>NW_026057584.1:31579278-31896170 GCF_023721935.1 Panthera uncia | reverse complement strand
CTCATATACATGTAATACATATAACTTGCTTTTTGCACTAATTATATCCTAAACATTTTCTCATGATTCCATAGAATCTTTGACTTGTACCTCTAGCAATTGCACTTTGATAGTGCTAGGCTCTACTAGAAGTGTTTTTTTTTTTTTTTTTGGCTTAAAAGATGAACATTTATTTTTCTTCTTAAAAACAAAACGCAGATTTTTGTTTTATGCCAGTAGGTGTCATCCGTTCACACAAAGCACAACCCAAGAAACCTAATATAATCTGACTTAACCTCCATAATTTCTAGCAAATTCCAGTGTTGTGTTTTAGTTTATCTGAGCCTTTTGCATGAAAGGCATTAGGTTCTAAATAGAAACTGGAGAAGACACTACCTTTGCCCTTAGGGTGCTTGCAGAAAAGGAAAGAAGGAAAGAAAGAACAGTTTTAAAATGGAATAAATTTCATAAGCTTGAAGTTATTTTACATCCTAAAAAATATATCAATTACTGGGAGATGGGATTAAAACCTTACTCTGAGTAGCTGCCCAAAAACGGTCAATGATATTGTTGTTTTTCTGAAAGAGGGTCACCAATCTTGATCCTGTGTGTAAAATTTGAGATGTGTCAAATATAATGAACTATTTTTAAAATATCAGAAATTTATGGAAAATGTTGTGAAATTTAAACATTATAATTACTAGAATTTTTGGCAACATGTAATAATTTTTAAGAGCTTTCGTATCCATTAGATTTTGGTCCTCACACAAATCCTCTGAGGTTATAAATAAGTAAACTTCTGTTCAGAGAAGGTAGACATCTTGCTTAGGGCCACACAGCTGGTAAACAATGAAGCGAGGTCTAGAACAAGAATCTTCTGACTTTATATGGATATTTATATGTATTTATTGCCAAGTGAAAGTTGTCCTTTAAAGCAGAGGTTAAAAATTGATAGCCCCTGGGCCAAACTAGATCTTTAAGTGTTTTGTCTGCCTCCTATAGTACAGGATGAAACAACTTAAGTTTTTAAAATAAGTTGAAAAATTTAAAAATTGGAATATTTTTCATCCAGATGGAGCTTTAAATCTATCTGGAGAAATTCAGAAGATATTGTTCAATTGGACTCCTATTCCATTGTAGCACTGTACAGCTGGATCTAGTCAGCTGCTTCTCCTGTGTGCTCTCCAGTTTGTCCCAGTTTCCACGACTCCCTATTGCCTTATACCAGGTCCGCTTCATTCATTTGTTCCATCTGCTGGGCCCCTGTATGCATATGAGCTTGAGAGTCTTTTGAGTTTCAGTCTTTTGGGAAAGATTATGTACTCATTACAGCAGTGCTATTATGCTTCGAACATTTGTTTTGATAGCTTTCACAATCAGGTTAAGAGTCACATAAGAGAAGTTGGGGTGGGTATTTCAACCCACATAATATTTTAATTGACTGGGCATTATCTGCTTTATCATTTGGGTAGTAGAGTGTATAGAATGAGGGAAGCAGGAGACTGAAGCTTCAATTCTGGGGAGTATCAACATCAACATTCAGGAGGAGAGAGACATGAGAAGAACTGGCAAAGAAGCCCAAGCTGGAAGGGGTCTGAGAGATGGGTGTTAAGAAGAAGATAGCAATGTTTCTGACCATATATGGGGACCGTAGAGGGGCCTTGATGAAATGTTTGAATTAGGAGGCTAAATGTTTCCTTCTGAGAGTTAGACTTTATTCAAGACAAAATAGATCAGAGTAAAGGTATACAAAGTTGTAGCCTAAAAGAACATAATGGCCCTTGGTTCCGATAACTTAATCAGGAATGGGTGGTACTGTTTCAAGATAACGTATGTATAATATCAACATAAAATACTGTAGCACCAAATGATCCAGAGAGGTCACAGAAGGGAAGGATAGAGCACGTTGGTCGGAGTTGGCATTGTGGAGCTCATAGGTGGGAAAAACAGTTTCAATGGAATGATAAAGACAGAAATCAATCTACAGTAGATTCAAGAAGATCTGGGAAGTAGTGAAGGGTAGAGACTGAGTGTGGACATCTCCTTCCTAAGCAAGAGAGTAACAGATGGCAGAGGTTACAGAGTCTGAGGAAATGTGTTTGTATTCGTGAATGAAGAGATCCTAGCATGTTTATAAACCATAGGAGCCATAGGAAGGTGGTCCAGGGGCAAAGGATGGGACTGGGGACTGGAACCCTGGAAAGACTGAAAGGAAGGAGATGCAGGGAGGTGCTTTATGATGTTTTGAGCAATTAGAATGAAGGCCTTGTTTGCCAAGGTGACTAAGTTAGGGTATTTTTGTTAAAAATATCAATAATGACACTTTCTAGTCACATCTCACACTGACTGTTTTCACCCTTCCTGGAAATGTGCAATTAGTTTGCTGGGCTTCATGAATTAGTAACTCTTAAATGAGAAATTATTTGGCTGTTAAAATGGAATGTTCTTTTGTTTGCTAGAGATGGACAAATGATTGGATGAGAGATATATCAGGATAATTATTATATGTATTGAATCAACTTCAGTGTGAAATACAAACATCTTGATATTTTTCTGCCCTCAAATTATGACTCAAAGAGCAAAGTGTTAATTGGTGATTCTTTCTGAGGTCATATCATCCCTTCAAAAGTCCAGAACTATTCACTCATTCATTCAACACATAGTAATGGAGCTTCTACTATGCCCCAGGCAATCTGTTCAACATTGCAGATATGGATGCAAAGAAGGCATCTTCTTTGGAATCTAGTTATGGAAGTGGTTAGTAGCGAATGGATCAGGAAAGGCTTCTTTGATGAACTGATGAGTGTGTAAGCAAAGGCCTGAAGAATGGTAGGATGATTTCTTCAGGAGAAGGGAGGTTGGGGTGGTGGGGAGGGGAAGTAGAGACGTGAAAAGAGCTCCTGGTAGTTGAAGGAAGAGTAGCTTGAGAAATTTGAGAAACACCATGTTATTCAATAAGGCTGAAGTGTTCAATGCAGAAGGAAGAAAGAGCAAATATGGCACGAGAGGAGGCTGAACTGGTGCCCTATTGCAACGGGTCTTGTAAGGAGTTTGGGCCGGATCTCAGACTAACAGGAAGCCAGTGGACAGTGCCAACCAGGGGAGCAAGATGAATTAGATTTACATTTTACAAAGATTATTTAGCGCTTGTGATGTGGAGACAGATTGATATGGGGCAAGTGTGGGGACAGGAAGGTGCAGAGAGAGATGCTGGAGGCCTGACCTAAGGCAGTGACCCTGGCAAGAAAAGAAGAAAAACAACACGGCAGACAGCCAGGAAGTAGAACGTGGGGCTCATTGGTGAATTCACGAGGAGCAGAGGGGGCTGACACACAGGCTTCTGGCTAATTAAGTGCCAGGATGGTGGTGCCACTCGGAGGAGAAACCATCTTGATTAGGGACAACACTTCTCTTTCACTGCTTTTCTACTTTAGATTGGCACGCCCAGTTTAGGTGTAGCACAGATAACCTTGCAGGTGCTTTTTAACCCCGTTGTTTGAACTCAAAGGTTCTGGTGTGTGGGCTCCTGTGCACATGCAAATATCGCCTTCAGTAAGTTTCAAGCAAAGCATAAGAAAGACATTCACCTGTGGAACTTCAAAAAAGTAAGCACACAGACAGCATTACCAACCTTGGTGCCCACAAGTCGAGTAATAATAAACATTCCACTTTTAATGCAACAGACTTTCCACTCCCCACCCTCACTGCTGGCATCTGCACACACAAATCAAAACCGTCTTAAGTCATGGAATAAAAAATGAAAAAAAAAAAAAAAAGCAAACAAAAAGTGCTTCCTGTGGGGTGAAGGGAAATTTTTGCCCAGTTTATTTCCAGGCACATGAAAAGTAGTTCTGTATATGTAAAACCACAAGTAATTGTATTCTTAACTGAGATTTTTGAGAAGAGGCAGCACGGACAGGATCTCTCACAGCGGTCTCTGACATAAGGCACATTTACATCGAGGCAAGGCCTGCTCACCTTTAACGTCAGTTACCTCCAAGTGTCTTACAAACAGAGATTGTGTTGGTTGGGAAAAAGCAGATTTAGAATAAAAGTGTGCATATCCAGTTGAAATGAGCTGAGCCACACCATGATGTGTGTTAACTTTTCTCCCCTTGAGCTATAGAAACATTGCACCTGATTTTTTTTTTTTTTTAGGAAATCTCTTTTGCGTTCAAATATTTTCGAACATCATCTAGGACCGAAGCACCCTACTCCCGCCAAAATATGAGACCCCCAAATCATGTTATCAGTGATTTATGGGCAGATAAATGAAGACTGGCATGTGATTAGGGTGTGGTAATTAAGAGTGTGGGATTCAGTTTCGTTGGCTGGGTTTGATTAGACTCCATTACTTACTGGCTGTGTGAGCCTGCACTAATTACTTACTCTCTAACCCTCAGTTTCCTCATCTGAGAAATGGGAATAATAATGAGATCTACGTCACAAAGAGGCTGTGAGCACTGAATGAGATCATTCATGTGAAGTGCAATGTCTGGCACATGGATAGGTACTCAGTTAAGGTTCATTATTAGATTTCTGCCCCGTTTCCCTCTGCATAACTGCAGCTGAGTGCTAGAATTTGTGATAGCTTTCATCAGATGAAGCAAGAGCTTTCCAAACTCAGTTCCAGAGCTAGGCCACAACAAGGTTAGAAAAAGTCAATTATTCTCCACTGCCTCCTCTTTGCTGGAAAAGGACTCCAGTACAATGACGGTGGGTCTGGAGGCATTTCCACTTGATGCGTCAGGGAGCACGTGGAAGGGAAGGGAAGGAAATCAGGGTAACAGGTTCCCAGTTGCCCAGTGTTTCCTGCTCAGGCTGGCTCAACACCTCAAATAGCTTCTTTCACACCCACTACTGAAGCTGAGGAGCCCTAGAAAAAAGTCTCCCGGGAAATCAGAGACTTAGGTGTGTCATTGCAGGATCAGCCTTGTACCTTACCCTTGGAATCCCTTGGGTCTGACCGGATATCCCTAGTTGCTCCTCTGTAGCACCAAATCTGGGTTCTGCTTCAAAGCCTGGACATTGGACTGAAATCTTGGTTGCCCTGACCTACTGACTTCAGCCTCTCACCTGGCTGTCAGCTCTGCAGGCTGAGAGTAGATCCTGCCCCATTACTCCCCAGAAACCCAGCCTGGATCCAGCATCTTGGAAGCTGGTTCAGACTTCTGGATGGTTCAGCAGGCTGTGGCCTGGATGGCTCTACTTGCACTGGTTAAGAGTGAGGAGTCTGGAGTCAGACTCTCTGAATCCTAGCACTGCCACTTCCTATCTGACTTGTGCCAATACTTTATAACTCTGTGCCTCAGTTTTTCTCATCTGCAAAATGGCAGATTAGTAGTCCCCATCTCACAGAATGATTAGGAGGATTAAATGAACTAATACACGCATAAAACATGATATAGGGGCGCCTGGGTGGCTCAGTAGGTTAAGCACCTAACTCTTGATTTCAGCTCAGGTCTTGATCTCATGGTTCGTGAAATCAAGCCCTGCATCAGGCTCTGCACTGTTGGGATACTCTCTTTCTCCCTCTGCCCCTTCCCCCTGCTTGTGCTTTCTCTCTCTCTCAAAATAAACAAACATTAAAAACACATAATATAAACACACATACATAAATAATCCAGATTAATGTAATGTTAGCTATATTCTGTTTTATACATATTACATCTGTATTATTTTACATTTAGTTTTGTACATGTTTTGTGTTAAGAGGAGTATTCCATATAAATTCCATATAAACACTTACATACATAAAACTCTTATTTATATAATAATAATTATTGTTGTTGTTATTATCTGTTCTATCCCCCCACAGGGATGGAGAGACTACGGGTGGGCTTTTCAACTTTCTTGCTTTCATTTGGGGCTATCGATACAGAATTTCTGGTTTCTACAGACTGCTGTAATATGCAGAGCAGGGTTTAAGTTGGATTAACATGTGATCCATCATTTGGGGAATTACAATCTACAGTGAATGTGATATAAGTATTTGTCAGACCCTTCTGTCGCTCCTCTTCCAGATACATCTTCTATTTCAGTTTCTGTAATAATTTCCTTTATTGTTTGTCGTGTTTCAAAGGCTTTCTATCTCTGGAGCAAATAACACAAGACAGAAAGTTGTCAAAAAATAGGCTATTTATCATGTGGCTGTTTTCACATCCTGTTATCCCTAATAACTATTTTTTTTATTTTAAAAAATTTTTTTAACGTTTATTTATTTTTGAGACAGAGAGAGACAGAGCATGAACAGGGGAGGGACAGAGAGAGAGGGAGACACAGAATCTGAAACAGGCTCCAGGCTCTTAGCAGTCAGCACAGAGCCTGACGCGGGGCTCGAACTCAGGGACCGCGAGATCATGACCTGAGCCGAAGTCGGACGCGTAACCGACCAAGCCACCCAGGCGCCCCGCCTAACAACTATTGATCAGTGGAGTAGGGTGGTTCTGAGAATAAGCATGGGCTCTGTCTCTGGTTTTATTGGAGCCAGGATGAGGGTAAAGTCTGTTCTCAAAATTATCAGCAATCCATGGATTAAGCTGAACCCCATAAGCAGTAATGCCTCTCAAATAGCCATTGACATCAATCGAGAGAGACACCTCCTTGCCTTGATGGTAAGTGTGACACTACATAAACCCTCACAAAACCCACTTCCTTTCCAGCAAATAGAAAACAGTTGAGAACATGAATTCACTGTCAGCTTTGAACACTGGGGAGGATTGTATCTGTTTCTGGCAAACATGAAGTTAGACCTCTGCTATTTCCTTCTCTTCTGCTTTCAAGTTGAAGTCCTAACAGGTAAGTGGCCCATTTAATATTTCTCACTAAGTTATAATTCAAATGAACATGAAAAGAAACCAAAGGTAGGAAAAGTCAGGCGCCAAATAGAAGGGGTTTCTGTTTGTTTTTTGTGTTTTTGTGTTGTGTTGTTTTTGTTTTGAAAGCAGCAACAATTACAGAAGAGCCCCAAGCACTTGGGCTCAGGGTGTCTGTGGCGGTGCAGCTGCTGAGAGCGTGGAGTTTGTACCGCTTCCTTTGATATTGTGTTTTAAGATGAAGAAAAAGGTTTCATCCGACAATTAAAATTTTAAATTACCTGCTTGGAGTTACCTGTGAGTGGATCAAGTCGAAGAGTGGCTTACTGTTCTCAGAGAAAGATGAAAGGCAAAATGACTTGTGTCAACTGAATGAAAATAAAATAGTCTTGGCATTTGGACTGGGAATTCTTTTTGAAGGAGAAAATAAAATGGAAGGGCTTTGAAAAAAAAAAAAAAGGATTTTGATTTTCATCTTATCTGGGTGATCTTGTGTCAGATATGCCACAGGCTGCCACAGAGGTTTTATTTGACGCTAAGTGTCAGGGTCCCTCAAAAAGGCCAAGGAGTAGTGGATGATGTAAAAAGACTCCCTAGCCTCTGGAGACATTAAGGAAAAACAAGCAACCATTCTAAAGTCCTCAATTCTCTCTCTTAGATGGCATATGTCAGACTGTTTGAACGATTTAAATAATGCTACCTACAACTAAATTAATAAACAGGTTTCTGCTGCTTTTAACTTGGTACATTTTTGTAATACTTTTATCCTTCACTCTGATCCATGTTCTTGAGGTTGGCAAAAGCAAAGTGAAATTACATTAAGTTGGAAAGTTCTATTAACACTGAAAGTGAAAGCAGAAATTTAGTAGGTATAATCTTATTTAGCTAGACATAAATTTTGCAGTTGTACAAAGAAATAGATTTTACTTTTCTCTCCAAAAAACTAAAGCAAAAGCGGATTGGTCAAATGTTTCATCCTGTGGTAGTTCAAGGTGGCCCAAATGCTCTTAAGTAACGAGGACTGAGGAGTGAACAGAGTCTACTTACAAGTTCCAAAGCCAGCTTGGGACTACTTGCTTGTTTTTAAGGCCTTTTCCACAACCCAGTGAAATCTTTTATTGAACAACAAATGAATAGCTTTGGAATGGATATTTATCCATTCATTCATTCACTTATCTATTCATTCATGCAGCATCAAGCACTTGCCAGGCAGGAGGTACTGTGCAAGCTGCTGTGTGAACAATGATGAGCAAACCCTTATCAGCCCTGCTCTCATGACGCTAACTGAATGACTGAGACATTAATCCAGTAATCCCATGAATTAGTGATCACTATAGCCAGAATTCAGAGGATGTCACAAAGAATCCTCTCTAGACGGAGTAGATATGGAGGTGGGGTTTGGAAGCGATATTCAAGTCTTTTCTGTGGACGTGGCACTTGAATTAAGATTGGAAGGATAAGTAAGAATAAATGGGGAGGATCGTATGAGAGTGAGGAAGAAGATTCCATACCAGGAAAAGAAGAAGTGCAAAGGAGCTGTAGCAAGAGGAAATGAATTAAGGTCAGGAAACTGGAATAAGGTAGATGTGCCTGAAGGAGAGGGGTTTGGGAAGGTATAAGACGATGCTGGAAAGGAGAGCAGAGAGCAGACCATTGAGACTATATGGGCCATTTAAAGAACTTTGGATTTTTTCCAAGAACATTGGCTCAAGTCATTGAAAGGTTTGTACTGCCAAAATGAACCCCAGTATGTTAAACCCACTTGGGCACTTAGAGTTGTTGATAATGTGCTTATTATCAGTCTGATACTTGAATTAATAATCGTGTTATTTCTATGGAAGGATGAATCCAACCTAGGTAGAGTTATTTCGAGTTGTTAGACTAAGCTGGTAAAGAAATTGTGCTTCTACAACGATGTTCATCTTAAGCTCTAGTGGCATAATACCAGAATTCACTCTTACCACACAGAACACTATGCCATGTGACAAGCCATTTCTTGGTTTGACAGGCGGCAAAACAGGCATGAATGACTAAATGGAGATTCTAAGTTGCTAACAGTCTCCATGTTCAAAATACCATCACGATGCATATATCTAGGACCCAACGGTTCTTAAGAGCCTAGAAGAAGTATGCCAAGCCCTTGCAGGTCTTTTCTTTTGGCATATTTTTAATCTTCCCAACTAAGTAAGCTCTCTCATCCCACAAAAAGGGGAGTATTCTTATCTTCAGGTGATGTTTGAAGAATCTCAGACCAGGAAAGGCTGAGTGATTTGTTACATAGTAATTAGTGGCAGAACCAAGATTACAACACAAAATATACCTGACTCCAGATTTCACATTCTTTCCTCATTGTGTTGAAGTAGCAAGAGCTATAACAAATTGTAAAAGGAGAGAAATTCTCAGGTTTGCATTTGGTTGATGAGTTAATAGGTTGGAAACCTTGGTGATTTCTAGTCTTTAAAAAAATATTTTTTTAATATTTATTTTTGAGAGAGAGAGAAAGAGACAGAGAGAGAGAGACAGAGTACGAGCCGGGGAGGGGCAGAAAGAGAAGACACAGAATTCCAAACAGACTCCAGGCTCCGAGCTGTCAGCACAGAGCCTGACGTGGGGCTCGAACCCATGAACCGCAAGATCATGACCTGGGCCAAAGTTGGACGCTCCACCGACGGAACCACCCAGGTGCCCCAGTGATTTCTAGTCTTAACCATTGATCTCAGTGTAAAATTTAACAAAGTCATCATCTTGTGACTCTGGAGTAATAGGAAGCTCCTCATTGTAAAAGGGTCTGGAAAAAACGTGAACCTCTACCTGGGTTTGGAAGACCCTCTTTCTATACCTTATGGGCAGTGAGAACCATGTGGATGACCTTATGAATTCTGATTTCAGAAAGACCACTCTGAAAGCAGCGTGGATGCTGTACCTGAGTGGGAATGATGGACGTGAGACGGTGCCTAATAAATGTGCATGTCTCACGATGTGTTCTGGGAAGTGCCTGGGAGGATAACCCTCAGGTGCAAGTTGAGCCTTGCTGTTGATTCCAAGGCATCCAATCTGTGACCCCTGAATTCCATCACCTCAGGAAAAACAGCCCGTTGCTGCCTGCAGACGGGCTCCCCCCTGAGATTAGAGAGAAGCCTGCTGATCCGAGCTGACCTTCAGCCCCTCCCGCAACCCCCTCAAGTAGTCATGTTGGAGTTTTAAAAACCCAGATTGTTGACTTTTTTCCCCATTGATGAATTCAGGCCATTCCCAGTCAGTGTGATGAGCCTGAAAATCTGATACACTTGATTTTATCCCTTCATTGTCGTGTTTATTTCTATTTCTTTTCCTTTGCTGTTGTATCCTTTTAACTAAGTTTCTTTTAACTTCCTTCTTTGCTTCTGTAATTTAGAAGGTTCGCTACAGTTCTTAACTGAGTAGTCATTATGTTTAGAGCATCTTGAGTGCCTATTATTGGATTAAAATAATGACAATGGCCTTGCCTGATGTGCTGACTCCACACTCCCCATTGATCTGAGAACTCCTGAAGGTTCTTCCTGTCCCACTCTTACGCTGTCCAGTTAGCACAACCCCGCCCCAATCTTGGGCTTTGAAATAATAATTGCAGATCATTGCCAGGTTTCCTCTTACAGTATTTCTTGTCTGTTTTAAGGATCTCTCCTTCACACTTCCTTCACCTATTTTCAGTGCCAGCACCCCTCTTGCCATCTGCTCCTGTCTTGTGATCTCTGTTTTGATACAGTGATTAGAAGACTTCTATCATTTTCTGCAGATACCCCGAACTCTGTGAATTCCAGCACGGGTAAAGAAGTCTTTAACTCTGATGGGTGACCAATATCTTTTCTGGGAATAGGATTCCTGGACTGAAGTCTTTTCTCTGAATTCTCTGTGGATTCCCATCCACTGTCCGCTGGCTTCTAGGGTTACAGGTGAACAGTTCCATGCTACTCTGATTCTCGCTCATTTGTAAGTAACTTTAAAAAAATCTCTAGGATCTTGTATGCTATTTATTTCAATATTGGAATTCAGGAATTTTGCCAGGGCATGCCTAAGCTCTGAGTATTTTCATTAATATTGCTTGGGACTGAGTGAGCCTTTTCAATCTGTAGACTTGAGGGTTTTGTTTTGGTTTTTTGTTTTTTTTTTTTTTAATTTTCAGGGCTTTTTTTCTCCCCATAGTTTAATCATATCTTTTTCTTTGTCTTTTTCTCTTCTTTCTAGGAATATCTATTATTCTCATGTATGATCGTGAGTGCTGTGTTTTTTCATCCATAGTGAACTCAGTGGCTTTCCTAATTTCTCATTGTTATTGGCAATCCACTCAGATGAAGTGCAATAGCATAGTTTTTAAATGGCTAACAGCATATTCCCATTTCTTGGTAGAAACAGAATGTAGGTGTGTAGACAGGGCCTGATTCTCATTTTGTTTTGCTCACTGTAAGGTGTATAGACTTGTTTGACTTAAAAAAAATGGCCTCAATATTTGCAGTTGTAAACTGAGCAAAACCCACAACTTATGCTACCTTCCTAGCTTAAGGATAGGAAATTTCTATGCAAAAGGATTTATTAAACTTTGTAAATAAAAATCATCTCTAGCCTTTTAATACCCAAGGAAAGGGCCACATTTACTCATTAAAGGCTCGTCTGTGCTATTGCTATTCTAATAAATTGAGTCCTTCAAATGGCACTTTTTGGTCATCCTAAGTAAAATAGGACCTTTGGTATTTGAAGACTTCTTATGAAAATTCAAAACTAGGGGCACCTGGGTGGCTCAGGCGGTTAAGCATCTGACTTTGGCTCAGGTCATGATCTTGCAGTTCGCGAGTTCAAGCCCCACATTGGGTTCTGTGTTGCCAGTTCAGAGCCCTCTGAGCCTGGCGCCTGCTTCTTTGTCTCCCTCTCTCTTTGCCCCTCCCCTGTTCTCTCTCTCAAAATCTGAACATTAAAAAATTAAAAAAAAATCAAAACTATATTTTGGAAAGAACTTAAGTATTTAGAAAGTATACAACACAAATGAAAACTGTTAGTCAAAACATGATTTTTTTCATTGCTTTAGCCTGTAAGGTTGATCAAAACAGACCAAGATTTCCAAGTTTAAAGAGAGTCAGATGTTGGGGATATGGTCCTCCTCTGGGTCACGTATAACGTATTGATGCCTGTTTCTACTTTGCGTGAGGCAACGCTAAGAAAAATCGAGTTGACTCTAGGGACAGTGACAGACTCACGAATTTTGGTTCTGTCAACCACTAGTTCTGATAGTAGCTTTTGTTTGTCGGAGCTGTTGTTGACATAGGCATGGCACTTTCAACAAGCAATTAGAGATCATTTTAATATAGCTGTTTTGAATTTGAGAAATCAGACTTTTTACAGCCAACGTTTATATTTTCCTAGGACTCATCACCAAAATGTCCATTTATGGAAAACAACAACAAACAAATCCTCTAGTTCACTCACAAGAAAAGTTGTGTTTATGTTGTACTATGTCTAAAACAAAAATCTCCCATTATTTCCTGTTTGTACCTGTTGAATGATAACGAAAGTTTGTATATGTGAATCCATGTTTTTACATGTCTACAGGCAGAGAAGTTACAGAATAAAAGAATTTTGTCAGAGCAAAGAGCTAGACTTTGTTGCAGATTCAAATACACAGGGTAGCTCATAGCTTAACACATGGTTGTTGAATGAGCATATCTAAAGAAATGTGTTCAGCACAAAGTAATTTTATATCTAAGAAATTATTTTATGTATTTTTGGTATATGATAACTTTTTAAATCACAGAATACATATGTGGCATCAATGTAAATAGTACTTAAAGTACTTGGGATGATAATATACCCAATACATCTGGAAGGAAAAGAAATATCCAAACATAACTTCCCAATCAAGTTTAATGTTAAACCTTCTTTTTTTGTTTCTTTTTCTTTTTTTTTTTCAGCAAGTCTCTTTAGCTTCTGGGCTTCAGGTTCTGTAGCATTAGGGGGTTGGACTAGATTACTGGACTAAGAGGCTCCTTAAGAATGCAGGCTCTGGTCTCAGATTGTCTAGGTTCATATTATGGTTCCACCACATACTGGCTCAACAACTTTGGGCCAGTGATTCAAGCCTCTGTTTCCTCAAACTACGAAAGTTTCCTTAAAATAGAAAATCCAACATAAAAGACTGTTATGAACATCAAATTATGTATTGCATGTAATGCATTTAACAGTATTCAACATAGGAGAAACTCTCAATGCTTATAAATTGCTGTTGTATTATTATTTGGAAACTTTTGAAAGCTGAAATATTTATTTAACTTCCAGACCTATTAGGCTTCAGAGAATTGGCCAGGTAGCATTCAGTTTGAGTCTTTGTCTTTGGACTGGGAAACAAGTATTCTCCAGTAAACAGAATCTCTTGCTCTGCTTTTCTCGTTCTTCTCCTCAGTCCATTGCAGGACATTTGCCAAACATGCTCAGCCTCCGTGTTTTTCTATGCATTCATTTATTTTATTGAGCTTATAAAATGTTCTAACTCCTTGGATGGTTTAGGTGACCATACTACAGTTCTCATCCTTGTGAAGCTCATGGTTAAATGAGTAAGACAGACAAAATAATTATGATCAAAGATGATATGCATTATAAATATGTTGGTGTAAACAAAGTATTATTGAGAGCATAGAGATAGGTGTCTTTGTCTGGGGTCTCAGGGACCAATTTAAAATGGTTCTTAAAGAATGCATGGGGGTTTCTAAGAAGACAAAGAAGTACCGGGATATTCTAGTTTATGGGAATAGTTTAAGGATGTGAGAAGAATGGCCAAAAATTTAGTATAGGTGGACCATATATGGTCCACAGATTGTGAAAAGAGCTGGTGTCATGCTAAGAAAATTGATTTTTTACCTCATAAGTAACAATATAATAGAGACTTTAGGCTGGGGAGTTAAATGCTTTTTAGGAACACAATTTTGGAAGCAGCATGGAGGATGGATTTGGAAACGGAGAGACTGCTGCTGAGGCCAGTCAAGAAGCTTCCACAGAGGAGGGAAGACACAAAAATGCCTTGGATTGGCAACAGAAATAGAGAAAAGCAACTGAATTCAAGAGATATCCTTGAGCTAAAGTCAACGGGACTTAGTGGCCAATTGGATCAGGAGAACCAGAGAGAGGGAGGTATGAGGAAGGGGGTCAGACTAGTGACTCCCTTAAATGACAAGGTTTGGGTTTGGGAGTGAATATTGAGTTCAGGTTGGAAATGTTATTCTTGATCTATCAGAGGAAACCAGATAGAGATGTTGAAAGGAAACTGGTGATAAAGGACTGGAGCCAAGGGAAGGGGTGGCTGAGATAAAGGTGAGTGTTACTAGAGTAGAGAGGAGAGCTGGGGCCTTCAGTGTAACAAGCTCACCCAGCCAATGCCTTGTCTATGCGCCCAAAGGAGGGATGGGAAGTAATGTGGATATTCTTGGGTGCCAATAAAATTCTTTCTCCCTCCCCTTCTGTGTAAGAGACTTGGGCTCATTTAATCTCATGTAATTTCCCTGGTGGGGCAATTTTAAATCACTGACAATGAATTAACTAGGAAAGTAACTTGTTTGCAACTTAACTGTTACTTCATGAATATTGCTACAAAGCTTTATAGCATATTTGATATTCTTCTGTTTTTATGAAGAAAGTTTTTACTAGAAGAAAATCATTTTTCCATATTTTTCTTATTCTGTAATAGGATACACACTTTAGAGGACCGAGGGTTGTTTTACCCCCCCCCCAACAAATTTCCTTGGAGAGTAAAAACAATACACATATTTGTGTGTGTGTGTGTGTGTGTGTGTGTGCGCACGCACACGCACACACACACGCTCTTTTGGCTTTTTGATTTTCTCCTCACTTCTTCACATCTTTTGTCTTTGTTAGGAAGTTAGATCAGATTGGGTTTATTTTGTTTATCCTCCCTACTCACTTCAATCACTTCTTTGGAGTATGGATGCCTTTGAATAGTAATGTAAGTATAGAAATGATGCGTGTGTAAAAATATGTAATCAGGATTCTAAAAGTTTTAGCCAGTAGACTCATAAAAAATGACAATACTTTAATTAAAGGTGAAAAAAGTGGTAAATGCACATTTTTTTAAATGCCAACATTTCTTAGTAAAAGATAAAATGTAACAAACCCTAAATAAATGTTGCAGTTTTTAGGACTTCACCTCTTATGTCACACTCATGTGCCTGCTAAGCTAAAGTTTATTGTTTGATTACAGAAAACATGTTTAATAAGCACTATCAATAATTGCATACTCAGGAGATCTTATCTTTCTATCGCTCTGAGACCTTTGTGGAGGTTTGTGGTTAGAAGTCTGAGTTAAGGAGAATGAAATAAAATTACTGTTTTGTCTGACACCCCCTGCAGTTGTGTGGGTTTTCTAAAGTGTTTTTGCCAAAAGATTTCAACAGGGGATAATACAACTGCTTACAAGGAGTCCTGGCAGGATGGGTTCCAGTAAGGCCATCTTATACTATAGAAATGGAATGGTTTAGATATTTAAAAAAAAAAAACAACAACGTACAAATAAACTCTTCTGAGCCACAGTACAATTCTCAGGAGAATGATCTTTTCTTCTGACTTGTTTTTTTTTTTTTTTTAAACAACTTCCACAGTTCCCACGCCCAGGGGATACCAATGTTCTTATCCCTTAAATAATTTGAAAACCTAAAGAAATCACCTAATATAAGGACCGTGATTTTACTCTTGGAAACATTAGTCCACTGATGTCAAGAGTAAAGTTATAACAATCATAGTTAGCAGCAGTTAACAGGTTTGAACCTCTATTGGGAAGGTTGTACCCTTTAGACATGGTAGTCTATGTGATTAAGAAGACACAATACCTGTTCTCCAGAGTACTTATAATCCAGGAGTACTAACAGGTAAACAGATATGGTAGCAAAACAAAAACTAATACTTAATATTTAGATTTTAAGACCCATTACTCGGAGTCAAGAGGACATATTTCTATTGTGTTTTAAATAATGTATTAAGTGCTGAAAGATATAGCATGATGTTTTATCCTAAGTCACTAACGTGCTGTAGTTATGAAACATCTGAGTGTATTAGAAGAATCATTGGTCCAGGGGCCCGTCTTGGCCGTACATTGGGCAATTTTAAAGACTGTGCACTCTGGAGGATCTAAATAATCAACCAGGTTTAAACTTGTCCTCTGTAGAGAAAGAGAATCATCAATCATCTAAACAAGTCTTTATGAACCTAGTAGATATTTAAAGAGAAAGAATCTGTTTCTTTAGAGCTCAGAGAGAATTTTCTTTAGAATCTGACATTCCATTTCAGGAGATACTCTTCATGCTTGATTATACATTTGCATGTGCTTGCTTCTAGAAGAAAGACAACATGGCATAGCTAATCATGAGATCATGTTCCAGCAACGAGCTATGGAATCCTGGGCAAGATACTCACTTTTCTGCCCCAAGTCTAGCTTGATAAATGTAAATATAAAATGAAAGGCTTAACTGGATCATTTCTGAGAGCCCTTTTGGTTCTTACATTGTATATTTTATTCATCGCCCCAGATTTATAACATCACCGAAATCTACATATTCATTAGTTCATCTCTGTGTCTAATAAATATTTATTATGACTTACTACATACTACAGATGCTATTGTAGATAGTTGGGATGGATTGGTGAAGGAGATCAACAAGGTACCTGGTTTTAAATAGTGGGGTAAACCTCATGTAACAGTGGGGTAGCCAGACAATAAATAAGTAAATAATAAACCAGATTATTTCAGGCAATGATAAATATTTTCTCTCAGGTAATAGGACAGAAAATGACTTGGGGGTGTACTTTGGATTGAGTGGTCAGTGGTCGCTAAAGAAGTAGTAGTTATGTGAAGACTGGAGAGAACATTCTAGGTGAAAAAGCAACAAATTTGAAGCCCAGGGGACCAGCTTCTTATATTTGAGGAATAGAAAGAAGAGCAGTATGACTGCAGCGTAGTGAGTGACTGGTATAAAATGGTGTTGGAGAGCTACGTAGGTCATGCAGGTCATGGAAACTAGGCTGAGGAGTTGAATTTAATTCTAAGTGAGATTTATGTTTCATAAGCAGGGCAATGACACAATCTGTGGATGTTAGAAGATCATTCTGGCTTTCCTGAAGAGAATAGATGGTAAAAGGGCAGAAGTGAGAGCAGCAAGTTAGGAGACTCTTGCAGTCCTAAAGAGAGATGATATGGTTTGGCCCAATTGAAGTTTAGATGCAGGAGCAGTGGATAGACTCAACCAGACATAAAACAGAAGTACAGGAAGTTAGGCCTTCTTCCCGTAGACAGACTTTAACATGATCCTGTAAGCTCAGTCTGTAGTGATCACTGTCTCGCTTCATGTGGTTGCCTGCTTCCATTACCTGTCCCTTGGTTGTTGCTAGTGGCACTTCAACCATAGATTAAACCCAGAATCTTTTCTGCACCCAAGAAGTTGTATTCCCTGTGGACAAATAATCTAACCTGTCCGGGTCTTCAGAAAGAATTGGACTTGTATAATTTCTAAGTTTACCAGGTCTAATTGTTTATGATGCTGAGTGGGGGTTGAACCATGTTACAAGAAACACAAATGTGAAGGAGAAGGTGTTTTGGGGAGTCTGAAACACAGACAGACAGTGTCTATGAGAACTTAGATGGAGATATGTTAGGGAGGAAGGTGAGGAACTTATCAAAGACTGTGGGAAGGGAGATTTTGGAAGATGATTTTATAAGAAGTGGTATGTAAAAAAAAAAAAGTAAGCTGAGATAAAGGAAGAAAGAACAGAAGAAAGATTGGTGAGGGGAACTCTCACAATTTTTAACTTCTGGTACAGCAGAGGAACTGATCAAACAGATCTGACACTCAACCAAAACGAACACTGGCTATAAAAATTGGTGTTATGACACCAGCACTCCCAGTTGAATATTAGATCTGGAGATGAGAATATCCAGGAAGGGTGAAGAAAAGATTCTAGTTGTTTCTACAGTTATAAGAAACTGATACATTCTGATTTTCCTTAAATTATCTGCCTACCCGCTAAATGCTTTAGCCATGGTTATAGGAATGATCTCCTTTTGATAGTGTTTTTTCACATGTCTCCAAAGGCTAAGGAGCATTTTTAATCAGGTACTGGAGCATATCTGTTCTACAAGTGCCAAAGTAATTATGAAGCACTTGATTAAATGTCATACCTGCTTCTTTTAATTGAAAACATTCAAATTGCAGACTTAGAGTTGTCAAATGGTTTTCCAGATGAAAAGCTTAAGCATTGGTTACGTAGAAACAGAAGTCAAGCTTCTTATCACTATCTTTAATAATAAAAAGCCCACCTAGATTAAATATTATAAAGTGAACAAGTCAGAGTGCCCAGCAGAAATGACACTTTGGAATCCCCAGCTACTCCTCTGATGTCAATGGCACACATCATTGGCATTATCACTCAAGAAAAACTTAGGTAGTCTTCTTAGCCCTACCTAAACACTTTCACAGGCAAGGAAGATAGTCTCATTCAATTTATTTCTCCTGACCCCCCTGGAATATCCCAGTAAGATTCTGGAACAGAGAAGACTATTGGAACAACAACAAAGTAATAGCTTATCTTGCAGTCTTCTTTGGATAGGTTTTGATCCTGGATCCCTAGTGAGTAAGTGTTGGAAAGAACTTGAAGATGTTTTGGTACTTCCTTATTTCACAGATGAAGAGACCAAAGTCAGAGGGGTACCAGAGTCACAGACTTGCTATGGGAAGGCCAGAATTTTCCTCTCATTTCCTTGGGAATCACTGCATTGCATCTTCCACTACTCTGCACTGCTGATCATTACCTTTCATCTTGTGTTGGGTTGTGGGTCATAGTGTGGGCATGGGGCAGAGAAGAGAAACTGCTGACAAAACATCTTCAGAAATACAAGATAGGGCATCTATGTCTATGTGTTTACATGGTGGCCACAGACACTTTGGCCCCAAGATCTCTGTAGTTTACTTGCTGCCATTCTAAAGTCCTGGGAAAATTTGCTCTGGACATTTAAAAAAATTTTTTTAAATATTTAGTTTTGAGAGAGAGAGGGAGAGGGGAGAGGGGAGAGGGGAGAAGGGAGAGGGGTGGGAGGGAGGGAGGGAGGGAGGGAGGGAGGGAGAGAGAGAGAGAGAGAATGAATGAGCAGGCGAGGGACAGAGAGAGGGAGACACAGAATCCAAAGTAGGTCCCAGGCTCCGAGCTGTCAGCACAGAGCCTGACAGGGGGCTCAAACTTGCAAACCATGAGATCATGATCTGAGCCAAAGTTGGATGCTTAAATAACTGAGCCACCCCCTCCCCCTTCCCCCGCCGGTGCCCTGGACATTTCTAAAGAAACTGAGAACCAGCCCACTGATTTTATTCTCTGCAGGAGAATACAGAGTCCTAAACATCAGAACAATAGTCATGCAGCATAATTTATTTTCACATAAATAAGTCCCCAAGAAAATATCTTTCATTTTAATCTAATGTAGACTGCATATATATCCAGGCTATCAGTTATTTCCTTTTGCCTTTTGCTTACATTGTTTCCTCTATTTTTAAAATGAAGACAAGCATTATTTTCCTTCTGTATAGTTACAAATTTTTGTTCTAGAACAAGACATATATACAGAAGACTGAACATCAGTGCACAATAAATAATTATAAAGCATACTACCTTGCCTGCATAATCACCACATCTCAAGAAATAAAACACTGTCAGCACACAGAAGCCTTTCTACCCCCTGGGTTTTGCTTCCTGATCCAACATTTCCTTCCCTTTATGTAAAACCATTAGACTGAACTTTGTGACATCCATTTAGGTTATATTTTGTATTTAAAATTTTCTTAGTGTTTATTTATTTTTGAGAGAGAGAGACAGAGACGGAAAGAGAGCATGAGCAGGGGAGGGGCAGAGAGAGAGGGAGACACAGAATCTGAAGCAGGCTCCAGGCTCTGAGTTGTCAGCACAGAGCCCTACACGGGGCTCGAACTCACAAACCAGGAGATTATGACCTGAACAGAAGTTGGACACTTAACTGACTGAGCCACCCTGGCCCCCCCGTTTCTATTTTCTTAGTCATTAGGCAAGAAATCACAACATGCATACTTCACTTACCAAAGTTTCTCATTATACATACCTTTACTATTTCACTTTGTTTTTTATTGTTGATGTTGAGACATCACCTGCCAGTCTAATAGTTCCTTCTCTGAAGGTAAAGCGTCTCTTTTCTATGGCTGCTTTTAGGATTTCCATTACGATGTATCTAGACGTGCACATTTAAAAAAAATCTGCTAGTGATTTGTTGGGATTCTTGAATCTGGATGATGACTGCACTTCAAATAATTTTTCTAACCTAAGTTTCTAGTTCATCAATTCTCTCTTTAGCTCTAATATGCTTTGAAAATATCCATGGAATTTTTAATCATAGTATGGATTTTGCCAGTTTTATTTGATTCTTTTTCAAATTAGGTTTTTTGTTTGTTTCTTTTAGTTTCCTTTGCTTTGCAGAGGTTATTAGAAGTTTGTCTTTTACTGCCTTAAATGCAGTAAGCCCCGTCGTTTGTTTTGGGATCTGACAATTCAAATATAGGACTTTAAGGGGGCTTTGTTTCTGTAGTCCATTGTTTGTTTTGTTTCCTTGCATGTCTGATTAACTTTTTTGGTGTGCTTGTCATTGTTTTTAAATATTATTTGTGGATAGGCTTTGAGGCCTACGATGTAAATCTTTCTTCCTAGAATAGTTGCATTTTTACTCTCAATAGCCTAAGGGTAATAATGATCCAAAGTGACCCTGAACAAAATTCAAGGATTTAGGTTTTCTGGACCATTGAAGTGATGTGAGCTGGTTTCCTTCTGCTTTAACCGTAGTCCAAGAAGGGAACCGTTTGAGATCCCAACTTACTGAGAGAGGATGGCCTTCTAGGTTTCTTACTTTGAAGACTCTGGGAGTTGAGGCATGAAAACAAAAATTTGAACCTGGGAGAACAGCAAACACTCTCAGAGTAAAAGCAACTTCTAAACTCTGCTCATCTCTCTGAGTTCTGGTTCTTCAGATTTAACCCACCAATTTCTTCTCTTTGCTAAACCTTGTTAAGCCTTTTAATAATATTTTTTAGACCTTTTGTTCAGCAATTTTGGTTGTTTGGGTGTGGGAATTTGTTGGAATCTGGGCGGTCATAACCAAAAAACTACAACACTTATGCATATTTTCACAGTCAAATCTCCAAGTTGAAAATCTATCCCCTTGTGATATGGAATCTAAATTAAAGAGATCTAAATTAAAGCCTGTAGATATTAAGAAAAATAAGTAACTGTGCTAAATCTTAAATAAAATTAGGGCAATTAGTGCAAGCAGAGTTGTGGCAGGTGAATCTACCCGCATCATGTTTAGTCATATCATAAATTAAAGTTCTTTCAGAAAGCAACATGGCAATACGTAGTGCCATAACATGTTTAAACAGTTTGACTAGGTCATAAAAGCAAAGTGCTAAAAATCACCCTAATATTCAACATTGGAATGCTTTAACAAATTATATATTAACATTATGTCCTAATATACATACAGTCATTAAAAAGGACGACTGTGACAACTATGTAAGAAATGGAACTTTTATGATATATCATTAAGTGACAATAGCAGAACACAAAGAAATATGTCTACAAAACAAGTGTATATCTGGAAGATAGAGGGGAAATATACACAGATAGTATGTCTATTTCACAATAGGGCTGGACAACTTTTTTTCCTTCAACATTCTTTTTTTACTTGCTATATTCTCTTTAAGAATAAAGACAGATTTCAAAACTTAAGCAAAAAAACTTCCGTGCTAATAATTTTCCCAATTTCAGTGAGAAACTTTCATATAAAAAAAAAAAAAAAAAAGGAAAAAGGAACAGAAGAGAACAGTTACTTATAACCCAGTAACTCTGAATCGGCAACCAGACTAAAAGGCTCCTTCCTTGTGTGACCTCTGTGTAGCTTTCAAAAATACCCTTGGCTTCCTAGAAAGCTTAAAATGTATTGGGAAAAAAAAAAAAGAAATTGACAAAAATCTGGTGCCTTACCATTGTCATCAGACCTTGATTCAATTCTCAATGGATCAGGTTCAGAGAAGACACATTTCTATCATTTGAAAATGATTCATCTGTTGTTTTACTCTCTGACTGGAGGGTATAGTGTAAATATATATTTATATATAATTGTTCATTTTTTAGTTTAAGCTATTTTTCACTTTTTAAATTTTTTTTTGTAAGTTACATCTTTCCCCAAATTTCATCCCAAATCTTCCTTTGTTTGACAAAGTGCTAATCCTCCTTCAATCTCAATTTTAAAAATCAAAAGGGCATTATTTGATTCTATAAACAAAATTAGAACCCAACCCCCCCCACCTTTATTTGAACAGTACTCCATTCCTAGCATTAATTCAGATGTTTTACTACATATTTGTTTATCATCTGTCTCCAATATAAAAGCATAATCAGATAATATGGTGCCTGCCCTGTGTAAATATATTATTTAATATATTACATATTATATATTCATATGTAACAAGCAAATTTCTGGTCAGGTTATTTTCGAGGGCAGAGTTTTATTTGTTGTCCTGTTCTTCTTTTGGTTGTGAAATTCTTTCATTTTGGTGCAATAGAGGTGACTTGATGAAGAGATAAATTTTGTGCTCAAATACAACTAATAGAGTAGTATCTTCATAAAATGTCACTTTTGCTTTGTTTTCTTCCTTTTTATCCAGGAGAAATCAATGATTCTGCCAAGTCCGAGATGTTTACCTTTCACGATGGAGGCATACAAATTTCATGCAAATTCAGTGAGATAGCCTTGCAATTTAAAATGAAGTTGCTAAAAGGGACGGAAGTACTCTGTGATCTCACTAAGACAAAAGAAAGTGGTAACACGGTGTCCATTAAGAATCTGAAATTCTGTCAAACTCAGTTATTCAATGACAGTGTCTCCTTTTTCCTGTATAATTTGGACAATTCTCATGCCAGCTATTACACCTGCGAACTGTCAATTTTTGATCCTCCTCCTTTTCAGAAGAAGAATATTAGCAGAGAATATTTGAATATTTATGGTAAGACACTGTTTTCATCTTTCAGACTTAAGAGTACGTTCCCATTTAACAGCTTTTCTCACTAATGAAAACAACTAAGCAAATGACTATTTTTTAAAGTTTATTTGTTTATTTTATTTTGAGAGAGAGAGAAAGAGAGAATCCTAAGGAGGCTCCACACTGTCAGTGCAGAGCCTGACATGGGGCTCGAACTCACGAACTGTGAGATCATGACCTGAGTGAGCCAAAACCAAGAGTTGGATGGTTAACCCACTGAGCCACTCAGGTGCCCCTAAGCAAATAAGTATCATTTGTGGAGTTCATTTTGGTGCAATTGATGGCAATAATTTATCATAAAAATATGCAAGGGATAATTTATTATTATTAATAATTAGTATTAATCAGTAATATGCAATTTGATCACGTAGACTATTGAGTTAGAAATAGGTTACGTTGGGGCGCCTGGATGGCTCAGTTGGTTAAGTGTTTGACTCTTGATTTCAGCTCAGGTCATGATCTCATAGTCCACCTTCTAGAGATTCTCTCTCTCCCTCTTCTGCCCCTCCTCCTCCCACTCTCTTTCTCCCTCTCCAAAAAAACAAAAAAGAAAAGAAAAAAAATAGGTCATGTTGTCTTTAAAACGCATAGGCCATTAAAAATCAGGAAAAAATTTAAGACAATTACCCAAATCTGTGGCCTAATGGCCATTGGCTCTAGTCATGTAAAACTGAAGGTTTTGGTTAGTGTCGGTTTTGTGGAATCAAGTGAGGGCATTGAAAGCCATAGTTTTATACCCTTACTTTTCCTACTTACTCTTCTACAAAAATATAGACAGAAAAAGTCCTTCCTAGTAACCACATTTGTAATCATTTATGTGCATAGAATCTTTCAGGTTTTAGTTTTTGAACGCTTGCTATAATACTGAGATGGTGTTATATACTGTGCATTGGATTCCATGATTGTAATGAAGGCAAACTGCATTTGATTAAATCACTTTATTGAATTTGGTAAAAGAACTTGTGATTCGGCACCCAAAAAGGAGATTTGTTTCTCACAGTTTTTCCTTAACATGTCTCCTTTCCAATCCAGAATCACAGATTTGCTGCCAGCTGAAGTTCTGGTTACCCATAGGGTGTTCAGCTTTTGTTGTAGTCTACATTTTTGGATGCGTATTTCTTTGTTGGCTTACAAAAAAGGTGAGCAATGTCTCTGTTTTTCTCGCCTCTGCTTTCCTGAAGAATATCAGTAGTTATTTACTCAAAGCACCTGCTGCTCTTGCCAGAGTGATTTGATTAACAGACATTTTCTTTTCCATAAGATAGGTCTACTAACTACTAACTTGGAACAGAAGCTTATTCTATAGCTGCTTCATTCTAAAAAAGGGTTTGAGGGCTTATGGAAAGAGCTGTTATTATTATTATTCAAAAAAGATAAGGGAATTGGGGCCAAGAAAACATAAAAAGTCAGGACGAAGATTGAAACATAAAAATAGATGCTTCTGACTTCTGAGAATCATTAAATATGGGCTGCAAATTTGATTCTAAGTTTCCAGAGTCAGGACAAAGATGAAACAGTTTCGTTTCACTCAACTTGTCAGTTAAACAATCAGTGAGAAAGTCTTACAAGGTGTCAGTCTTAGCTGAGAAGTAAATGGCCAACTTCTTTCCATGGCTAAGTTGTTAGGACTGTTTTTGAAGAAGACCATAGAAAAACTGGGAAGAGAATTCAACAATGACAAAACAATCTCTCTGTGCTGGGGGGTATTATTTCCAGTCTTTCATAATATAGGTTCTCAATGAGAGAACTTACAGCATTCTGCATTTTACACAGGTATCAGTTTGCAGACCATGGGTGTATCTGTGCCAGAATGGAATTCAAAAAGAGAGATAAAGAATAGAGTGAGATAGGGCTCGCTATCTAAATCTACAAAAGAAGGGAACAATAAAAACAAAAATGAGGGAGGAAATTCAGCAGAAGGGTCTTTTTAAAGCCCTTTTCATACTGGTCTCCTACTTAGCTGGAAGTCAGGAGCCTACACCACATGCTAACGCTTTTGTCACATATCACTTCAACCAAGAATAGAAAACAGTGAAAAAAGACCAGGGATGGAGATGAGGAAGAGCAGCTGACAAACCATGTTTCTGACTTCTCTTTCAGAAGTATCGATCCAGTGGGCATGACCCTAACAGTGAATACATGTTTATGGCAGCAGTGAACACAGCCAAGAAACCTGGACTCACAGGTATGGCTCCATCTGGGGGTTTGGGTAGAGCAGAGTGTTCTTCACATTATGCTTGGAATTTTAATTTTTTATTTTATTTATTTTTAAAGTTTATTTATTTTGACAGAGAGAGAGAGAGAGCAAGTGAGCATGTGTATGAGCACAAATAGGGGAGGGGCAGAGAGAATCCCAAGCAGGCTCTGCACTGTCAGCTCAGAGCCTGACGCAGGGCTCCATCCCATAGACCTATGAGATCATGACCTGAGCTGAAATCCAAGAGTCAGATGCTCAACTGACTGAGCCATCCATGTGCCCTTAATTTCTTATTTTAAAGGAAGGCCAAATGTCTCTCTGGCCTCATTTTAGTCTTTTCTGTGAAAATTTGAATTTTTCACTTCAGGTTTATCCTTTTCTGCAGTACACTGCAAACAATGTATTTGTAAACCACTATTAAAAAATAAACGAGCAAAGGATCCATAAAACCACTATTGTATCACCGCAGTTTTCTAATTGGTATTTCAAAAGCTAGCATGATTCTAAGTCTTCCTTGGTAAAAAGTTCTCTAATTCACCTGATAAGCAGTTATTGGAGATCAGTGAGGTACAAATGGCTGAGTAAGGAGCTGTGGGAGATGCAGAGGTATATGAAGGGTTTTGGACAGAGATTTGGAAGAGAGATCTGGGCTGGTGCTACCAGGGGAAGGAGGAGGAGCCGGTGAGGCTCTTGCTATTCTGGTGAAAAGAAGGTGGAGGGCGAGAGGGCCCGGATGGCTGCACAAGGCCAGTTAGGTGCGACCTTTGACTTTTCCCATTCAGAGCGAACACTGTCAGTTTGAGGTTCATCAAGCTGAGGAGCATCTAGAAAGTTTGAAGCATCCCTTGTGGAAAATTTGTAAGTCTTATGCCTTTGAGGTTGCGACGAGAGGACATATGTGATGAGACAGAAGGCCCCGAAGTTCTGCCACCATTCAGTGGTAAAGGACTTGTATAAAAAGGATGCAAACAGCACCTGTAATCATGGAATTAAAGCATGGGAAGGGATCTAAATGCTCCTTCAGTCTATCTCCTCATTTTTTGGATGAGAGAAGTTGATGCCCAGGATGTTCAGTGACTCTTTTGGTTCCCTAGAGATTTCCCACCATAGCTTTGTCACTAACAAAGAGCATGCATTTCATTACTTGCCTATTAAAAAAATCTTTTCTTTTAATCCCTGTGCTTGTTATAATGTGTCTGTTTTAGTTTGGATCCCTGAAAAAGCAGACCCCGAGACAGAGACTTGGGTAGAAGTAGTTTATTTAGAAGGTGACCCCAGGGAAAACGGGTGAGGGAGCAGGGAGAGTAAGACAGGCAAGAAGGAAAAGCAAATGGAGATTGCATTACTGAGGTCTCAGCTGGAGGCCACAGAACCTCTGAGAAGTGTACAGGTGTCTCCAAGAATTGTTCTTCTGAAGGATGGCAAGTGGGGTATTGATCCAGTGGATCCCATCCCCACTGGGTTGGAGTTGCCTGTAGGGTCCACGAACTTTCCCTCATCCATCCTGGAGCCATGCTCTATGCTTGGCTCCCAAGTCTACAGAGAAATCCCTGAGACAGAGAGCAGAGTAATGCATGGTGGGACTCTTGTGCTAGAATGGACAGCATGTACAGAAGTGTCTACCCCAGCTGTGGCTGGGATCAGAGTCGGGCTATTTCACATCCCACCTACGAACTGTAATCACTGAAAACGACCATAGTGTAAGCTTCTTGAAGGTAGGTGGGTCTCTCTTCTGTATTCTGAAAGCAATATGCATACACAAGTTCAAGCAGAGCATGTCTCAGCACCTCTGTCAAGTATTTATCGCATGATTATGTAAGTAGTACCAGGCCACGTGATCTGTGTTGGGTAGAGAGAGGGGAGACTCAAGCAAGTCCTGGTCTTCAGTCTGTAATGTCATTGGGAGAGCTGATGTGTTTACATAGAGGGTAGACTCATACGATAGTGTCAAAAGTCCTCAATTGTGAAGTCGAGAGTTCAGGTCATGTTTATTACAGGAGTTAAGAGGAGGCTGGGTAAAACTTGACGGCAAATATGGAGCTGGTGCTGAGTCTTGAAGCATCGAGTTTGGATGGTGTGTGTGTGTGTGTGTGTGTACAAGAGTCAGATGAAAGGGACAAACTTGTTGAAGGGAATTGGAACAGAGTGCCTTTAAAAATGTTGTGCTACATTTTGTTATAGGTGTGACTCATAATTTGGAACTTTGTGGCACCCAGGCATGAACCACGTGGGCCAGGTCCCCTCTGACTTGAAGCGCAAGATTCCCACGTCCCCTGGACCACAGAGAGTCAGACTTGATTTGAGTACATGCATCTTCTGCTGGTGTTCTGTTCAATCTGGACTAGTGACTATCGGTCAACAGGGGTTTTAAAAGGCTGCTTCGGTACTGTTGGGTTATCAAAAACACCCTCTTGCAACTAGTTTTACAGAAAGCCCAGCTCGTGTGTGCTCAACAAATAGACCTCACTGGGATGGAATTCCTATCTTCATATCTGCTTCTAGCAATGCACCAGCCAGGAGAACAAACACATCTCCAGATATTTTTAAAAGATGCCATGGGTACCGAATCTGCAAAGCAAATGGGCTGCCAACAGCCAGTATCTCTCTGCACTTCACCTATAGACTACCTCTTCTTCCTCTAGGGCTGAGCGTTCCTTTTTAGCCACACAGTAGGGGAAGGTGCTTCAAAATTATAGCTATTTTATTTCTGAGGTATCAACATGTAATTGTACTATTATAATAGGTTAGTACACAGTACTCTTTTCCAACATCTGAACCCCAGTCCTGTATTCCCAAGAGTTTAGATGCCTTCTTCTGCCTTCAGTTTGCCTTTTTAAAATACTCTACATGACTACTTGACAGGCATTCTGTTAAAAAACAATTTTTTTAATGTTTATTCACTCTTGAGAGAGAAAGAGCATGAGCGTGGAGGAGCAGAGAGAGAGGGAGACACAGAATCTGAAGCAAGCGCTAAACTCTGTGTTGTCAGCACAGAGCCCTACACAGGGCTGAAACTCACAGACCGTGAGATCATGACCTGAGCCGAAGTCGGCGCTTAACTGACTGAGCCACCCAGGTGCTCCAACAGACATTCTTGAGTAGGGAGCTTTATCTACATTTTCCCCCTCTGCTGCTCAATAAAACACGTAGTATATATATTTAATTGTAGCCCAATGAATATAATTTGCCTATATTTTCCCTACGAGAATATTTTTCTTCCAGAAAGACCTCTTATTTTCCCAAATTCAGTTAAAATGATTTACTTTGTTGACTTGTTTCTACCACATTAGTGGTAGAAAACATTGCCTAGAATCAGAAGTGACTTTATTGTATGAGTCTGTTTTCTATCATTATCTATGTTTTCATGGTGCTATTAATTCCAAGCGAGGCTGTTTCTATAGGTCATCTTAAAATTGCAAGCAAACAAACAAACAAACAAACAAACCCACAAAACCGTCTTTCACTGCCCAACATTGTCCCGGAGGGTAGAGCCAATGATCCATTTAGTGGAAAGCTGTAGTTCCTGGAGGTCACTGACAGACTATAACCCAGATGACCTCCTGGCTTGACAGGCTGAAATGGCCCCATCAGCCTGGAGCAGCCATCCAGACCTGGGTGAAATTGCAAGGCTTGAGAGACTCCTGTGAGCCAAGGACAACCAGCTGCTCTTGCCCCCAGAAGCTGACGTCACCCTGGGGACCATGGTGAATCTGCCTGCATTTGTACCTCCACGGTCTTGGAGGAGGCACAGATGTGCCAGGGAACATCAGCAGGATTCCTTCTCCTAGAAACTGGCCCTGGCCCTTCAAGATAGTCTTCCTTTGAATGCAATTTGGCTGGAAAGATTCTTAAATACATATAATACGTGATTGGTCTTAGCTGGAATATTTTCTCTGCTTCCTGTTTGCATGCCCAATGCTTCTGAAGCAGCCAATGTATGTGCAACAACATTTTTAACCTTAGGTAAAGTTGGGCTATTCAGTAGTTTTAAAATTTGTAGGTGCCTGTGTCTAGTTTACTTTAAAAGTGAGACCAGATATGTCATTACGCATACTTATATTCTTGTAAGCGTGCGTAATGATGGATACGTACAGTACAGTACTGCATTTGTAATTTGAATCAAGTTTGGTGGTGTTTTTCCAGCTGACTTGGACAACCTGGTTGGCTCTGCAGAGCTGTTCCCTGAGTTGTTTGCAGCTTTGGGGGTGGGGGGTTGGCGTGGGGAGTACAGCCTTCATTGGGGTCCACCTGGCCTGGTTTCCATACTGTGCTCTAAAGCATCCTCATCCTCAGCACTGGACATTTCGAAGTGGATTATTAAATGATACAATTTCTATGAAATAAAGACTTGTTTTAAGAGGAGCTACTCATGAAATAGATTTTAGCAGTAGTAGGAAATTAAGGAATAAACATTTGATATTCAGCAACTGAAAATACTCAGAGTGTTTTCTTGGGGGAAGGAAACGGTTCCCTTAGGTGTAGCTAGCACTTGCAAATTTGACCTTATCCTTGAAGGTGGTTACACGGCTTGGAACAGTCGCTCATCATTTTTTTTTTTTTTAATATTGGAACAACCACAAACTTACATAAAAAAGTTGGAAGTACAGCAGAAGAACTCTTCTTTTCCTCATTAAGTTTCTAGCCTGATGCCCTATCACCTCTGGACATAAGTATTTTCTACAAACAAGAACACTCTTTTATCCATAACCACAATGCAACCATCAACATCGGAAAATGAACACTGATACATGGCGGCCATCTCACCCTCAAGCTCTATTCGGGTTTGTCCAGGGGTCCTCCTAATGTATTTTATAGCAAAAGATTATGTTCACAATCTCTTTTTGTATTTGGTTGTCATGTCTTTGCAGTGTCTTTCAGTCTAGGCAGTTTCTCAGTCTAGACTTTCATGGCCCTGGCTCTTTTGAATATCACAAGCAGTTATTTTATAGAATGCCCCTTGCTTTGGGTCAGTCTGATGTTTCTTTCTTTTTTTTTTTTAATTAAAAAAATTTTTTAATGTTTATTTATTTTTGAGAGATAGAGAGGGAGGGAGAGAGAGGGAGGGCGGGCGCATGACGGGGGAGGGGCAGAGAGAAAAAGGGAGACACAGAATCCAAAGCAGGCTCCGGGCTCTGTGCTGTCAGCATAGAGTCCTATGCGGGGCTCAAACCCACGAGTTGTGAGATCATGACCTGAGCCAAAGTTAGATCCCCAACCGACTGAGCCACCCAGGTGCCCCCGATGTTTCTTGATAATTAAAATCGGATTATCGACCTTTGGCAAAAAATAACCCGAAAGAGTTACTGTGTTTAACTGCATCCGGTCAGGTGGCTTACAATCTTGATTTGTTACATTACTGATAATGTTCATTTTGATCCCTTAATTAAGGTGATGCCTGTCAAGCGTCTCGACTGTAAGATACTCTTTTCCTCTTTATAAGTTAATAAGTAGTTCATGGGGAGGTGCTTTGAAAGCTTATAAATCTTCCTTTTCTTGTCAAATTTTCTATTTATTCATTCATTTTTTTTTTATCTGTATGGTTTCTTGTTGTATTCAATGGGTAAACTTTTGTTACCATCATTTTATTTTGATGCTTAAACCGTCCCATTCTTGGCCAGAAAAAGCCTATTTAAACGCCTCTTGTGTCTTTCTACCACATCCTCATCATTCTTAGCACTTTTGTGCTTTGGGGCAGGACAAGATACTCCAGGCCCAGCTAGTGTTTTCCCATCCCAGGGCTAGCATCAGCTGTTTCTCCAAAGAGCCCTTGTTTCTTTGAGTAGGCAATGGTTATTCGAAGCCAAGATCTAGGCATTAGTAAATGCTCATGACTATTGGGATTTCACTGCTCCCAGGCCCTTCAGTGGACAGAACCATGATACAGACGCAAATATAAATGTAAATGTGTATGCGTATATATTTACATTTATTATTTGAGTATAGTTGACACACAATGTTACGTTAGTCTCAGGTGTACAACATAGTGATTCAACAAGTTTATACATTATGCTATGCTCACTACAAGTGTAGCTACAATCTGTATCCAAACATCGCAGTTACAAGATCATTGACTGTACTCCTTATGCTGTGCCTTTTATTCCCATGACTTATTCATTCCATAGCTGGAAGCCTATATTTCCTATTCTCCTTCACCCATTTTGCCTCCCCCCTCCCCCCACTCCCCTCTGGTGACCATCAGTTGTTCTCTGTATTTTATAATATATATTTTAAACATAGATGTAACTGTACATACAATACATATAATATATAGAAAGAAGTGTATGTATATATACATCTGTACATACATATACTCATTTATATCTATATTTATTTAACAATCTATATATGTTGAAACACATGGGTTCATACCCGTGCCTTTAATTCCAATATAACAGTATAGCATTTATTCCAGATTTATTCTTTTCTATTTTTTGGCCCTCTTAGTACACTGAGAAACCTGACTCTCATCATCTTTTAGTATTTTACTTATTTGTTCAGTCTCACAGCATGAAACTAATCTCCCATTTCGGCTGTGCCCCCTGCCCAACATAGTAGCTTCCTCCCTCTGCCTGGACTCTGACTCCTCATTCCAGGTTGCACAAGCCTAGAATCAGCCAGTTTGGGTTCTGACTCCTTGAACTGGGTTTTCCCACTTCATCGATGCCCTTCTTACCTTTTTGGGTTCTACCATTCCAAAGTGGGTCATTCCTCCAACCTCAGCCTGGGGCCATGGTGGCTCCCTTGCACTGGGGTGACTCCCCTAATGGCCTGTGTTTTACCCTGGCTGGCAGAATTTACCCATCATGTTAAGTTCCAATTACCCGCAGTGATTGCTGGTTGATCTTTATTGGCATCAATTCCTTCCCTGTCTTACATCCTTACATCCCTATTTGTGTTTCCTTTACTTCTCACATAAACTGCTTCCTCTGGAATTCTTATCTCAGCCTCTGCTTCTGGGAGAATTCTAACTCAGACACTTCTTTGCCCCTCCACGCCTAGGGGAAACAGTGGTTTTCCACTGACACTAGTCCCAGGTGCTTCATCCTTCCTTATTTGTTCATTGATTCCATCTAACCTTTTGGAAACAATCCACTCATTGCTCTCTTCCTTTAACCTTTAAGTTATCACCTGTTCTGTGGAGACTGACTGAACCACACCCAAATAGGGCTTGCACCTCCTGCTGTATCCCCTGTCTGTGGCCAGTGCCCAAGGACACACAGTTTTCCTAGGACCTGGCCTCCTTGTTTAGGAATATCAGTTTGAATTCTGAGGAACAAAATTCTCCACCTTGTCACATGTTTTTCTTCATTAAATTCACAACAGGGGACCACTTTTTCTGGGTGTGATCCAAGTCCTCTTGCTACTTTCAACACATTCCATTTTGCTTTTCTTCTGTACTGGGTGAGCAAGATTTCCTATGGTGCCATGGGGGATAGGTTGTGCTCAGGCTAGTTGTTAGTCGACTTGGTTTTATGGCAGTGAGGAGCTGGGGAATTTGAAAGTTTCCAGGAGAGTGAATGCATCAGTCTCAACATTTAACCTCCTCCAGGGTCTGTGTTCCAGTAAAATGAAGATGGTGAATTCACCAGCTCCCTCCTACATGAAGGCAAGCTACCCCTTGGATGTCTTTCACTCTATACCACTTTATTTTCTATCTTGTTGATTAGTGTTTATGAATTCAAAAGATGAATCTTGGCTATTCTCCACCTTGCCATATAACCCATCTAAGGCAGCGAGACAGCCTGTCATCAAATATAGAATTAATCCCTAATACCAACCCTTGTAAATTCTTATTTTCTTGGTCTTCCAAGTCTACCCATTCTTGTGTCATTTCAGTGACATGCTCTGACCATCACTAAAAAAATCATAACTTCTCCCTTTGTTTTCATAGCATAGTGCTTATGAATTTTTCCATTTTCAAGAAGCTAATAGAGATGGTTAGGCAGGTTCACCAGGAATCTGATCTCTGCAGGTAGAGTCAGACAAAAGCCTCCAACTAAACTATGGGCACCACCACTGACCCCTCTCCTTAAGAAAAGGCATCCACTGAATATATACAATGGAGTATTACTCAGCAATCAAAAAGAATGAAATCTTGCCACTTGCAACAACATGACTGGAACTAGAAGGTATAACGCTAAGCAAAATAAGTCAGTCAGAGAAAGACAAGTATCATGTGACTTCACTCATGTATGGAATTTAAGATATAAAACAAATGAACATAAGGGAAGGGAAGCAAAAGTAATATAAAAACAGGGAGGGGATCAAAACCTAAGAGCCTCTTAAATATAGAGAAAAAACTGAGGGTTGCTGGAGGGGTTGTGGGGGGGGGACAGGCTGAATGGATAAGAGGCATTAAGGAAGACACTTGTTGGGGTGTGTACTGGGTTTTTTTTTTAAATTTGTTTTTAATTTATTTTTTGAGAGAGCAAGCTGGGGAGGGGCAGACACGCACGCACGCGCGCACGCACACAGAATCTGAAGCAGGCTCCAGGCTCTGAGCTGTCAGCACAGAGCCGGACATGTGGCTTGAACACACGAACTGTGAGATCATGACGTGAACAAAGTTGGACGCTTAACCAACTGAGCCACCCAGGCACCCCTGAGTACATAGGATTTTTGTACATAGGGTTTTGTACATAGGGGATGAATCACTGGAATCTACTCCTGAAATCATTATTTCATTAGTGCTAACTTGGATGTAAATTACAAAATAAAAAAATTAAAAAAAGAGAAAAAAAAGGGCGTCCATTGAGGTGGGATTAAAAATGAATCTCTGGTTTCACAGTTTTTAGTCTTCATGTTAATGAACAGTATAATGGCATCTCAGTATGGTTCTTTGACAAAAATACTGAATTCTACATGTGACTTCTCCTTGGTATGGTCTCTCTCTACTCTTTTCTTCTGGCTTACTGGTGATAGTTCAAAATGCCTGCAGCTTGTCTTGTGGACATGGCACTCTTCCATCAGTATTCCAATAATTTGGAAGTCATGATGAAATGTTCTCCTTGAATTCAAGCTGAATTCAACTTGAATTCAAAATGCCACCAAATACTCCTTTTCTTGTATCTAAAACATCAGGCAAGCTCCCCTGAAACCCCTGGTATAAAAGCAAGATACCTCTGGGCCAACTCAGGGTTACTCTGAAAGAAAGGACACTTCACCACAAATAAATTTTAACTGAAAATATAGCTCTTCCCAGTCTTTTGAGAATATACCAAAATTCTCTCAAATTTGAGAGTGTCCTTCTCAAAGCACAGCAAAACTTCATTAACAAAAACGCTTTTCCCCATTCTCAGTGCCCCTTACATGCCTGCAGGCAGCTCCTAAAGCAGCTCCTCCCTTCTTTTCTTCTCCTGAATGAAGTTTTCCACCAGCCACCAATACAACTCTTCCATCCCCTCCCCACATGGTCCCTTTCAAAGCACCTGATAAAATAGCTCTAATTCACGTTGTCCTTGTATAGGTTTCCTAGGGCTGCTGTAACCAAGTACCACAAACTCAGCGGCTTAAAACAACACAAATTTATTCTCTTATGGTTCTGAAGGCCAGACGTCTAAAATCAGTTTCACCAGCCTAAAGTCAACCTGTTGGCAGGACTAGTTCTTTTGGAGACTCAAGGGGATAATTTTTTTTTTTCCTTTTCTTTTCCAAAGCTTCTCATGGCTGCCAGCATTTTTTGGCTTGTCATCACTCCAATCTCTGCTTCTGTAGTCACACCGACCTTGCCATTTCTGTTGTGTATCTCCCTCTGCCTCTCTCTTATAAGAACACTTGTGATTGCATTTAGGTCCCACGTAGATAATATGGGTAATTCTCCATCTCAAGATCCTTAACTAATCCCATCTACAAAGTCCTTTTTGCCATATCAGGTAATTCACTGGTTCCAGGGATTAGGACTAGGATATCTTTCATAGACTTATTTAGCTGACTCAAGTCCCCTAACCACCAGGGTTTTTTGGGGTGGGAATCCCCCATGAACCTTTCTTTCCACTCCCAACGTGGGTCTCTATACTTAGGACTCCCCATTCTTCCTCTACATTCTCTTTTGGAAATTCCATACCCTTCCTTGTCAAAGCACCAGAGATCACTTCCTTTAGACTCTCTTTATACAGCGGGCCATGTTCCAACTCTGAGTCCTGTGGTTGTAACTAGTTTTAGACTTCAACCCAATGGATGGCTGATGCTCACTACTCTTAAGAGAGTAAGTGCTGGGATGGAGAGGGGACTGGCCAGTATGGACTTTAGTCCTTTAGCCAATGGTAAGCTCAACTTTGTCAGTTCTAGTTTCCTTTCCATTACACCCACCAAAAGGAGCTGAGAACCATTGTTTTTTTTGTTTGTTTGTTTGTTTGTTTGGTTTTTTTTTGCTAGTTGGTCCATTATAGTAAGCACATCCCTGAAGAACAAACTACAGTCTGAATCCATGTTAAGAAAGGACTCAATTGTCCCACGTGAGCAAGAGCCCACCTTATCCTTTATGTCATTGGGTCCAAATCACTGTAAAATAAAAATTTTTTTTTTGCTTTATTGGGCAGGGCCTTCCAGAGTCCTAAAAGAAATTGAAATTAGCTTTTAATGGCTGTCCACTTTATTATTGTGGGAAATGGGCTAGACTTAATGAAATTATTTTGGGTCAGAGTTTCCCCTCTAATGGAAACCAGGATTGGGATCCTCTATTTGCCTCCATTCCATAGTATCTACTAAATGCTGTGGGGTTTGAATATATTTCCTAGCAACAGTCAAGAAAGATGGCTATTTCTGGGAAACACTCCTCTTGTAATATAAAGAAGCCCAAGTGAGTGAACATGAGAAATTTGGGAACCATTGTCAGACTTCCAGTTGAAGCTTGGATCCAGTCTAACATTTCTCAAACAGTGCTTTGAGAATAAATCCTATCGGTATGTGAGGGCCCAAGGAGTGACTTAAAATAATCAAAGTGCTTCTCTATCCCTCTCTTCCCTGCCTAATCCCACTCTCTTACCTTAAAGAAACAATTACTGGATGTTAAATTCTGGATTTCATGCAAATGTTACAGAAATCCAACTGCCTACATTTCCAAATGTCTAGAAAAACCAGTTTTATATGAGTGAAAGCAAGGTCTCAGATTTCAAATCTGATCACAAAGGAAAAGCATTTATAAAGCTCAGCAGAACAACCACAGAATCTCCATAGGCAGTCTACTGATAGAATTTCCAAGGATCCACAGTCCAACTTCATAGATGGTCCAAAGAAGTAAAATGATTTCTCATGGTCACATTCTCAGTGGGTATCAGAAGCAGACTAGAAACTGTACATTTTATTTCTGACACATTGCTTATCTCATTTTCCACTTGCTTTATCTCACCTAACTCAACTTTCCATACCCATTTTCCTTTCCCTAAACATTCATTCTCCCCTCTTAGCTCCTGTTTGCGGTCACCCACCAAGACAAGACTGAAGAGGTTAAAGAAGGAAGATGGGTGGGCAGAAAACGGAGGAAAGCCTCTGTGAAGAAAGATGGGTCAATTCCAGTTTCCTTTTCAGTCCTCTTCCTCTTCAAGACTAGTCGCCATCTCCAAGCCCCCTGTCTGCCCTGTGGGGCCAGTGTTCTCCCAACGCCCCACTGTGTCCCTGACACAAGAGACACTGGTGTAACCTCCTTCCTCATCCAAGTTCTAACCACACACGAGAAGCTCTGGCCAAAAATTGGTTTTGAATGAAAGGATCAGTGAAGATGAGGGCTAGATCCCCAATTTCTGGGACTCAGACCCTATCCCTTTCATCCCCCGGTAAATCCTTTCAGTTTATTGGCATCTCTGCTGCTCACCATCTTTGCTAAAACTTGAGAGTTATGCAATTACTTCATCTTCACTTCAGCAAGAAGTAACTTGCCAGCACTAACCTTGGTCTCTGAGCATTCTGAGTAAGGGAAGTGGTTCCTGTCAGTCATTAAACTTTCGGAGCCCTAACCTTACCAGAATCTATAGTTTACTCTGGTACCCCAACTCCCACCTGTGTAATCCACTTACCTAACTACTAACCTTCAGGCTCTGGGCCGGCCACTGGTTTGGATATATGGAATACATATAATAAGAATGATTGAAAAGATGTTCAGCACCACATTTACCAGGCTAATGCAAATTAAAAATATGATAATACTACCCACAGCTTGATATGGCTAAAATTAAAGTATGGAGATAGATATGGAACAACTGGAACTCTTATTCATGGCTAGTGGGAGTGCAAACTGGTAAAACCACTTTAAAAAAGTTTGTCAATTTTGTATAAAGTTAAGCATACCCTTACTGTATGATCCACCTTCCAGTAGTAGGAATCTTCCCCAAAGAAATGAAAATACATGCCTTCACAAAAAACGGTATGAAAGTGTTCATAGCAGCATTTATTCATAATAGGTGAAAGTTGAAAACAACCAAAATATCTATTAACTGGTGGTATTCCGGTCCAAAAATCATGGTACCTTTACACTTGTGATAAATAAGGAAATGATCCATTTAGGCATTAGATTTAATTGTTAGGATCTCAACTGAGACTTGCAGAAAGGATTTACAGAAAAGAAAAATGAACTCCTCTAGACACACCCCAGGATTGAATTTAAAAAAAAAAATGGAGAATGAAATTCTACTCAAAGCCTGGAACATCCAAAAGCTGAACGAAGACAGTAGTCTTTGAGGACATAAGGCAGAGAAATAAGCTTTCATTAGATTCATAGGAAGAAAATATTCTGAAACATTCATAGGAGCTTCAGTTTAGAGGTCTACTGAGGCTAAGACTCTGGTAGTCAAAACAAAATGTGGAGAGTAGGGTAATATCTTTTCTAGGAAATGGGTTTCATAGGCTCAAGCAATTCTACTTCAAGAGATAGGGGTAGCAGCCATTATATCATAGGACTGAACATTCTTGCTCGGAAATGGGTGTGGAAATGATGGTCTAAATAGATACCATGCTAGGTATGGCACCACAGCCCCAGAAACAAAAGACTTGAAGGGGAAAAGGAAGTAAGATCTTGTGACAGGTACAGTAACCACTGTAAATTTCTACACTTTCTAAGAAGGCTACGATGTCTTCAACACCTCTCTCCGAGAAAAGCTCTTGGATGCTCTTAGATTTTCCCCTCAGATAGGAGATTAACCTCTTGGGAGAAATTAACCTCTTATGAGAAATATCTCCCAATTGGGTTTAAATTTATAGTTACAAATTTTAGATAACTGACGTCAGCTGACTGGCATCGTGGAAAATCTAAAACTGAGAATTTCTCCAGTACCACTGATTTGCTGCCATGATCTTTGGACACATTAATGTGGATCTAGACTAAAGTTGTATTCAGAAGACAGTTTCACCTGAGATGAGCTTTCTAGGGGCCGGGTTTTGTCTTATTTTAAATTTCATGAGTGTAGTGCTGCTGCTGTGATAATCTATGTGTGTCTTTGGCTCTTTAAATGTTAGGGAACACAAGAAGTATGCTAATTTTAGTGATTAAAAACTGAGGCAGCAGTGGTTCAAATAACCCAGACTCTACCAGATATCTGAGCCTAAGTCCTTTTGCTGAGCCTAAGTAAAATAAGGACTTGAGGAGAAAGAATTAAGGATGTTAATCTTTTCACAAATTATTTGGACTCTAATTTTCAAGAGAATTTAATCTTTGGACTTCAATTTCTTCTGGGAATTTCACAATGGGAGAGAGTTTATATGCAAATTTCAGGCACCTTTAGGTTGCTGTAAATTTATTAGTGGAATATGTTAGTGTTGCCATTTTAATCATATTGTCTAACCTCTGGTGAGCTATATTGGGCAGTGTAGTTGGGTATAATTTGGGATGGGAAATAGAAGAGGGAGCAAATTCTCAGCCTTGGATTCAGTGTAGATTTGGAGTTAATCTAATGAATGCACTGTCTGTTGGGAGCATTTTTATGCTTCTCACTAATAGTCACAGGAGGATAACATAGGAACAGTAGGTGGTATTAAGGAAGCACCTTTTCCATGAAGGTGGAAACAAGATTGCCTTGATGAATGGATGATCTCCTCTGTTTCAGAGGATTGTCACTCCCTTGGTTGTTATAATTCATGGTGAATCTCAAAGACTAAGAGAAAAAAAAAATAAAGAAAATGATGCGGGGAACTCCTCCTTCCTCAATCTTTTTTTTTTTTTTTTATATGAGGGTCTTTAACTAACATCCATGTCTTTTACCCATCTTATTTCTTATTCCACCCCTTCTGATGGTAAGAGACATCTTTTAGTCCATGTTGCTCCATTTGACAGAACTGATTTATTACAAAATTCCAAAAACTGGTTGCTAAGTTATATTATTTTCTCCCCAACCTGGCTCAGTATGAGGCAGAGATCCTAGACAGTGTTTTCTTTAGCAGATCCAAGTTTTTCCCTTGGGTGAGCTTTCTTAAGGTCTAACTGGGGTATGATTTGGAGATAGTGTAGTAGAGAGTATCAGTACAACTTTTCTATTACGTAAATTAACCACACACTCCACTCCAGCTTTCATAATAATGTTTAACATTTTGATCTCCAGTTTTTCTGACTGCAACTGAGAGTCTATTTCTCAACTGGTTTTCAAGGCAGGTGGGGAGTAGAGGTGTTATTTTTTTGGGTTCTCTCAAACTAGAAGCATCAGTGCAAAATCGCAAAGATGGTAAAGAGTAGGGTTTGCTAGAGACAAGTCAGTGATCTGAGTTTGCATGACAGTAGTGGGAAATAGTTAGGAAATATATCTGCCCAAACGTGGGTAATGGGTTTAATTTTTTCTTTTTCTTTTTTTTTTTTTTAAGCAAATGTGGGAAGCATTGAAGGTATTCCAGCAGAGCAGAAATATTCCAGCAATGTATTTTCCAAAGATTAATTTGGTAGCAGTTTGTAAGTAGACTGAAGACAGGTGAAAGGAGATGACCAAGAGGAGAGGTTATGGCTGAGGAAACAGACAAGAAGGAATGGTAGTTTTATAGAGGTGTAACTTGGCAGGTAACTCTCTGTTGAGGGTGAAGGGAGTGCAGTTGTCAAAATAGTGGAGTTGTTCAGCTTTGGAAGTTCAGAGCAGGGGTTGGCAAACTTTTTCTTTAAAGGGCTAGAAACATGTTGTAGGCTTTGTGAACCACACAGTCTCCATGGCAACCATTCAACTCTGCCACTGCTGCATGAAAGCATAGCCGATACATAAATGAATGAGAAAGGCCATGTTCCAATAAAACTTTATTACTAAAACCTCCAGCCCACAAGCCCTGGTTTACTGATCCCTGATTTACAAGGATATAACATCAGTGCTGGTTGTCAAACTATCACCTTTGAGCTCTAAACTCACCCTCTGTTCCCTGCCCTGGGATGCTGGGGACTCTGCGGAGCACATTTCTATTTTTCCAGCTGCTCCCTATGAAGTCTGCAGCAGGGAGAAGGGATACACTCTTCCTGTTTGGCTTGCTGTTTCTTGTCAGGTCATCGCCACAATGGTTCTTCACCTTGGCAGCTGCAGTTGGTTCTAATTTCCAGTTTGTTCCCATACTCCTAGAACCAGACTATAATAGAGCTGCCTCCGCACCAGCCTCCCAGCAGCCCCTCCACAGGAGTTTGAGTCTGGCATTATGAGGCTCCTCTTCTGAGCTCCTAAGGCATCAGTACCGGCCTTGCAGAGCTCTCTCCCCAGATCCAAGATTCTAGGTCCTAACAACCCTAACATCTTCCCTCTGTCCCACCAGCACTATGAGTGGTAGATGCTTCCTACAGTTACTATTTTTGTGTTACCTGAGAATTGCCTTTTGCCTTCTCTTTGCAATTTCCCAATGCCTGTTTAACTTATTTCTTGCATTAAATCCTTTCTATTGGAATAACTGGTATGGTTATATAACTCTGATGGCATGCTGATCAATACAGAAATACATTCTGTATAACATAGGAATATACATAGGGACATAGGAAATAGGAGAGATGTAGCCTTGAAGGGGTATATGTTGAGCCTACTTATAGAAACAATGAGCTTGAAGTATTGACAAGTAAATCACTTCTAAATTTCTAGCTGGTAATTGGATATTGAAAAAAGACACGGATGTATTATTCATATGAAGGTGCTGTTTCTATGAGTGACATCGACAACTAGGAAAGTATAGGTAGAGTGGAAAAGATAGAAATGGGAAACCTCTTCATTTTTGAGAGAAATGGAGAGGAAGGAAAGACAATGGACATGACAAATAAATAATTGCTCTGGAGGCAGAAGAGAAACCTCCGGAATACAAGACACGAAGAGTGAGTTTTAAAAGAAAGGTTGCAAATAGAGGTAAATCATATAAATATCAAGGGAGATTACTGGAGACTTTCCAAGGGTAGTTTCAATAGAACAGCAAAGTTAGAATAGAAAGAACTTTAAGTGAAGACATTTGATGATGAAAGGAAGATGGGCTATTATATAGAGATCTACAAGCCTAAATAAATCAAAATTAATTGACTAATCAATCGAGTAATTAAACTAGGAAAACTTGAAGTTTTTATGTAGAGACGTTATTGGTGTTGAGAGGTAGTGGAATATGCATAGGATAAGGGAATAATAAATACGTGGGATACATATATGGAGAAAGGTGGGAGAGGATAGGTGGCATAGAGAACCTAACTGATAGGAAATATATCTGGCCCAAACATAAGTAATCTCCTTCTCGGACATTAAGATACATTTCCTATCAGGAGGAAAGAAGCTGAACTTGTTTTTGAAAATGGACAGTGTCCTAATTCCTTGTTCCTGTGTTAAATAATGGGACCAGACACATTTTCCTATTCCTATGCTAAACAGTGCCCAGACCAAGCAATAACCGAGGCTGCTTGTTTAGGGAATACGTGTTCATGGATGAGGAGACTGTGGACCACCCTGTCCAGATCCCTCTTCTCTGGCTGCCGAGGAATGCTGTTGGCAGAAAGCCTTTATCTGTCATTCCCTTCAGAGTTTGCCTCAGCTGCAGAAAGCTGCCTTGCCCATTACTTCCTTCCAGAGGTAGCCCATGACCAGTGATGTGGCCCAATGGGGGACATTTCTGATGCATCATTTTAAACACATAGAGCTTCCTATGGGGATTGATGGAGACTAGAGATCACAAACTTGACTTCTCCCCCTAGCCAATCTGGCTTCTTCTCCCTTTACTGCACAGGTGTTGATTTTAAGGATACTCCCTAGTAACCATCCTGAATATTAAACTATGCCCCAAAGTCTGCTTCACAGAAAACCCAACCCATAATGCCAGCCAAACAGCTTACTTCAGGACTTGCTTTAACTTCTATGCCCTACTGTACTCATCAAATCAAGTTATTTTGTCATAAATTCTGCCCAGCCTCAACCCGTTTCCTGCCTTGGGACACTTACCTTAAAGTCATCCAGCCTGAGCCCTAAAACTCCATAGATAACTTCTTTCAGTTTTCTATTTTGAGATAGTCAAGGTAATATCTTCCCTTATTTCAGTAAGTTTAACAAGCTTAGCTTTGTTTGATTAACAGGTTTTTCCAGGTCTTCTGGAGAACTGATAGCTGAAAATTTTCATCAGATGTCATTATTATTCCCAAGTTTTAGAAAGCCTGGTTGCTTCAGGGAAAGAGGAAAAGTTTGGAAAATATGTTTTGCCTAACATAATAAAGAATCAATCAAAAAGTCCCACATTTTCTGTCTTGACTTGGGATTTTGCAAGGAAGAATGATCTTCTTGGGGTGGAGAGATGGTGGGAGTTCTATAAACTTAGGCTCAGATATCATGGAATAGGACAGTTAGAGTCAATAGTTACCATCTTTCTTTTAGAATTGGTGTTCCTAGAAGTTCTTATCCCTCTGATGGATCAATTTGGGCTCTAGTGGAAGTGGAGTCCATGATATCTGCTTTGACTCGGTAGGCATGTTTTCCCTTGGGTTTGGGATGGCCCTGATTCTGAGCATTTTCATCTCTCAAGGGCTTCTCATCCCACCTCCACCATCCTATGCTGCTTGCGGGCTCAGCAAAAGAGGCTTATAGCCAGAACAAGTTTCTCTCTCTTCCTTCTATCCAATATATTAGGAATTTGGGAAAGAGGCAAATACAATAATTTTTCTTTCAAATAATCCCAGAGATATCACAAAAGTGATTTTATGTGAGATTAACTTTGATGTGTTCAAATAGGACATGACATAGAAAAACGTTATTCTCTTGCCCTCCACTCTAAAAGTATTCAGAGAAGGATCTTCCTATATAGGTGTTTTTCAGTAACTATCACGAGACTGTGCTTATTTTTTGAAATTTAAGCCAATTTCTTCCTGCCACTAATGAAGATAATGCACACTATTATGGAATTCCTGCTAGGTCAAGTCTACCACCCCCCTCGTGATACCATGGATACCTGTTATATCCTTGTTATGTGATACCATGATATATCCTTGAAGATGGTGTGTAAAACTCTTCTCCAGTTCCCTTCTTTAGGCCAAATGGACCTAGTTTTTTCTTTTACTTGATATCCAAAAGATCATTTCTATTTCTCTTTTTTTGAATACATTACTGATAAAGACAGGGGTGGGGCATTAAGTCAAGTTCAGCCCACAAAAGATCCTTAACTCAAATTACCAGCCTCTGAGTTTTGAAACTTTTGAAGTTTAGGCTTATTTGAAGTCATTTGGGTTTTCCCCTCCTTTTATTATCTTCTTTATCAACAGCAAACGCTGGTACCTAGAGGCACTAAGTATTACCAGTGCAAGCACTCTGCTTAGCTCAAACTCAAACCTGCTGTGCTCATGAAAAGCACCTTGAATCACAATTGGGTATGGGGCCACTTGGTAGCCATTTTGACATAGAGGTATAGCAAAGGTAGGACAGAGTACTCAAAGAGATAAGGAGACTGGGTTCTGGTGCCTATAATCTAGAAACTCTGCCGCCCCACAAGGAATAAAACAGAAGTTTTTGCTACGTATTCTTTTCCATTGTATAATGTGCTTTTCTAAAGAAGTGTTCCTTAGTGTTGCTGTAGATCAAAGTAACAAATGAATCTTTAAAAATGACAAACTTGAATTAAAAATGACAAAAATAGATTAAGACACATTTTAAATTACATACTTGAAAGAAAGTTTATAAAGTGGTTATACAATTTTCACTAATAATTTTTCTAAAATTAGTCAATTTTCTATTCTCCTAATTATCATGAGCTTTTTGGCTTTTGTACCTTACATCTCTTCACTTCCCCCAAGTTGTCACTAGGTGTGAATTTTCAAGTTTCTTCGTATTACCACCTTCACTGTCATCTTCTTCTCTGTACTTAGGGAGAGGAAGCCAGGAGTGTACCATGGGGAAGCCTGGACTGAAGCTTGAGGTGTTTGTGGATGAGACCATTGCCTCCCATAGAAATAGGATTACACACAATCCCCTTTAGTGCTAACCTTTGCACATCATTTTCCTATTATTTGAAGCATGTTGCCTTTTGCTCGTGCACACTCAGCAAATCAGATACAGTTGAGGGCTCATTTTCCTCATTTACCAAATAGTTTCTCAAATCTCTTCTATCTCTACAATTTTACTATTCTAGCATTTAAAAATCTTTAACTCCATCCCCAGGATTTGAATTTCAATGTTTATGTCTTTATTTGTTTGTTTGAGAGAGAGAGAGAGAGAGAGAGAGAGAGAGACAGAGAGAGAGAGAGAGAGAGAGAGAGAGAATCCCAAGCAGGCTCTACACTGTTAGCACAGAGTCTGACATGGGACTCAATGTCATGAACCGTGAGATCATGACTTGAGCTGAAATCAAGAGTTGGATGCTTAACGAAGTGAGCCACCAAGGCACCCTGAATTTCAGGATTTCTTAAAATCTTTCCTGGTGACCATTTTGGGGGGTATCAATCTGTGTTGTTTTAGTTCAGGGCCACAAAATTGTCCTCCCAAGGAGCTCTTTGTATGCAAAAGAACCACAAATTACATTGGCAAGATGAATTCCAATTAAAAAATATTCTTTATAAGGTTTTATACTTCTTGAAGTTGCACAGTCAGGCTTTTTACAATTTACTTCTTTAATTTCTGGAAAGTCCTAAGGCTCCCAAAAAGTCACTGAGGAAATTACCCATATCATAAGATATTTTCTACTTCCATCTTCTACCCTTTGTTGACTTGCTTAGGAAAAAGGCAGTCTGTTCAGATTTTACTTCATTCCGGAAGTTCCCATTTTCCCATTTTTAGTATTTTTATATTGTGACTTTTATGGGTCCCTCCCCCCCACTCTCCCCGCCTTGAAAGTTAGATGGCTAGAAGGGGGTTATCCCAAAGAGAATACATAGAAGGGAAGGACTTTGCAAATTAAATAAGCAATATTATTTGTGGCCAACCTACATGGGAAATATGTTTGAATTAGCAACCTCCTAATTCTTAGGTTTATAGAGTAAGAATATATGTGATACCAGCTTTGAAAAAGTGATTTCAAAGGAAAAAGAATCTTTTAAAATGTTACAGATGATAGTTAAAATGCTTCCTGGACTTAAATAGCAATTACAAGTGAGCAGTTTCAAAATCAGAAACATTTGGATGAAATTTCTCACAAAACATAGTAGAGATTTTATAAAGAGTATTTCAATGTAATCACTGTCTTTTGTCACCAGCTGTCAGTCTTTTGAGAATTTTTAGTGATTTTAAGTTAAGCCTCACTGGGAAAAAAAAAGAAAAAAGAAAAACCAAAGCAACATAGGCTTCCTTTTGAGAAAATTCTAAAACTTAGTTTAAGAAACAAAGTGCATTTTAATCTCTGACTCTGTCAGAGCCAAAGAGATCAGGGCTGGAAATAGGGAAAGAGGGGAGAATTTCTGAACCATCTAACTGTCCAGGGAATTAGAAGAGCACATTAGAAGAGCAAGGTGAGGCTACCTAGGACTGTATAGACAGACTCACAGGTGATATCCTGGGATATGAGTAAGTCAGGAAGGCCTAGGCAGATGCAGAAATCAAATGGGATCTGGAAGGAATGCGTATTCTCCAAAGAGTGAACAATCAGGGTGGGTAAAAGTAGATTTTAAAAAAGTTGTTTCTGAGAGCTCTTGAGTCTGGAGGAACAGGTGGCCAGAAATGAATTAAAGCCGACAGAAACATAAATATATCAAATAGTATGAAGAGGTGTTTGCCTGGAGGCCAAACTAAATCTGAAGACAAGAAAGTTCTTTACCCTGCTGTGCTCCTGACTTGGAGCTTTAAAGTTTTTCTGCCCAACTTCTGACATGAATATTTTTATTTAGCACTTATTATATGAAGGGCATAGGGAATAGAAAACAGATCATATCAAGAAGAACTTTGTCTCTTGAATGTTCATAACATTGACTCACTACTCTCCCTGTTTTCCCTACCTCCTCCTCACTATTCCTTTCCATCCAACACTCTCTTTATTCTCTTTCACTGGCTCCTTTGTCCATTTGTTTTATTTCCAAGTTTTATTTCTTGATATTTAATGTATTCCTAAAGATTAATCTGTTTTCCCCAAAGAATATGAATACATTTCCAAGTATTTGGATATTTCTCTCTGAATTTCTGTCCATCACTTCATACATTACATGTAAGTTATTCAGTACTGGGAGAGGGGTATAAAGAGGACGATGATATCCCTTGAAACATTCATTTACTCATTTATCCAGTAACTGTTTATTAAGTCTTTAGCAAATGCTAGACATTATTTGAGACACTAGTGGCAGAGAAATGATTAAGATGAGTTTCTTGTTATTAACAACTCCGTCTAGAGGAGGAGTAAGACATGTAAACACTTAGGGAGCCTCAGAGACTTACATGAATACTATGAAGCTCTAGAAAATGTGTAGAATTGTTTGAGAAGCACTTCATGGCCTAATATCACTCCCATCTTTATCTTACTTTTCTATCATTTGCTAAGTTTTAGAATCTATTTCAACTTGCTATATAGTGTGTTTCTTTGTATGTGACATTATATCTTATTTTATGTCATGGTGTATGCTATAAATAAATAAAATTCATAGAGGTCTGTATTCAAGGAAGGTGATTTTTGAGGTGGGCATTGAAAGATGGAGTTCAGGTGGCAGGAAGGAGAAGAGGCATAATATACAGTATATGCCAAAGCATGGGGAGATGAAAATCTTGAGGTGTTCAGAAGAGGTGTTCAGATAATGGTGGGTGGTTGTTTTTGTGGGATCATAGAATACCTGGAAAGAAATGGCAAGGAATTTCTGGAAGAAAAAGAACTGGTTACACTGAGGAGATTGGCTCTTATCTTACAGACAATGAAGAAACAAATGGTTTCAAAGGAGAAGAGGGACATGCTTGGCTCTGTGGTGGCAGAGTAAAAAAGGTGGGTTGGAATGAGGGAGGCAAAAACTTAAGAGATAACTGACGTGAAGGCCTGGACTAAAGCAATAGCAGGGGCGGTATGAATGAAATGACCAATTTGAGCAATATTGAAGGAACAGAGTGATAAGACTTCAGGGATGTTTGGGTATAGCCAGTGAGGGAGAGGAGAGGCAGGTTTTCATGGATGGCAGATAATGTCCTTATTCTCACAGACAATGATTACATGGTCCTTTGAAGTAACTTAGAATCTTTTGGGGACAAGAAGGCATCCACACATGAGAAGTGAGTTAGCAGTAGTTTGCCTTTTCTCACAGTTTGCAGTTTATGATAGCCTTCCATTCCCTTGTTTGACAACCTGTGAACAAGGTCTCAAGGCAATGCATGATTGAGTGTCAAAAATATGGTTTCAACAGTGAGGGAGATGTGTGGGGAAATGGTGGCATGATAGGACAAAGAAATCGGAGCTATCCAATATGAGGACAAATATTTACAAATATTTATTCACCCAACATGCAAGCACTGAAATACGTAAAGCAAATATTAACAGACCTAAATGTAGAAATAGATAGTAATACGATAATAGTAGGTAAGGGACTTCAATACTTCACTTTTATCATCGTATAGATCATCCAGACAGAAAATCAGTAAGGAAACCCTAGACTTAAAAGGACGTGTTAGACCAGATGGACTTAGACATTTGCAGAACATTCCACCCAAAAGCAGAATACACATTCTTCTCAAATGCATATGAAACATTCTCCAGTAGAGATCATGTGTTATGCCACAAAACAAGTTTTAACCACCTTAAGAAGATTGAAATAATATCAAACATCTTTTCTGATCACCAATGGCATGAAACTAAAACAATCAACTACAAAAAAAAAAAAACTGGGAAAATTCACAAATACGTGTTTGAACAATATGCCACTGAACAACCAATGGGTCAAAGAAGAAATCAAAAGAAATAAATACATCGAGACAAATGAAAGTGGAAATAACATACCCAAACTTACAGGATATAGCAAAAGTAGTTCAAGAGGAAACTTCATAATGATAGATGCTGACAGAAGGAAACAAGAAAGATCTCAAACAAATAACCTAACTATACACCTCAAAAAAACTAGAAAAAAACCTAAGCTCAAAGTTAATGAAAGGAAGGAAATAACAAAGATCAGAGTGAAATAAATGAAATAGAAACTAAAAAGACAATAGGAAAGATCAAGGAAGCTAAGAGCTGAACTTTGAAAAACAAAATAGACAAAACTTTAGCTAGACTCACCAAGAAAAAAAAAGGACTCAAAGAAAATCAGAAATGATGTTACAACCGATATTTCTATAGAAATAGAGGATCATGAGACTGCTATAAACAAATGTACACCAAAGAAAAAAAATTGGACAACCTAGAAAAATGGATGAATTTGTAGAAACATAATCTTCCAAGAGTGAGCCATGAAGAAATAGAAAATCTGAACAGACTGATTACTAGTAAGATTAAATTAGTAATGGAAAACTTCAGAACATAAAACAGCCCAGGACCAAATGGTTTCACTGGTAATTCTACTCAACATATAAAGAAGAATAAATAATAGTCTTTCTCAACTCTTCCAGAAAAAGAGGAGAGAACACTACTGAACTCATTTTATGAGGCAAGCATTAGTCTGATACCAAAACCAGACAAGGACACTACAAAAAAATTATAGGCCAATGTCCCTGATGAGCACAGAAGCAAAAGTCCTCAACAAAATATTAGTAAACCAAATTCAACAACACATGAAAAAGATCATACATCATGATCAAGTGGGATTTAATCCAGGGATGCAAGGATGGTTCAACATCCACCAGTAAATCAATGTGATATACTGCATTAACAAAATGAAAAATAAAAATCACATGATCTCAATAGATGTAGAAAAAGAATTTGACAAGATTCAACATCCATTCATGATAAAAACTCTTTTTGTGAGTACAGGGGGAATATACCTCAACATAACAAGGCCATATGTGACACATTTGCTCATAGCAAACATCAATGGTTAAAAGCTGAAAACTTTTCCTGTAAATCAGGAACATGATAAGAATGCCTACTTTCACCACTTTTATTCGACACAGTACTAGAAGTCCTAGCCAGTAATTAAGCAAGAAATAAAAGGCATACACATCAGAAAGGAAGAAAAGAAAATGTCTTTATTTGCAGATGACATGATATTATATATAGAAAACCCTAAAGACTCCACCAAAAATCTGGTAGAATAAGTTAATTCAGTAAAGTTGGAGGATACAGCATCAATATATAGAAGTGGGATGCATTTCTATACACTAATAATCAAAGAGAAATTAAGAAATAATCCCATTAAAAATCCCATTTATAATTGCATCAAAAAGAATAAAATGCTAAGGAATGTATTTAACCAAGGAGATGAAAGACTTGTGCACTGAAAACTGTAAGACACTGATGAAAGAAACTGAAGAAGACACAAATAAATGGAAAGATGTTCCATGCTCATGGACTGGAAGAATTAATATTGTTAAAATGTCCATCCTACCCAGAGCAATCTACAATTTAATGCCTGTAAAACTTTCAAAGACATTTTTTCATAGAAATAGGACAGTCAGTCAAAGACAAATACCATGATTGCACTCATGTGTGGAATTTAAGGAAAAAAAATATTCATAGGTGAGAAAGAGAGAGAGAGAGAGAGAGATAGAAAGAAAAATCAAGAAACAGACTCTTAGCTATAAAGAACAAGATGATGGTTATGAAAGGGTAGGTGAGTGGGGGAATGGGTTAAATAGGTGTTGGCGATTAAGGAGGCCACTTGTGATGAGCACCAGGTGTTGTATGTAAATGTTGAATCACTAAATTGTGCACCTGAAATTAATACTACACTGTATGTTAACTAACTGGAATTTAAGTAAAAACAAAAAACAAAACAAAACAAAAATAGAAGACTCCTAAAATTTATATGGAACTGCTAAAGACCTTGGATAACCAAAGCTATCTTGAGAAAGAAGAACAATGAAAGAGGACCACTCTTTCTGATTTCAAACTCTATTACAAAAAGTTTAATGATAATAATAATAATAATAATACAGTATGGTATTGACATAAAAACCGCCACATAGATGAGTGTAACAGAATAGCTAGCCCAGAAATAAACTCACAGTGTATGGTCAATTCATTTATGACAAAGTAGCCAAGAACATAGAATGGGGAAAGATCTTTTCAGTATAGGGTATTGGAAACATTGGACAGCCATATACAAAAGGATGGACCACTATCTTACACCATACACAAAAATCATCTCAAAATGGGTTAAAGACTCCAATGTAAGACTGGAAATCATAAAATTCCTTGAAGGAAGCATAGAGGATAAGCTCCTTGATATTGGTCTTGACAATGAGTCTTAGTATTTGACACCAAAAACAAAGCCAACAAAAAAGCAAAAGTAAACAAGTGGGACCACTTCAAACTGTAAACATTCTGTACAACAAAGAAAACCATCAATAAAATGAAATGGCAGCCTATGGGATGGGAGAAAATATTTGCAAATCATGTATCTGGTAAGAGGTTAATATCCAAAATAAGAACTCCTACAACTCAGTAGCAGAAAGAAAGAAAGAAAGAAAGAAAGAAAGAGAGAGAGAGAGAGAGAGAAAGAAAGAAAGAAAGAAAGAAGAAAATCTGATTCAGAGGGGCAGAGAGTCTGAACAGATATTTTTTTCCAAGAAGACATACAGATGGCCAACAGGTGCATGACAAGCTACTCAACATTAGGGAAATAACAGGAGAATCAAAACCGTAATGAAATCACCTCACATTTGTTAAAATGGTGATTATCAAAAGATAAGAAATAATAAGTGTTGGAGAGGATGTAGAGAAAAGGGAACCCTTGTGTACTACTGGTAGGAATATAAATTGGGGCAGCTACTATGAAAAACAGCATGGAGGTTCCACAAAAAATTAAAATTAGAACTACCTGATGATCCAGCAATTCCACTTCTGGGTATTTACCTGGAGGAAACAATATCTTTGTTTTGAAAAGATTTCTGCACCCCTATGTTTGTTGCAGCATTATTTTCAATAGCCAAGATGTGGAAACGTCTTAAATGTCCACTGATAAATGACACATACACATAAATACATACACTAGCATATTATTCATCTAGAAAAAGGAAAGAAATCCTACCATTCCTTCCTGCTTCTGTAGGCCTGAATGCCAGCACACTAACTATAAGGATCAAATCAAATGACTTGTAGACCTCCCTCTGGTTCCCAAGTCTTTCAAAAAATTACTGGAAGGGGCCAACATTGGAGTTGCCATTTTATACAAGGTAAGCTGAAGCCCAGCTGATAAAGTCAGTGGTCCCCACACATTCTGCTGGTGAGTGGGAGAGCCAAGGCCAAACTCTACATTTCCTGGCTTCACATTTGAAGCATACTTTTAGCAGCCTCAAAGCTGCCTGCAGAGCCCTGTGCTCTTACCGGCGGGGAGGTTTCTAACTCTGGGCTGAGGGTTAAAGATTCCTAGTCCTGGCTCATCTGAGTGATAGGGGCAAATCTGCTAAGATCTCTCATTCCTCTGGGCTCAGCCATCTATTTGCATTACTCTTTTCCAGATAAACTCTGCAACTACTTACTGGTGCATCTAAACTGGCTCTTTATTCCTCAGATGGTCTGTAACCCTCCCCTCGCTCTCACAGCTGCTCAGGGTGAGAAAGTTAGAGGAAGTCACTGGGGAAGCCTCACAACAAGTCTGCAAACACCTTTCTCCAGAGCCTGACTTATTATGAGGAAGTTTCTGGGAGAGTGGAGCTGGCGAAAAGGATCCCATGTACCACCCCTTTTACCCCCAAATATTCCATTCAAAGTTTGACACTTCCACAGGTCCATCTCAAGTCCAAGCTGAAGCCCAGCTGTCCTTCAGAATCACATGTGCATGAAGGTCACCTGCTAGATTATTCCTCCACCTTCCCACTTCCTTTCACCAATTACCTCCCCTTCAAAAAAAAAAACAAAACAAAAAACAAAAAACCACCAAAAGAATTCTGGCCTCACATTCTGGGCTAGGTCTGACAGTAACTAGAGGTGTGAGTTTTACTCTCTTTGGACTTCAGTTTTCTTTATAGTTTGTTTCAGGTGAGGAGTACTCTAGATGACATTTAAGTTTTTTCAGATCTACCAGCTTGCGAGTAAATATTCGTCTTTCTTCCCCAGGCTAGGTTCCGTTTCTGACAAGACTGTGACTTCCTGGAAGGCAGGGACTGCTGTGTTCATCTTTGGATCCCCATGACCTGGCCCAGGGTCTGCTGTAGACTGTGAGGGATACGTAGTTTTGAACACATGACTGAGTCAATGACCTTCATCTTTTATTAATGATACTATGCCCCAGTCTTACTGCCTCCTGCGATTAAAACCTTAGAGTGCTCCATGTGTCCCACCCCCCACTCTACTCTTCCCTTGCGCATTAAGTCAGAAAACAGCTCTTTCCTCTAAGCGTCTTTCAGATCTAGCTTCCCTTCCCACCTCCAGTCACCCACATCTCTGCACTTCAAACTTAGGTGATTTTAGCAACGTGTACACTTTCTGTTGCTGTATGTCCTTCCCAAACTCACCCTATATACCACCACCGTATTAAGCTTCCACAGCTTTGTGCCTTAAACCTCAAATGCCCATAGTGTATGGTTATACTCAGTGCTTAACTTGATCTGGCTCCAACCTACACTGGCATGATTCTCCACTTAAGTTGTCGTTCATGGTCTTCTAACCATCTGCACGTTCCTAATTTTGAATATTGCTTAGTAGGGCTTCTCCTACTTAGAATGCTATTCCGCCCTCACTACCCACCTAAATGCACTTCATCCATCAAGGTCCAGATCATTATTCCTCCATCAACCTGAAGTCTTTCCAGGTTTTATTCTAGCCCACACTACTCTGCCCTTCACTCATCTAACAAATAGTAGCATTGCATACTTTATTAGGATATCTCTAATGCTGTGGTCACACCGTTACGTCTTGTTATCCCAAGTTGCTTGTAAACTCCTTGAGGGTGGGGAATAGGTCTTACGTATCTTTATGTTCCCTATTGTCTAATGATAACAACACTAGCTAACATTAGTTGGTTACTTGTATATGCCCGACACTACACTAAGCCCTTTATATTCGTTATCGCTTATTACCAAAATCACCCTGTGTGATGAATTCTATTACTGTCTCCCTTCTTCAGATGGGGAAACCAAAGCTTTGATTGTTGAGTGGTTTGCATTAGGTCACTTATAAAGTGACAGAATTATGTTTCGTTTTTACACATAGTAGGCTCTCCCAAAGTTGAGTAATTGTCAGGGAATATGTTCTGTTTTTTTCCCAAGTGTTGAGAAGGTGCATTGTTTTGGGGTGGGCTCCAGAAAAGGCTTGAAGAGATTTAGGGGGAGTTAGAATAGTAGGCCTGCCAGTGAGAAGTAGAAAGTTACAAGATGAGAAAAATATGTTTCAGAATCAGTTAGATCCATATCTGGGAAAGTAGCAAAATGTAAAAATACACTGGGTCAATAATCCATGATAAAGGAGGAAGTTTAGGACAAGCATTACTGCAAGACAGAACTTATATGTTTGTTTAGTTAGAACATTTGGGTAGCATGGAAAGTTTTCAGTTAGATTTTGAGGAGGAGTGAGGATTCTCCTTAAAACTAAGACACTATTTTGTAGTGGGAAAACTACAACTAAGTAACAAAAGTCAGTTATAACTAATGGTTTATATTGGATGGTATAATGTTTTTAGGGCCTAACAGGGAGTTCAGACTACATTCTGGGTTCATGTTCACCCTTGAAAACTATAAAGTTGGAACATTAAATTTTTCTTTCTATCCAGAATACTTCCTAGCAATCTACCAGATCTTCTTAGGGTAGGAGAGCCAAAACAGAGAGGGGGATGATGAATGGCTGCAGGACTTGAATAAAGCATCTTCTGGACTTGAAGGAAGCCCTCTACCTGTCAAAGGTGTAGTTCCCTACTCTGCTCTGGCATTGTGTTCACTGACACTCACCAAAGGGCACTGCCCTAGGTAGCCAGATGACCAAACAGTCTCCTTGCCCTGAAAGTGAAAGAGACCATTGAAAACTATGAACTTTGCTTACCTACCTGGGAAGGACCTCTCAAAGCCTAAAACCAAAGAGCCCTGACCTGGAAAGGATGGCAATTGACATTTATTAATAACAGACTACATACAAAGTTTGGTACTTGACATGTTATCTCATTTAGTGTTTACACATCTGTGAGGAAATGGCTTGGGGAGGATAAGTAACTTCTGTAAAGTCCTTCAGCTAAGAGGGGGCAGAGTGGAGATTCACAGCTAGATCTTTTGAAGTACCTCCATGTTATATTTTGTTCTCCTTGAGCTCTAACCTCAGCTCTGCCAACAATGGGCCGTATGATTTTGGTAAGCCTCTTATACAGAAGATGATGACCAAGGTTGTTTCCAGTACTGTGATTCTCTCATTATATTATCTAACGGAGGAATGGGAAAATTCAAATGCTAGGTAGAAATGGTGTGTCCAATCCCGTTCTGGTCACTGAACCTATATCTTTGTACTATTAAGATCAGATAATAGGCACAAAAGAATCAGAAGAGGGAATTCATGGAGAGCCCAAATCCTGGAGCAGTGAAACAGATAATTAGCTTGGTAATAAACATACAAGGGCTAGCAGACTTTAAAGAATCTAATTTGTCCTCATCTGCTCTATATTCCCATATGAGCTGGGATAAGCCTGGGATCTTTGGGTCCTTTTGTCTTTGATTTATAAATGGGTGGTATATTCCTAAGTCAACTGGCCTGAGAACTCAAAAAAAAAAAAAAAAAAAGTCAACGGGGGATGCACAATTCTATGTGTCTCTTCAAAAATACAATATTGGTTGCCTTCACTTGGGGGCTGCTGAGATTGTGTGGAAATCATTATCTACAGAGGAGCTAATAAGACTACAATAGGAGAGGATGTTCAATGGACGCAAAAGTTACCTTTCACAAGTTTGAGTAGTTTTATCTTAAGATAATACAAAAAGGGATAGCGTACTAACATAAGCTACAACATGGGTGAACTTGAAAACCTTGAAAATGAGGTGAGCTGTGTAAAATACTTAGCATTCATGGACACAGGGAAGTTCTCAGTCAGTGGTGGCTATGCCAGTAGAATTCTATCATTATCGTTACTATTTCTAAAAGTGAGAAGGTATATAAAAGAACCTCTCTGTGTCTAGCCCATGACACACTCAATAAAATTGAGTGTCTAGCACTCTTTCCACTAGCGAGAATTGTGTTCTTTTCCTTAGAAAAATATAGTAAGTGGAAACCATTTATACTAGCAAAGCAGGCAATTCAAAACTCACTCCCCTCACCTCCATTCACCTATCTGAAATGGAGACATTATTAAAATATATCAGAGGGCTCAGTTTCAGTAGAGAATTTTTCTGATTCCAAGAAATCACTTGCCCCCTTTTCCTGGTGTGGCTGCAATTCGGGGACTTTACCCAGAACAGAAGACAAATGGAGTGCTTGTCCTGGTTATGAAGTTACAGAAATCATCTGTTTGCTTCATCTGGAAATTTATGTTGTTTTTCTTTAGAAGGTGTTCTGTTATAGACCACATGGTTTCTGACTTAGTCAAGTTCTAGTTTCTTAATCATTCAGAAACTCTCAACTCAATCAGACAGAGATAATCATGTGCAGGGCTTCTCCTTTTTCCTCAGTAAAATCCCAAAAAAGCCACCAATTTTTGTTGATTGTATTATAGATTACTCATTCTGCCACTTAGTGGAAGAAAGCTACAAAAGACCTCATCTGGGAAACATGGTAGTTAAGACTTTTGCTTCTCAAGTTTAGATTTCAGAATTATTTTACATTTACATTTCTAACTCAGAAACCATGAATTAAATACCTTTAAGTGCAAGAGACCTGCTTTCATAAAATTTTACATGCGAGTTCAGACAAGTTAGATAAAAACATATGACATTTAAACACTCAATTATAGAATATAAAATAAATATATATACATGGTAGGGTATGGGGACTGACATGTGAACACTTATTTGTTATTGTTGCCAAAACTCTTGGAGGGAATTTGAAAGAGACCGAGCAAAGACTGGTGTAACTTGCAGAATCTTTGGAGATTTTATTGATTCATGGATATTTGGCTGGACAGCATGGTCACAAGAGTCGCAAACAGCTCTATCCTATCTCTAAAATGAACAGAGACAAATGTTTTCCCCCATCTTACCACACCAGCCTTCATCTTTCACTAAGCTCTGGATTCTGTGAAATCCCCCAGATTTTTTTTTACCTGTGATTTCTTGGCTCTCCTGTCATCCAGCTTGGTTTTTCTTCTGTGTCTAGCTTTAAAAGATTAAAGACATCAGACAGAGGAAAAATTAACTTTCAGGGCGGGTTTACCTATCTACGTTCTTCCCCTTTCGCTTCCCTACTAACAGAGTAGTGATTACCAGCACTCAACGATAAAGGTCTCCAGAATTCAGCAGCCAAAGGAAAAACACAACCCACAAAATTATGTAAACAGAGCCATAGAGCCATTTCACTTTCAGGAAAGCATCTTGCACAAAGAAGTATCAAGGAAGGAGGTTATGCCTGGGTGGCACAGTCTGATGAGAGTTTGACTCTTGATTTTGGCTTAGGTCATGATCCCATGGTCATGGGATCGAGCCCATTGGGCTGTGTTAAATGTAGAGCCTGTTTAAGATTCTCTCCCTCTCTCTCTCTCTCTCTCTCTCCCGCTGCTCCTCTTCCCACCCCCCACCACACACTCTCTCTCTTAAAAAAAATTATCAGGGAAGGAAAAATTCTGAAACATCTCCTAGTTTTAAAACTGGTTACTTGGGGCACCTGGGTGGCTCAGTTGGTAAAAGCGGCTGACTTCGGCTCAGGTCATGATATCGCAGTCCGTGAGTTCAAGCCCCGCGTCGGGCTCTGTGCTGACAGCTCAGAGCCTGGAGCCTGTTTCAGATTCTGTGTCTCCCTCTCTCTGACCCTCCCCCGTTCATGCTCTGTCTCTCTCTGTCTCAAAAATAAATAAACGTTAAAACTGGTTACTTAGTGTATCCTATTTGAGACAATTTTAATCTCCTCAACACTACTGCTTCTTCTCTGTGACTTGGAACTTTCTTTGCATTCCCAATGACAGCCTTGGTCAGAAACTTATTTTAGGACTACACATAGCTAAGTGTCATAGAGGGGTGCACAGGGAATGATTGAGTGTTCCAGAGACGGAGAAATTGGTGAGAAAAAGCTTTATAGAGGAGATAATGCTTGAACTGAGTCTTGGACTATGAGTAAGTATTTGTCAGAGGGTGATGAGAAGGGCAGTCTATCTAGAGCAGATGTGGGGACTGATGGGGATTTATAAAAGATGAAGGTGTTGCAGCAAGTAGTGACCAGATCTCACTGGCCATCCTACATGTTACACTAAGAAGTTTGAATTTTATCTTAGGAACAGGAAACATTGATGGACTGATCTAGTAACTTCCATATTTCTGGCTTAGGCACTTATATGAATAATACTGTTATGCACAGAGAGGAAAACCAAAATATGGAACACATTTGGGAGGAATAATAGCTCTGTTTTGGATATGATGAATTTGGATAACTTGTGGAAATTCAGAAGGTTTCCAGTAGGAAATTAGGAGCTTGGGTCAAATATCTGGGCCAGGGACGTAAATCTGAGTGTAAATAACCCAGAGATAATCAAGAAAGTGGTAGGATTTCCCATGAAGAACTATAGAACAAGAAGAGAAGGTGATAAACTCCAACATGAGGTACTAGGAAGGAAGGTTCAGAATGGTAGGGGTGAATCAGGAGGGAGCAACTATAATAGAAACTAAAGGAAGAAAGAGTTTCAAGAAAGGAGGCATTGACCATTCCAAATGCTACCAAAGAATGGTCAAGTCACAGAGTCTTGAGCTCTGTTATTAATGACCTTGACAATAGCCATTTTGGAGGATGGGATTCCAGGGGGCTAGAGAGGAATTGGAAGATTAGTAAAGCAAGACACAGAAGTTGATCCTCCTCTCAGTCTTCCATAGTGGAAATGACTGGGAAGGTATGCGACTCGCAAAAAGGATAGCAAAGACCAGAGTAGAACAAAGGCTATGTTTGTGTAACCTTAGTTATGACATGTTTTGTTCTCCCTTTGCAAGCAAGAAACAGCTGGTTATGCTGGACCCTGGCTTTAGGCCAATGCCTCAGGAGTCAGAGCTGGACTGGGACTGGGTGTAGAGGTCTGGTCCTTGTACTATAAGCATGGAGCTAAGAATGATCCAAGAAACTGTTTGCAAAAGGGAAGTTGCACTGGATTTTCTCTGAAGCCTCTTCCAGCTCTAAAATGTTATGATTCTGTGATTAATTTGCTAAATAAATTAACAGTGCAAACAGTATTTCAAGAGGAATGTTTAAATTACTTATGAGAACAAACTTTTTAAGTACCCTCAAGCATCATAAAAACATCCACTCCCATAGAAATAATTGATACACCAATTATAAATCTTTCTTAGCTATTCATTCAAGCAGATTTGCTAAGAACTGTGCTTGGCTACATTCTATTTACCTAGTTCGAGTTCTTGTTTGTATTTCAAAGCCATCAAACTGCATTTCTTTAAACAACATGTTTCAGATTGGCCAGCCCCTCAGTAGGGCCGAATTATTAAAGTTTTATGTTATGTGCAAGATGGGTTCTTTATGAATTAGTTCATCTCTGGAGAAATGCCCATCTTCTTCTTAATTTAGGACACAGCTGTTAAAATTGCAGACTTCATCAAAAAATGGCTACATATAACTCACAGAAACTCACAGAAACATTTCCTCTCAGTTGGCATGGTCTTTGAGGACAAACCACACTCTAAAATGTTTGTGTAACAGGAAAATGTGGTGTCAAGATGATCAAAACAAGATAGAAAATCATTTTCACAAAATTTACATATATTAAAAAATGCCCAATGGTGCACCAACAAAATGAGAACACAATAGTTAAAGGAGATAGCCTGATAAAAATGCAGACAGATTAAATGTTCATGTGATCCACAGACCCATCATTAACAATGATTTTGTTTCATTTGAAGCTTGGGAGGACATCAGCAATGCTCCCTACCACAGCAAAAGCAGATGAACCCTCTGCTAGTCATCTGATGTTTTGGTTGTGTTATATTTGGCTGAAATGTATAAACTACTTTACCACTCTGAACCTCAGTTTCTTTAGCTATAAAATGGAGAATATTGGGCAGGGTCCTGGAAGGAAATCAGGACATGTGAACTGAGTGATTTAAGGAATGTTTAGTCAAAGGTTATCCACAGAAGTATGGGCAGGATTCAGAAAATGCAACAAGTAATGGGAAAATTCCTCGAAGTAGTAGGAGCAAGACCCTGCAAGCAAGCTGTATGTAGAAGTTAGCTGACCTGATCGGTGATCTTAGGAGAGTGATGCAGTTAACTATAATAACCTTGGAGAAAGAGAGCTGGAGACTTCACTGCCCACCCACCCTCCATATCTCCTGCTTTTGCCTCCAACTGGCCAAACTTAACTAGAAGCAAGAGATCAAGGAAGCCAGTTGAGGCAGTCAGTATGGACCCGCCTCCTAGGGCAGAGAAGGAAAGAGATGGATCTGGAGCACCGTAGGATGGTATTGACCCTGATGAATAGATAGTAGAGGAGCTAACCTTTTAAGGTTGTTGTAAAAATTAGGTAAGAATGGAGAATAAGTGGCTAGCACAGAACCTGACTCACAGTAAGCACTGGGCTTAATAAATATTAGCAGCTACTATTATTTTTATTAACAGGTGTTCAACTGTATCATGGTCAGAGAGGTAGACTGTTTGCTATAGTAATAAGAGGAAACTGCCACAAAGTTAGTGGCTTAATATAAATTTATTCTCTCAGGTTTATGGCAGTCAGAAGTCTGAAGCCAGTTGTACTCAGCTAAAATCACACTTCCTTCTGTAGACTATAGGGGAGAATCCATTTCCTTGCTTTTTCCAATTTCTGGTGGTTACTTGTATTCCTTGGCTTGTGGTGCCTTTCTCCATCTTCAAAGTGCCTTACTCTAATCTCTGTTTCCAACAGCACAGGACCTCTCCGACTCGCATTCTCCTGCCTCTCTTTTAGAAGGACTTGTGATTACATTTAGTAGCCACCTGGATAGTCCAAGATAATTTCCCTAGTTCAAGATCCTTATTTTAGTCACATCTGCAAAGTTCCTTTGGTAGTGTTAAGGTAACATATTCACAGGTTCTGGAGACTAGGATAGATTTGAGGGACCGTTATTTAGTTTATATCACAGATGGACCCAGAATTTCTGGAGCAAAGTGGATTCATTTTCTGTGCGATTAAATAGCTTCCCCCACATGACTCCCTCAAAATACAATGTAATTGTCTTAGACTGAGCTCCCCACAGGATGAGAGCACAAGACAAGGGTTTACGTACATGTAGTTTATTTTGGAAGTGGTCCCAGAGAGCATTAGTGATGGATTAAGAGGATAAAAGGGAAAACCTCAGGGATACACTATTGGCTGGACCATCACCGTAAACAGCTAAAGTTTGATCCAGCCAGGACCTTCTAAAGATGACTTAGAATGTATTTCCAGAATAGTCTGCTTAAGACAGTGGGACTGGTAGAATACTAGCAATATCAACCATTAACCAAGAATTGCTCTACAGAGTGCTAAATCCTTTGTACCTTAAAGCTGCACATACATGAGTCCAGGCAGGTTTCCTCAGGTGTACCATGATATAATGGTCCCAGGGCTAAAAGCTAGAGTTATAGGAATAACTATGGCAAGGTTACACCAACTGGTTGCTGCCACAATGGCTAGAGTAAAGTGGTCCAGAAGAACACAAGATGGGTTATGAAAGTTGTCTAGCACAGTTGGCCAGGCTAATATTAGAGGCAGAAGGACTTTGTACTGGAATGTATAAATGTGGCTTATTGTGTGATGCTACAGTTAAGATGCCAGGATTGTTTGCAAATTTTGCCCAAGTCCACTATTTTCTTAGAGAGAGCATTAGCTCCATGACAAGTGGTTACAAAAAAAAAAAAAAAAAAAAAAAAGATCAAAAGTCTTTGGAACAGGCTAAAATGCAAGGTTCTTTTTGAACACCCACTCATGGTTTGCTTTATAGTCTGGTGGAGGCCAACATTAACATTAAGCAAAGGTAAAAAATAATTAAATATTCTCAAGTGTTCGCATGCTGTGTACCTAGTCTTGGAGTCAGGGGATGTTTCTTTGAGAAATTATGATTAAGGTGCGACTTGAAAATAAGTAGGCGATAGGTAAGGAAATAAAGGGAACAGCATTCCAGACAGAGGGAAGAGTCTGTGAAACAGACTGGAGCACAGCATACTCAAGACTAAGAATCCAGCATGGCAGAGTGAAGAGTAGGAGTGCCACAAGATGACATTTAAAAAATTGAAAATTTCTCTTGGGAAGTCAATGTATATTTATATATATATATATATATATATATATATATATATATATTGTATAAACAGGAGATTGACAAGATTAAGCTGCATGTTTAAAAGGCTAGTTGGTGGAGGAGAAGGGACAGAATGCAGGGAGATGAGCGAGTCCTAGTGAGAGATGATGTCACTGTATGAGTCAATCATTTAGACTTCAAGATACACCAGGGTGGAAGTGACCTGCGTCCGTGAGATATTTCAAGTCTTCTGCAAAAACTGAAGAATCTCATTTCAGATTTTAGAAACTAGGTGAGTCAGCAAAGACAAAGGAGGAGGAGGAAGAAGAGGAAGAAGGGGGAGAAGGAGAGGAAGGAAAGAAGAAAGCGGGGGGGGGGGGAGAAAGAAAGTAAAGAAAGAAAGTAAAAAAAGTAAAAAGAAAATAAATACCACCACCACCACCACAGAAAAGAAAGAAGGACTTCATAGCATCACCTGGAACAGAGCTGAAGGAAATTTGTGGGTTAACATTGTTCTAGACCAGGGTTTCTACACCCCATTAATACTATTAACATTGTGGTTTGGATAATTCTTTGCTGGGGGTAAGTCTGTTGTGTGTATGGTAGGATGTTAACAGCATCCCTGGTCCCTCCACACTAGATGCCAGTAGCAACCTCTCCCCCCTTCCTATCTGTGACAACCAAAAATGACTTCAGACACTGTCAAATTTCCTCTGGGGGGCAAATCTTCCTGGATGAGAACTATTTTAAACCTTGTAAGTTCTTGGTACCATTAGATGGAAGATGGGTAATCTAAGGAGCCTAAAAAGTTATTGTTATTATTTTTAATTATTATTTTTAAGCTCAATTTATGGGTAACCGAACCAACAGCTAGATTATCAGTTTTTAATCTTTGAAAACACTTACTTCCAACACGTTTGACTAATGATATTATATCTTGTTCAGACAAGATGTTTTATTACAACCTGTTATCTGAGCTAAAATGTTTCATGTGTGGAAAATATCTCAAGCTGAAAAACAAGTTGAGTCAGTAGGTCACCAGAACTGTGTTTGAGTAAACTTTTATGCAAATTCATCTGCATTTTGCTGCTGAAAGAAACATTAAGATAAAAAGTATTTGATGAAATACACACACTCATTTTTTTCTTCATTTTCCACAGACCAGAAAGAGTTCAAATGACTTTTCCATGATGCAAAAAAGCAATTCTTACTTGCAAATCATCAAACCACCCATGCTCCCTCTTTCAAAAGAATAACCTAACCCTAACTGGAAATTTCTCACATTACAGTGTTGTATGTCTCCCTCCACTCCATTCTCCATATCTTAGCTGAAGGGATAGTTCTTTTCAGTATGCAAATTCAATCACACTTTAGAGCTGGTCATAGGCTTGCCCTTGCTTTCAGACTAAAGACCATAATCCTCATCAAAGCTCCCTAGTCATGTCTTACACCATGTATTTCTATGTCACACGTACTTTGGCTATCCCAGTCTTATCTCGATCCTTTGGATATTCTAGGTTTCCTCCCATCAGAGGGCTTTGCACTCATTGGGTCTTCTGCCTGGTAAACCTTCCCAAACTTCCTCAGCCTGTTAGCTTATTCTCATATTTCAGATCTCAGCTCAAGCAACATTTTCTCACAGAAAGTTTTCTAACTAATCCCCACCAACATAGGAACAAACAACAAAGGTCTCTTTGTCAAATAGTCTATGGACACCATACCTTTACTTCAAAGCTCTAATCCATTTGTAACTTTTATTTATATGTCTGCTAATTTGATTAATGCCCATCTCCTCCACTTACCTCTGTGGAGCAGAAACCGTATTTCTTTGTCTTACCACTGTATGCCCAGCATCCAGCTTAGTAGATTGTCAGCAACCATTTGTAATTAATAAATTCATTAATTCCTTAGTCTATTGTATCACGGACAACCACGTACATCAGAGGTCAAACTGTGGTTCACTGTCCTGTCTCCTGCTTTTGTTTATCATGTTTTATTGGAACACAGCCACACCCATTTGTTTACTATTTCCTATGGCTGATTTCACTCTACAAAGGCAACATTGAGTAGTTGTGACAGAAAGCATGTTGTCTACACAGCCTAAGATACCATCTGGCCCTTGAAAAAAAAAGTTTGCCGACTTGTGATCTCAGTCTTCTAGGTCTCGTTCAGTGTACTAGCCAGTTGCTGTGCAACCTAATTCCAGGAAAATATGAAGTAAAAGTTATGTGAGTATATATCTTTACTGCCAAAATATTTAGTAGTAGCAATCCTTCAACGAGAATTGGCTGTATGTTAGTCATTGAACTAAGCACGTTACTTACTTTACTTCAGTAAACCCTAACAGGGCCCCATTTTAGTTTAAAAAGAAAGTATTCAACTTAACTCAGTTTCCGAGAATCATGAAGCTGATGCAGAGAAATATATGCCAGTATCACCTTTCTGTTTGATTTAGTCATTAACTGGGTGCTGGGGAGACTGCTGTATGGTGGCAATTCATTTTTGAAATATTTCAGGTGCTACATTCCCTTAGGTTGTTCAAAGTGCAGAGTTGAATGGGGTAGCAGTGGAATTTCTGGAAAGTCATAAGAATCTGAGGTGGCTTTTATTTTAGGTGGGTTCTAGCATGGCAGCAGATGGCAGGGTCCTTGTGGCAAAAGAGAAAATTGACTAGAATGAACCAAGTTGGGAAATTGGCAGGGGAAGTAGTGGAGAGGGCATTGAAAGGATCCATAAGTACTCACAGGCCCCAACGGTCTAAAGAAGTCAGATTTGGCAGTGAGAAAATGATAGGCAAGGAGCTTGGGAAGTCAAGCCAGAGGAAGTTAAAAAAAAAAAAAAAAACAGAATGGGAAACTTAAAAACGAAAGTAAAAAGGCAGAGACCATATGACATGGGATCAAGAAAACCCTAGGTAAGGAATATGGGCAGCCAAATATTGGGATCAAGGCAAATGGTCTGAAAAATGGCTGTGGGGTACAGAAAGGAGAATGTAGCTTGCTGGGAAGTTGTTGGCATTCTGAGGACCCCTTGGCTCCAGAGCCACAGCCTAATTCTGATTGTACTGGCAATTGTGTCTACCTGGCTTCTTAGAGAGGGGAGAGAAGACAATTCTTAGCAGGAATAAAGAAAACAATAGGACTCCAGTTCAATGCTTCTTTGGGCCAGCTGGCTCTGTCTTTCCCGTCATTATGCACTCCTCCTTCTCTCTTCCACATTTTTGATATATGCCTCAACTTTACAAGTTTGGTTTATTGACATCATTTCTAACTCTTCCTTCAGCAACCCCCAAGCCTCCCAAACCACTTGCTGACTCCACCAGATTATCACCTGTCCTGCCCCATGTTTCCCAATTGTACCATTGGCATCATCTGGGGTGGCTTTACCCAGTTTACCACCTAGAAAAATATCTACTCATCTGACAAGGCCCAGCCCAAATGTCTTTCATTTTCAGACTTTCCCACTTCTCAGGAAGAATTAATTACTTCCTCTTTCTACCCATAACACTTCTTACATAGAACTTTTATAAAGGATTTATGGCTCCCCATTACTCTTAAAACCCCTCTGTGTGGCTTACAAGTTCCTGCCTAGATTCCAACCCACCTCACCAATTTTGCACCCAGCTCCCTTCCATGGCTCCCTGACCTAGAGTGGGGATCCTGGAAGACTCTTCACTTGGCCTAGTCAATCTCTGGTCTTCTTTCAGATCTCAGTTGGAGTGAGACTTCCCTGAGTTCTCTTACTAGATCACATGTGCCATTTCAGGCTCTTGAGCTCCCTGGGCCTCACCTTCATAGCCCTGTAAAAGAAACAATTCTACAACTGCTTCTGTGATTATTTGATTGTCCGCCTCCCCTGCATACCACACATGCCCAGAGTTGAACAAACGTTTCTATTGCTGTTGGCCTGAATTTTCAGTTGCCCAGCCCAGCACCTGGCTCAGAGTAAGCACGGAGTACACACTGATCAATGAATGAATCAACGTTCTATTTATTTGCTTATGCGTCTTTCTCCCTCTCTGGATAGAGTGCTCCTGGGGTAGAACTCTTAGTCCTTTAGGCCCTGAGAGCGTGTCATGTTACCTGCCACATGGTATGTGCTCAGACACTGTGTTTTGAATTACATCATATTCCATTTCAATGTCATGGATTCTTCAAGTTTGACCAGTGATTGTGGTTCTTTGATCACAAAGGCAACAAAGGCAACAAAGACAAGAGACTGTCCATGAAGAAAATGGGCTCCTATGAAAATGTCTTTATGATACAACTTACCCTCATTTATAGCGTTCTTCCATAGAGGACAGTCCAGTTATCCATGTAGAATCCTCAGTGAGTGGCCTTTTCTTCTTTTGACCTTCCACTTAGAGGCTTTCTTTCCTGATAATTTTATCATAATCACATTTCTGCACCTCCTACTCTTCCACACCAAGCCTTCTGCTTTACCACTGGGACCATTATTTGCTTTAATTCTGTCAACTTAACTCTACTCTCATCCTCCTACATAAGATATCCTTTAAAAAGCAAAATGACAGTATAAAGTGAGTACCAAATAAGAAAAAAAAAAGTCATGCTCCTCCACTCAAAAGAACTCTGAAGGCAGATGTAAGAGGAAATGTTTTGTTTTTGTTTTTAAAGGGGAAGGTAGGCAACTGGTGATGTTCTTTCTGATCTAAAGACAAAAGTAACAGATGAAATTAAACTTTTTGATACTTAAGTTATAAGATGCTAGTATTTAAGATATGAAATGTAAAATGAATGGTTTACCCTCTGACCTCAGTGTCCTCATTCTGAGTGAGGGAGTGAGCCTAGATAGGGATCTGTGAATTATGTGCAGACCCTCAGGGCTACCCCAAGGCTGTGACAGAAGGTGACAGCCTCAGAAGAGAAATTGGGAGGGGCTCCTAAGACCCTCCAGGCTCCACTGGGAGCAGAGTTTGATTCCTGCCCCTTTTTCAGCATTTAGCCCAGTGTCAGGAACATAAATATTTGTTGAATGAATGACACCATCTTACAGATTGGAATTTCTTGTGAGATTTTATTTGGAGGACAAAAAAGAGTGATTAAAAAACCCCAACAAATTAGTGTAAAAACTACTGAATTAAGTGCTTTATAAAGCTCCCTGTGTTCTAAAAACAATTACAGCTGTGAAATTTAGAAAGTCAATAATATAAAAATAAGAAATATAATAGCCTTGAGGCAAAAATATCCTAGACCATTATGCAAGATACATTTTCTTCATTTGAAGGTCACAATCTATAAAATATGCATAAAATAAACCTTATAGTGTAAAACAACTGGGCACTTAGAAAATGGCTTTAATGCATAATCCATTGTCCTACTTTTACCTCCAGATCCTTTTAGCTTCAAGCCTAACCTCCCCAGGAGTTTTCAACAATCTCATGAAAGCAAGTCTCAAGACTGTAGTGTCATTCACATCCTTAGTCCTGAACCACTTGTCCTGATCCACCTCTTGTCACCTCCCAGCTCCCTTCTGGATCTTGTAGTCAGTGCCATGTTCCCTGCTACAACCTTTGAGTGTCTTCTGCTGTAATAAAATCTATCCCTCTGGCCTCTAGTGTGATATTCTGCTCAATGCAGTCTTTCCCACAGAAACTAACCTGGCCAAGTCTCCTGAACTTTGGCCCCTCAAACATAACCAGAACATCAGACCCTAGACATCATAGTTCCGAGGGTACTCCAAAAGCAAGCTGGGGTGCAAGGCTCAACATGTAGTCCCTGTGTTCAGCCAACATGGCATGAAGAGAGAAGGCCACCTCTGAAAAGCACAAGAGGCACAGTGGAAGTATGTCCAGACACTCTCAGGTCCTGCTCTGGCGTCCTGAGGTGTCACTCTCACTGCAGGCTGCAAGTGTAAATATCTGCATTAGATATCTTTGTGAATAACATAGCCATTTTTTATTTTGGTGGTTTTTAAACAAATTAATTGGTATACTTTGTGATCCTTCAGGTTCTCCACCAAGGCAGTTTATGTGTGAGTTTAGGATTCTCAGCCCCGGGGAGGCAGGGAAGTCAGTGTAGTGGAGTCAGTGTCATTCTTGTCTTCCCTATATTCCCTCCCTACTTATTCTAGTGATAGGAGAGGTGGAGGACTGTTCCACCCCATTCCGTGCCGTGGTAGGAGGCTTCCAGTCACAAACTCCTGTCCTTTCACCCAACAGCCAGCCATAGGGAGGGTTTATAACTCAGGCTTTCCATCTTATTGGAAACTCATCTGGAAACAGTCATGAGTTTATGAGTTGGGTAGATGACCAGTCAGGGTCAACCAGAGACCTTTCATGGGACAGATAACTGGATACTATGAGAAAGGTGATTCTCATTCTGCTGAGATACCTGCTCCTGAACACTGTAGGTTTGGGTTTCCAAGGTTTGGTGTCCCCATCACACAGGGGGAGGCCCTCTTCCAGGAGGGAAGGAGACCAACTCTCAAAGGGAAGCAGAGCTGAGAGGTGGAGATATGAGAACTTCACTGTTCCCAGATCTGATTCCTTGACCCATGTTATCTGAGCTAACAGATTGCCTCCCCCCACCACCACACCTGCTTTTTAAAAGGTAGTTTGCATTAGATTTCTGTCATTTGCAAGCAAAAGGGGTTTGGCCAACACAGAAGCTGGCACCTAGAAGGAGGGCATTGCCAATGACAGACCCCACAATGTGGAACTACAGGAGTTGAGGTGAAATAGGGGACTATGGTAAGTCTTTCATCTCCAAATGGGAAGATCAAATCTTTGCTATGCACTAGCTGAACAGCTGGCTCCTTATCATCTGTGAGATTTTAGGACTCAGACCATGAACCTCAAGCCTGGAGCCTCAGGGGATTTGCTAGCGAAATATCAGAATTATTGAGGGTATTGGTTACTTTTGCCATCTTCACTATTGCCCTGAAAGAAAGGGACAGGTTAAAGAGTTGAAGGCAGAGAGAACCTAATATGTATCTGTTGATAGTCAGAATACCAAGAACACTGAAGGTCAGATAATCATGTCTTTGTGAACTTGAAAGTACTAAAATATCTGTCTTATTCTCAGTTTAGTGTAAGGAAGGAAGGAAGATCATATTGAAACCAGGGAAAGGTCAGAGAATATGGGAACCTCTCCTAAATACTATTGGCTCTGTGTTACTCTTGCTAAATAAAAGGTAATAATTACTCCTGTACTGGGGCTTCATCCAATGGGATACGGCCTGCCGGCTAGGGATAGATTAACTTTGCCTCATCACCCCAATTTATTGTCTCATATAGTCCTACAACAGAGACCAAGATGGACACCTAACAAAGAGAGCTGGGAGCATGGGCAGAGTACCAAGGCTTGTTGCTAAGATACAGAAACTGAAAGTCAGGATTACGATTTACAAATTATTACTAGCCAAGATTTCTGGCATTGGTTCTGAGCTAATGGAGTTTTCCAGAATTGATTCCATTAACAGCTCACTAGAGTTTTAAGGAGTTATTCTCTGAGAAACTCCAGATCTAAAAAGGGACCTGGTTGGCTCTACTCCTAAGGCAATTCCCAGGCCCTCTATAACCATGCTTTGGGAATTGATTTGCTTATGAGACCCCAGAATACTCCTCTCCTCTCCTCTCAGAGAGCGCCTTGGAATTCAATGTCCGAGGGAAATCCTCCTTGTAAAACCAGACTAGGGATGGGATTGCCTTCCCACAGAACCTCTCTAGCCTTAGGGAGATATGTTCTTATGATTTCTATCAAGCAGGATATGGCACCCAGCATTTATATCCTTTCCTCTTCTCTACTTATCAAATGGGAATTTCTATTGCTATTCTGTCTCTACTATTTTATATTGAGTATGTTGAAGATGGTTGACATTATCAGTTAGCCCTAGGCTCCACTGTTGTGAGAAGTTATATCTGGACCTAGTCAGGGTAATGTATGTGATAACAAGATGCTGGACTAGGGTGTGGTTTTGGGTTGCCTATCTTTAGGGTGAAGGTGATCAAATTCTCAGGTGGGTACACCTTTGGAATAATATGTATTATATCAAGGTTAAATGTGTATGATAGGAAATCAAGGGGTAGAATATAGCAAACATCTGTTGTTTGTGTCATCGAGGTTGTCTTCACTCTTTTTTTTAAAGAAATTTAAAATGTTTTTATTTATATTAGAGAGAGAGAGAAAGAGAGAGAGAGAGGGAGGGAGAGAGAGAGAAAAAGCATGAGCGCACAAGTGGGGAGGGCAGAGAGAGAGGGAGACAGAATCTGAATCAGGCTCCAGGCTTTGAGCTGTCAGCACGGAGGCCAATGCAGGGCTTGAGCTCACGAGAGGAGAGATCATGACCTGAGCCAAAGTTGGACACTTAACCAACTGAGCCACGCAGGCGCCCCTGTCTTCATTCTTTATAGCAACAACTCCTCTTCTTTTCTTGGGGAAAGCAATAGTTCCCCTTCCTTGGGGGTGATAATGGAGTTATTGGTCACAGTACTCTCTGACCACATGGATGGACAGTCATTGTACTCCTTCTAGAAGTAGTGATTGGTCCAAGGAGTAGGTACATGACCAAGAAAGTCAGAGTCCTTGTCTAAGATTGTTATTTGGATTCTGGGAAAAATTAACTTGTTCTTTCTGTTGGGATTCTGTACCAGAATGTTCTAGGACTGGGGTTATGGTGACTACTTTTAATCACCAAATTAAGGGAGAATATCTATAAAAAGAGAATTAGACTAACTTAGAGGAACAAGGGCAAGAGAGAGGGAGAAAGAGAAATAAGAGATAGATAGGCTAGACTAATGACTGCATTTAAGTCCTAGTTATTCCCGAAAAAATTTCTATCCCCAACTTCCATAAGTTATTACATAAGCCAATAATAAATTCCCCTTTGTCTTTAAGCTATTTTGAATTGAGTTTCTATTGCTTGAAACTGAGAGAAGCTTGACAAGTAGAATTGGCTATTGTGCATATGCAGCCTAAAAGCATCTTCTAAAAGATTGTATGAAGGATCTTAATAGTATCTTCTTCAAGCTGAGACAACCAAGGTTACCATTTATTGCCAGACTTGATACATCAAGTCAGGTAACTGCTCTACCTATTATACATTTGCAAATTGATAGCATTTGCAAATTCAGCGTTTTGTGCTAAACCTATAACATCTCGCTCATGCAAATCTAGAAAGAGGTCTTTAGAACCTACCATTATGAACAAGTTTGGGCTGCTGAGGTCAGCAATCTAGATCAATTGAATCACATGTATGGCATAAGATCGGTTAGCTTTAAGCCGGCATCTCCTGAGACTAATGTTGAGCTCTAACAAGTAGGGGAAGAAGATTCTTCAGTGACTCATCTAGCAAGTCCACTAACATCATGGAGTGTTCTGTCAGTGATATAAGACGGCAAACAAATTTGTGCCCCCAAAACCCCTGTGCCCAGGAAACCCCAGGCTTACCGGAGACTAGACATGGGCTAGATGGTCAGGCATGGCTCTGCTTTCCCTCTCTATAATGACTTACTGCAGTGGTACATTCTAGGTGTCAAGCCCTCCTACGGAACCACATGATGGTAGATGCCATGGCATCTGCTGCTGCGATAGGAATCAGGGTCTATGAGACTATAAGCCTTCTCCAGGACTAGGTACTTTGGGATTCCTTAAGTATTCTTCAGGAAGAATCTGTGTCTTAAAACTCCTTCGGCTATTATCCACCATTGAAATACTGGTGCAGTGTCAAGATGCGGGAGATGGGGAGTGTTCTATAACCTTCTAATTACAAAGCTGTAGTAACCAAAACAGTATGGTACTGGCACAAAAACAGACTCATAGATCAATGAAACAGAATAGAAAATCCAGAAATGGACCCACAACTATATGGTCAACTAAAACTTCAAAGCAGGAAAGAATATTCAGTGGAAAAAAGAGTCTCTTCAATAAATGGTGTCAGGAAAACTGGAGAGCAACATGCAAAAGAATGAAACTGTACCATTTTTTTACATCATACACAACAAGAAATTCAAAATGGATCAAAGATCTAAATGGGAGACAGGAATCCATCAAAATCCTAGAGGAGAACACAGGCAGTAACCTCTTTGACATTGGTAAACTTCTTACTAGATATATGTCCTGAGGCAAGGGAAACAAAGGGAAAAATTAAGTATTAGGACTTCATTAAAATAAAAAGCTTTGGCAGAGCAAAGGAAATAATCAACAAAACTAAAAGGCAAACTATGGAATGGGAGAAAATATTTGCAAACGATATATCTGATAAAGGGTTAGTATCCAAGATATATGAAAACCTTATAAAACTTAATAGCCAAAAACCAAATAGTCCAGTTAAAAAATGGGCAAAAGACATGAATGGACTTTTTTCCAAAGAAGACATACAGAAGGCTAACAGACACATGGAAACATGCTCAACATCATTTATCAAAAGGGAAATACAAATCAAGACTACAACGAGATGTGATGTCAGGTAATATCTGACACCAGTCAGAATGGCTAAAATTAACAACACAGGAAACAAGCGTTGGCGAGGATGTCGAGAAAGGGGAACACTCTTGCACTGTTGGTGGGAATACAAGCTGGGGCAGCCACTCTGGAAAATTGTATGGAGGGCCCTCAGAAAGCCAAAAATAGAACTACCCTACAATTCAGCAAATTTCGTTACTAAGTATTTCCCAAAGGATACTCATTTGAAGGGATACATGCACCCCAAAGTTTATGGCAGCATTATCAACAATAACCACATTATGGAAAGAGCCCAAATGACCATCAGCTGCTAAATGGATAAAGAAGACGTGGTGTGTGTGTGTGTGTATGGGTATATGCATGCATATATAATGGAATATTACTTAACCATAAAAAAAATGAAACCTTGCTATTTACAATATGGATAGATCTAGAGAGTATTATGCTAAGCAAAATAAGTCAGAAAGATAAATACTATATAATTTCACTCATTTGTGGAATTTAAGAAACAAAACAAAAAAGCAGAGGGGGGGGAAAAGAGGCAAACCAAGAAACAGACTCATAACTATAGAGAACTGATGGTTACCAGAGGGGTGGTACGTGGAGCAAGGGTTAAATGGGTGATGGGGATTAAGGAGGGCGCTTGTAATGAGCACCTGGTGTTGTATGTAAGTGATAAATCACTAAATTCTACATCTAAAGCTAACAGTATACTGTATGTTGACTAACTAGGATTTAAATAAAAACTTTTAAAAAAGTAAAAAGAAAATCTTTTTATTAAATCTCAGGCTTTTAGTGGGCGCTGTTGTGGAACTGTGACCCTCACAAGTGTTTCATCAGAAGTATAGCGTTTATTTCCCTGCATCTTACTCCTTTCGAATCCATTTGGATCGTGAAGCTCTGACCCCTGTTGACTTTGTATTTTTCCTCCTTTAAATGAGACAAAAAGGCTGGAGAGGGCTGGAATGGAAGGAATGCCCTTCCCCCAGCTGGGATAAGGCTCTGGCAAAGTTTTGTTTCGCTTTTTTCCTCTTAGAGAGTAGGTCTTTGTTACAAAGAAGATTCTGATGCATTCACAATAATGACCATTCCCCTCCCCAAAGCCTAGAGGGTATCTTTCTTAGATCTTCATTATCAGACTCTGGTAGGGTAGGTTTCCTGGAAGGAAAGCCCTTCAAGGGGTGGGAGCCCCCTCTAAGACTCTGACCCCTGGAATTTCCCACTCTCACATTACTCCACAGTCTGCTTCTAGCAATCCACCAAAATTACCATTTAAGTGTTCCTACCAGTTTGTGGCTCCAGCAGCTTCTGTTCTTGGCTGATTGACCTGATCTTGGCTATGTCTCTGGATGCCCCCATCTCTCCAGATTTTAGGGTGGCAGTGTGCCCTGCAACCTAAATTCCCTGATAAGTCTGAGAAAAGTCATCAATTTTCAATGTTCACAGTATTTTCTTCTCATAAGAACAGTAGTGATGACTTCCAAAGTCTGTACATATTGTAGCTAAGGCTGGAAGTCACAAATAAATTCCTGTTTGCCAGTCCTTTCTTGGTCCTCCAAGAAGGAGGAAGAACCAAGGAACTAAGTTGGTCTAAGTTATCATGGAGCAGGAAGGAAAGGCACATGGTCACATCTTTCACAGCCTATACTAATGACTGATTGGATCTCTGGAGTCAGACATTTTGGTGGAGAAAGTGTTGCTTCTCAGTTCAACATTCTGTCCTCATCGAGCAGAAACCAAGTCATCATCAATCTCTTAAATTCCCTTCAGCACTTGTCAGGTTGCATCACTTTTTATTAAAGAATCAAAACACCCTTTACTGTATCGCCAATTCTGTCTGGTAGTAATTTACTCACAAGTCACTCCTAGCTCTCCCCCTTCACCTCAGTTTTTAGTTTGGTAAATTTCTCTGCCACTCTTATTACTGCGTAGCTCTAGGCTTATAAAAGTATAAGCCTTTATTAGCAGCACAGATGATAAAGGAGCCAGAAAATCTGAATATTTCCCCTACATGATTGCTCAGCAAAGTATATACGACCTGAGAGCATTTGGAGGAAATATGATGTCTTTGATGCCTTAAAATGATATACATTGCCAATCGCACTCAAAGGTATAATTTAGCCCTTAGAATATGCAGGTGCCCCCACTCATGCTTCATTCAAACACCTTATAAGATGTGCGGTTTTTGGAGGAGCAATCTGTTGTTGACATATTGATGAAAAGGAAAGGTGAGATCAAATTGCAATTTTCTGCAGATGAAATGCAGTCTTAATTGTTGTAGTCTTGTTACTTAACTACAACAGTTGAAGTGAAACTGTGTGTGATTTGAGCATAATCCTATTGATAGGTCAAAAGGTAATGTGCTCTGAAGCAGGGTCTAAGATAAAGCATGGACTTAATTTTTTTTTTTAATCTTTAAAGTCATGTGGGTTGATGACTAACACATTTTCCAACTGCTCTGAATGGTGGAAGAATGAAAAACAAAATATTTTAAAGCCCCAGTTCTTTATGCTCCCCTCTTTTAAAATTTAAAGTGTTAATTCCAATCATTTTTCAAGGATTTTTTTGTAGACACAAAAGTAAGAATGAAGTTTGAAATGCTACACTATCAGGGGCAGAGGAACAGTTTTACATTATTGTTGGTTGTATTTCACACTACTACGCTTCACATGGAGAAGAAAAACACTGAAAATACTGCTTAGGTTTCTTTATTTGCCACAAAGTGAAAAGTTGAATTATCCCCATGATGATAATAATCTGAACTAACATACAGCTTACATGATGTATTATTAGAAGCCTGATTCTGGCACTATGTGGGGAGCAGTTATATTTTAAGCTTTAGAATAGGAGGGTTTTCTGCTGTCACACCTTCAGACAGACCTGAGAATTATAGTGTTATTTATGAATAAGTTAGATTATCTTGGTATTGCTCTTTAATTATACCCATACCAACCATTGAATTTTCTGCCTACCTACCTTAGTGCTTTGTCTTTTAGACTCGACCATGGAGAGTGGTTTGGGGTCAAGGAGGACTAGCAGTGATGACTTAGATGAATTCATGGCTTCTTTTTCAGAGGCGTTGTTACCAAAAAGGGAAAGACAGAGGCAAGACTGTGTGGGAGGAGTGAGAGGTCCATCAGGGCATAGAAGCATCAACTCTGCCATGTTTCCATGCAGAAACCACTTGAATTTCCATACAAAGCAATAGTTCTGCTACTCAGGACCAATAGAGACTCTAAGTCATGAAATTCTGGTTGTGCCCAAATTGGAGTAATTGCCCTTAACTTCAGCTGTGCTGGAGAAGGCGTGAATTTTCCCACGTATGTCTATTTGGAGACTTTCTGTGAATAGACCCATGGCCTGTCATAACCATTAGCATACATACAGGTCTCAAAGAAGAGTTTGGCTTGGCTCTTCTCAACGAATTAAGCTCACCCAATCATATTCTACATCTGAGTGTCTGACCTCTGGTTGCTGCTAACTTTGGCAACTCCTCTAACAAGTTCATCTTAGGAAGGACGTGCTTCTTCAGTAGCATTAGCGTCTGAATATTTTCATTAAGGCCTTAGCACTTTTCTGGGTAAATTTGTAGCTCACCTTGATGTAAAAGTAGACTGGCCTTCCATTGGTATGGGAGACATCTTGGTCCCCTTTTTCCTTAGTCTAGAATGATGTATATACCTCATTTTGCCTGACTGTCTTTGGAATTTCCATGTGTGTGTGTGTATTCCCCATACGCAAAATTAAATTTGATTTTTCCCTGTCAATCTGTCCCACATCACTCTGATTCTTAGTCTGGCTAGAAGGACCTTGAAGGGGACAGGAAATTCTTACTCCCTGACAGGGAACAGTCTCCACTGATAAGTGTTTCCCTCTTTGAGCCCCTAGATAGATGGTCTGAGTCACACTCATGAGGATCTTCGTGTGGTTTTGATGGGTCAACTACCAATTGCTTGTAGTCCATTCAACAGGACTTCCTCACTTTGGCTTCTCCTCCCTCTCATTCGCTTTCCCTGCTTGAACCCCTGCTCCCTGAGGTCACATTCAGAGATACGATACCTGCAAGCAAGCCTTTGTCTCGGGCTCTACTTTCAGTGAAAGCCAAGCTAAGATACACAGTGCAGGGATCTAAATTGAGCTCCTTAAGTTTCACACGAAGATGCCAGCATTCCCACCTCTGCAGCATCTATCTTCTGGGGAATAAGAATCTCCTTTCAATCTCATTGGGTTGTCTGCCACAGAACCCTTGTGAAAATATCCTGAAAGAAATAACACATGAGAGAGGATGCAGAGGAAATAACCTTGACAGGGAAAAATTAAAGTGTCTGAGGACTGTATCAGGATCCTGAAGGAAAACAGATGGCGCACTCCCATCAGATAATTCAAGGATGGCTTATAGACAAAGGGACTCATTCCAAAGGCGTGGGCAGGGTATCGTGAAGCCAGCAGGAACCCAGGGTTAGAAACTGACAATAACCTTAGGGTAGGGTTGCCAGCTAAAATACAGGATACCTTGTCAAATTTGAATTTCATATAAATAAAATAATCACTTAGAAGTTTGACCCCCAAATATTGCATGAGATTTAAAAAGTTGACTTTTTTTAAAATTTAAATTTGTCTCCCTTTTCTATATTTGTCTTTGCTAAATCTGGCATCTTTAGACTCTAAAGGTAAGTAGAAGGTTAGAGAACCTGAAAGGAGGCGTGTAGAACAGACTGTTCTGAGAAGGGTAATAAGCTGGGGTGTAGGGGCACACACAATTAACATAAATACTGTGATCTCAATCTCTCCCCTTCATCTGGTCTTCTGCCAGAGGTCACCACTGGCTTAACCCAACCAGAAACCAGAAGGCAGGAAGGCTGCGGGCAGGAAGCACAGGTCAGCTTCTGTGGGCCTGGGGCAGGGTGGAGGGGGTGGGGCTAGGGCACTGAGGGGCAAAAGGGGAGATCCAATACAGCAGCCCCTCCTACCTCTGCTCTAAGTGGACCTTCTCTAAGCATGCCCTCTGGTCCAGGAGAAATCACAGGAAGTGACATCTCTAGACCAGGATCCAGACTGTATCAGTAATTATTCTTCCTTCTCAGCTACTCCCTTTCATTCTTGTCTCAGTGGCTCTATGATTTTGCTAATCTTGTGCTTTCTATTGTAAAAAGCCTTAAGTCTTTTGAGGGGAATAGATGGATATGAATAAGATAAAAAGTTTCTTCACCCTTGGAGCTCTTCTGAGACAAAGGATCTGTCCACTGTTGTGATTCTGTAGGTTCCAGTCCCCCTTAATTCTTTAACTTTAATCCTTTTATTACCTGTGGATTTTACTTGTGGATCATATGCAACAGGAGGTCCTGAACATTTGTGAATGAGACATTGAGTGACATTTGAAAATGCTCATATTTAAAATGACCTCTATCGTCCCTAGCTTCCTCTGCATGGAGTGTATGGTGGGTATAGTCATGTCATAATTCAGAACTGTTGCCAAAGTGTCAATATTTTAACTGGGGAACTTCATTTTATTAGCTTATTAGGGTTCTTAATATTATTTATTACTGTCACTAGCACTGCATTTGGTTTTTTTCTTCCCAGAGTTGTTTTCATGAGAAAACAATGTTATAGTCATACCATGAGTGAGTTACTGTATGAGCAGAGGACACAAAGCAGTACTGAGAGGGGATGCTGGTCTCTGACTTGCTAAATGACTCATTCCCTCTCAGAGGGCATGATTCAAATTCATGCCTCAGAAAATTAAAAAATAACATGCTGAGGAACTTCCCAGGTCACTTTTCAATGGTAAAAACTGCCTATTAGGTAATCAAATGTTAGGTATCCTTAATAAGAGCAATAGTCTGTTTTTGTGGAGAGATTATGCACAGGTCCCTACCCTCAGGGATTTGCCTATACCATCTAATTTAACACCCACAATAAACTTATGAGTTAGGTGCTGTTATTATCCCCATTTTATAGGTGTGAAAACTAAGGTGTTGAGAGGTTAAGCAATTTGCTAAAGGTCTGTAGACAGTGTGTTCAATAATATAGTTCTTCATTTTTTCCCCCCATATAAAAGAGGTCTAGCAAGAGGCAGACCAGAGCTGACATGTTGGTTCCTCATTGATTTCAGGGACTCCAGTTCTAAACATCTGAGCACGTCACTTCTGTCCTCATGACCATCTCATGGTCTAAAATGGTTGCTGGAGTTCCATAACACACACACACACACACACACACACACAACCAATCCAGAAGCAAAATAAAAGGCAGAAAGGCAAAACGTAAGCCGTCTACTCAAATTTAGCCCCAGGCCACAGTCTAGTCCCATAGCTTCACTTAGCCACTAGAGTAGCTTTAGGAAATATTTTGATTCTAGAAGGTAATATGCCCAGATAAAAAATTGTGGTGTTCTTCACAAGGAGAAATAGAAGAGTGGATATAGGGGTGGGCAGCCACTATCTTTTGCTATAGTGACTGGCTGCGTTTGAACCCAGATGGTCTACATCGAGGGGAGTCCCCATTCTTTAATGACTAGAAGATAGTCACTCTTGGTGCTATTTTATAATATCCCAGTTTTTGCCATGGCATTTCCCCCAGTAAAGTATCTTCCTTGTTTTCAGTGTCTCACATACTGGTCAAGAGCATGGAGAGGGCAAGGCCTTTGATAAAGGCTAACTTCTTAGCAGAATAGGAGTTCTGACAGATGGTCCATGGGGGATTGGGGTAGGGGCTGGGATAATAAGAACGTAAGAACTTAAGTCTGTGGGCCAACCATAGACCTGAAAGAGCTGCCTGGCTAGGTCTTTGCCAGAGAAAAACGGAAGTCTCAGGCCCACTCGAGCTCAGAGAAACCCAGCACATAAAAGGCCTATCATCTTTGTGTCTTCATTTATATTAATCATTTCCTTAAATAAACTAATTCTCAAAAGAAAACCTAACATGCAGAAATTTCACAAAACCCATGCTGGTAATGGTAATGAAAATTCTATCAGCAAAAGCACATTTGATTAATCATATACATGCATGATTTTTCTCTTCTACCATCTGTTTAGAAGATGAAAAATGTATTCTGCTGGTAGTTTGGCATAAAGTATATTTATAGAAAGATTTTATTTATAGTGTGCCAGTGGATTCTGAGCCTGCCATGACATAGCTTGGGAACTAGGTATGCTGAAATGTTCAAATATTAATGCCAACAACATTCTTATCATTAAAACGTGAAAGTTAAAATGTTTTCACATTCAGTTCATATTTTGGAGTCTGTGGCTGCAGACTGAACAATCTATTTGGAACTCAGTTTAAAAAAATATGAAAATAGGATTCTCTAGCTTTGGTTAATCTTTGTAATTTATGGCATCTAAAGGATTGTGTTTAGCCAATTTTATCTTCTGGTTAGCCAGCATTAAGAAACACAAGGTTTATCGTGAAAAACATTTCCATAGAATGGAATACATGTAATTACTCATTTTTTTAAGTGAGGAGGAGACCACATTATAGGAATTGAGTATTGAAGTAATTGAGTATTAAAGTAATTGAGTCAGTGTGGACAACTCTACAGCGTGAATTGAGACATTGGATCTTTGGCTTTAACACATTAGAAGCAGAGGGGTGACTAAAGAATAATACTAGATCCTCTAAAAAACGAAACGAAACAAAAACCGTGCCCTAACCTTGTCACATCCTTCTAACAATATGTTATTCACACACATATTGCAAAAGCTAAAGTTTCAATTACACTTGATTGCATTTTAAATCTAAAGGATGCCTATGTGAGGTAAATGAGGCACTTGAAGCAAAAGAAAATTGTTGCCTTTGTGAGTTTTATGAGAAACACATGGAACAGTTAGACCCTGGGGAATATTCTGGAAAGTGGTTGTCCCGCTCCTCCTGGCTACCTGCCTCAAGTATCGACGCTACAGAAAAAGACTATCCCCAAGTAGCCTTTTCATGGTCTCTACTGTTTTGAAACATTGTTATATGAACCCTCAAGATGAGTCAGATCTGCAGTAGACTAATACATGCCGAGATGGGTCAAGCATAGAAAAATTGGACGTTTCTTGTTATCAGCTAAATTGTCTTTTCTAACCTTTCAAGTAATAAGCCCAGTGAACAAAGATACATTCACAAATAACAATAGGATGGAAATAAGCTTTATGCTGTATTCAAACCCAGCCATTGTCAACCTCCATAAGATTTCAAGGAGAGTCCATGTAGACTTCTGGAAATATTTTTTTCTTTGCCTTATTTCAAGAGAAAAAAAATCTTACTTACAGAAACTCTCTAAGAATCCTGAATTGCATTAATAATTAATTTACACATAACTACCATGCATGATTCTCCAGGTGTTTGCAGAGTATTGGGAAAGGGCATCCTGACACATTTATTATTTTTTTTTCCTTTTTTTTTTTTTTTTAGAGAGAATTTTTTTTTGAAGTTTTTATTTATTTTTGAGACAGAGAGAGACAGAGCATGAGCAGGGGAGGAGCAGAGAGAGAGGGAGACACAGAATCCGAAGCAGGCTCCAGGCTCCGAGCTATCAGCACAGAGCCCGATGCGGGGCTTGAACTCACGGAGTGTGAGATCATGACCTGAGCTGAAGTCGGACGCCCAACTGACTGAGCCACCCAGGTGCCCCCATTTATTATTTTTTTAATTGTTTTTCAGAGGGGGGTGGGAGGATCAGAGGGAGAGGGGGAAGGAGAGAGAGAGAGAGAGAGAGAGAGAGAGAGAGAGAGAATGAATCTTAAGCAGGCTCCATGCCCAGCCCTATATGGGGCTCAATCCCATGACCCTAGGATCATGATCTGAGCTGAAATCAAGAGTTGGACACTCATCTGACTGGGCCACCCAGAAGCCCCCATCCTGACACATTCAAAAAGATGTTCCTTCTGGCCCTATGAGGAAGAGCCTAATGTTACATAGAATAGAGACAAACAGAGAACTTGGCTGTAGAAAATGACAGAGGTCTCAAAGAATTCTCAGTAACAGGCCGCTGGAGCCCATGCTAGACAGGTCCTACCAGGATGGAGGTGGGCTTCACGTAATGAGAACAGGAGAAGTATTTAAGTCTGGACAAGGTCAGACAAGGACAGAAAGTTACAAACATCCTGTCTCTGCAGCATCTGCAGAGTCCGTCCTGGGACAGACACTTCCCCATGCATGAGCATGGGGCCCAGGAAGTCAGCTCAGACTAAGTTCAGTCTGAGACATTTGCAAAGGAGTCAAAAATGTAGTGATCACCAGGAATAGTGACAGATCTGTCTGTCCCAGGCCGGCGGCTGAGCCCTTCACAACCACTATGTTGTCTAATCCCCAGAGCTACTCTGTGAGGGAAGTCTCAGAGGAATTTTTGGTCAGAAGAAGGGGCACATGCCTTTCCGGTCTAAAATGATAAGAAAGTTCTTTTTATAGGACAGAATTTTGAGACAGATAACAGAAGGTTTTTATCCCCCCAAACTCCTTTCACTTTTTTAAGCTATTTTTAATATTTATTTTTGAGAGAAAGAGAGAGAGAGAGAGAGAGAGAGAGAGAGAGAGGAGAGCATGCACACGAGTGATTGAGTGGGGGAGGAGCAGAGAGGGAGACACAGAATCTGAAGTAGGTTCCAGGCTCTGAGCTGTCCACACAGAGCCCAACATTGGGCTCAAGCTCAAGAACTGAGATCATGACCTGAGCCAAAGTTGGACGCCCAACTGAGCCATCCAGGTGCCCCAAATTCCCTTTACTTTTAAGATCTTATTACATAATAATCAGATTGTTACACTACCTGGTTTTTCAGCTTTCTCATGTGGAGATCTCTCTCCTTAAGTGATGAAGGTGTTTCAAAGCTCTGAATAGAGGTATAAGTCTGTCCCTGCCTCCTTCCCCACCAAACACCCATTCTTTCTCAAGTAGATCAGGAAAAAAATTTGTCTATGAAGAAGCACCAAAGTTATGACAGAGTCTGTTTCTCTTCCTTGAATTGACCCACTTCTGACACCTAAGAAGATGGACACTGATGGAGTGAGTCACAGCTTCTGACTCGGGGCACTGAGTGAGAGTCTGTTCTATAGTAGGAAGGATGCAAAACATGACAGAGGCCTGCTGACAATTCAAAATAAAGCTGAAGGACATCCTATGCCGTCCTATGCTGTATTTTTATTTTATTTAAAAAATTTTAGGGGCGCCTGGGTGGCTCAGTCGGTTAAGGGGCCGACTTCAGCTCAGGTCATGATCTCGCGGTCCCTGAGTTCGAGCCCCGCGTCGGGCTCTGTGCTGACAGCTCAGAGCCTGGGGCCTGTTTCAGATTCTGTGTCTCCCTCTCTCTGACCCTCCCCCGTCATGCTCTGTCTCTCTCTGTCTCAAAAATAAATAAACATTAAAAAAAAAATTAAAAAAAAATAAAAAATTTTAAACATTTTAATTTGTGTGTGTGTGTGTGTGTGTGTGTGTGTGAGAGAGAGAGAGAGAGAGAGAGCGAGAGAGCGAGAGAGCGAGAGAGAGAGCAGGGGAGGGGCAGAGAGAGAAGGAGACAGAATCTGAAGCAGGCTCCGGGCTCCAAGCTATCAGCACAGAGCCCCAGTGCACGGCTCAAACCCACAAACCGTGAGATCATGACCTGAGCCAAAGTGGGACGCTTAACTGACTGAGCCACCCAGGCATCCCTTGAAGATTTTAAGTAATCTCTACACCCACCGTGGGGCTGGAACTCACAGTCTCAAAATCTAGAGTCTCATACTCTACTGACTGAAACAGCCTTGTGCCCTTCTTTTACTTCATATATTGTTTTGTCAAAGTGGAATGGTTTAAGCTCTGCTTTTCTCAAGGTAGTTTTGCAAATTCAATATGCTCCAAGATGTAGGAATGATCGTTATAGAGCAAATAGCCAAAAAATAGCTGTGGCCTGTTGTCAACAAGACTGATCCCAGTTCAAGCACAGGAAGACACTCAGACCATCCCATTTTACAGATAAGAAGATGAGGTCCAGAAAGCTTAAGTAACTGGACTGAGATTTATGTAATTAGAAAATGGCAGAGGATGAAGTTAGAACCCTGTTCACATAGTTTTGAAACTAGTTCTCTGATCTAATAGACTGTCCCTTGGAAACCAACGGATGTTCATCTTTACCTCGACCAGTCCCAAAGTAATAAGTGAGGGATGAACTAGATATACGGTCAGGTGGCTCTATTCAATTTTGCTAAGGGGTCCAGGTAGAGGCAAATTTCATCCTGCAATATTAGATTGGAACCCCAGAGACCGTGTTGTTTATACTTCACTGGAGTGAATCAGGTAAAATGCTTTGAAAGTCTGTCCATTTTTGAGATTATTTATTAGTCCATTTTCTTTCAAGGATACTCTTAAGAGGATTTCACATTTTGGGGGTTGTGGGTGGAGAGGCTAACTAAACATATTACTTGTCCTGTATAAGAAAGATTCTTAGAGGCCACATTCCTGGAATCAGAATTGGGCAGAAAGTTGGGCTGAGTTCAAAGAATCGTAAGAAAAATGGTTACAAGCTTGGCCGAACTGAATAGAAAGGAAAGGGTAAAATGACGGAATGTGTGTAGTTAGATGAAGCCAGAGTCTGAAATGGAGAATGAGGGTAAAATAGCTAGCACATTTTGAGATTTGTGATCCTCAACTATAGCTAGAAGGGAGTGGATGGCAAATATTCTGTCCGAGGGACAGTGTGGATTTAATAATCAGAAACATTTTTGACTGTGAGCTTCTTGAAAACAAGGGAGGCCTGGCTTCATCTAAACGGCATTACCTTGGAAAACACACTGTACGTAAAAAGCAGGAGCAAAGCAGGTTCTACTTATAAATATCAAGGTAAGGGAGTTTGTGCTGGGAAAAAAATGCAAAAAAAAGTGTGTTGGCCACACCTTAGGCAGACCCAAATTGTGCTTTGAGATGGACCCGACTTGTTCCCTGCACAGAGCTACTTAAATATTCATTTCCTCGGTTTCAATGGCTTCCTTCAACTTTCTTTTCCCCTGCTTTGTTCCTTCTTCCTCAAGAGGGCACCAACACCCCATCCCTAGAAAGGGTGCCTGCTGCCTCCTGTGTTTCACATGGAATGTTGAAAACATCTCTCTGCAGGAAAGAACCTGGTTATAGACCAATAAACCAATAACAAGACTTCCTATTTTGGTTTCAAATATCTCTAAAAACAAATTGTATTTTGTTTAAGCCCAGACTGATCATTAAACCAAAAAATCTGGTGTATTTGGGAGACGATACCTATGAGATGGTGTTCATAGTCTCAAGACAGAAGACCAAGTTCAGCTGAACTTCGAGTGCATGTGATTGCCTGCTGACATTTGCAGGACATTTTTCTTGTCTTGGTGGGAGCGTGAAGAGAGACATTCTGTATGTGGGGCTGGTATCCAAACCAGCAAGCATACATCAGCACAGTCTTTGTTAAAATGCAGGCAGCCGACATATCAGAGGAACGTCAAAGAGAGCCCAGCAGTCCTCTGTTGAACCAAGAACACATACTGTTATTTGGATCACAAAATATTACATACAAAAGGATATACCACCACCATGGACCTGTTGTGTTCTTTAAGTATTTACTTTTATGTGTGACAGTGGGCTTTGTTTCTCCGGATCTTTATTAAGTGCGTGCCTGGGTGGTAAAATCCATAAATAGCATCTGCATTATGCCATATTTTCTCGGTACTTAAGTGAGTGCCTATAGTTTTTTTGTTGGTGCTTTTTAGTTTCTAGGTTGTGACCTAATGACCATATGGTAGGAGTGACTATGTAAAGCCCGTTTATCCAAAGTTTACTGCTTTGATAGAATTAAAATTTGTAATGATTTAAATCTAACATTTAATGATACACATAATTGTTGTCCTATAAGGTTATTAGGCACAAATAGTAAACAGTTTGCATAATTAATTTTTTTTCACAAGAGCTAGATTTTGGTGTTTCACTATTTTGACTGATTATCGATATAAAGTCACTACCAATGTTATTTTTCTAAACTCATGCTTTTCTCTACCATCTTCCTTCTTTTGCCTTTTTCCTCTTCTGTTTCTTCTCCTTTTATAACAATTGTAGTCATCCTTGTTGCCATCATCTGCCCCTGCACACCGGCCTACTCCAATACCTCATATAACAGAAGCAAGATTTTGGATCTGCTTCCCAACATTGCTGGATCGTTGGTCCCAGAGTCCCATCCTCCTGCGCACAGGGTAAGGTTCTCAGGGTTTTGCTTTGTTCACTAATACTTAATCCCACTGATAACTTGTATCGATTTCCTGGGGCTGCTGTAACAAGTTATCACAAACTGGGTGGCTTAAAACATAAATTTGGGGATGCCTGGGTGGCTCAGTGGGTTAAGCATCAGACTTCAGCTCAGGTCATGATCTTGTGGTTCGTGGGTTCAAGCCCCAGGTTGGGCTCTGTGCTGACAGCTCAGAGCCTGGAGCCTGCTTCGGATTCTGGGTCGGTTGGTCGGTCGGTCTCTCTCTCTCTCTCTCTCTCTCTCTCTCTCTCACACACACACACACACACACACAAATGAAAGCATTAAAAATAAACATTAAAAAAACCACATAAATTTGTTCTCTGGCAGTTCTGGGGACCAGAAATCTGAAACTGAAGTGGCAGTTGGGCCGTGCTCACTCTGAAACCTCCAGGGGAGGACCCTTCTTGGCCTCTTCTGAGTCAGCAATCTGTGGCACTCCTTGGCTTGTATCACTCCCATCTCTCTCCTATTGTCATGTGGTGGCCTCCCTGCGTGGCTTGATGTCCAGATTTCCTTCTCATGACACCAGTCATATTGGATTGGGGCCTACCCAAATCCAGCAGGACCTCATCTTAACTTGATTACATCAGCAAAGGCCCTATTTCCAAATAAGGTCCCATTCATAGGTTCTGGCTAGGTATGAATTTTGGGGGTAACTATTTAACCCAGTACTTATTCCCAACCCTATTCCATACCCTTCTGCGTTCTGCTTCTACTCTCCATTTGAGTTGCTGCCATGTTTCCATTCCTGAGCGATATTTAGCATTTATTAATAATTAAGTAAATACGGTTTCAGAAGCATACTTCCTAGGGGCCTTAACGCTGTAACAGCTCCAAGGTCTGAGACTGTTGATAGGACCACCGTATGGAAAGCAGGGAACCTAGGCCAATGGTGAAACCACAGGAAAATGAAGGGAACCATTGACGGCAGGTTGGGAACAGTTGGGAGTCTTAGAGCAAAAAGTTGAAAGGAAAACAATTGACTTCAAGGAGGGGGAGGAAAGGAAGAAGTCAGGGTTGCCGGGATACGATTCTCGGTCCTGGAGATGCACACAGTGTCCTTGGAATGTGTGCTATAGGAGATAGCATGAGACAGATCTAAAACCATCTGTTATGTTTTGATCCATTTCCTATCACTCACCACTTTCCCACCGAGAGAAACCTCTACTAACTTGATGCTTTTAACTGGAGACAAAAAAATTAAAACCCGCATATGACCAGGATAATTAAATCTGGATAGAATTTGTTAGAAGTGTAAGTTCCAACGGCGGTTCCTTTGCTCTTTTATTGGGAGAGACAGCAGACCCTTTATGGAAGAAAGGGAGAACGAAGAGGAAGTTGTGGGCTTCAAGGTTTTGCCGAGGGTCTGGCCTGCTTATCTCTGTCTTTACAGGGACATGTACAGAAACATTTCACATTTAGAACAGCTGGGCTGACCTATATCTCAGCAGGTGTTTCCTGTGAAAGGGCCTTCCAGATAATTATTACCAAATCATGTACCCAGTGTGATAAAATTCATGGGTGATACATGGGTGTTGCAGAATCATCATCATCTTTATTTTTAAGGGCCTTGAAAAGGCATAGAGACACATTCATTCTGATTGTCACAGAAGACTTACCACGACATACCAGGTGATGAAAAGAAAATCCTACTAAGTCATATTTTAAGACCAGAGCAGAAATTTTAACCAACCCAATGTCCTGGGGAGGGTGCAAGATAATCTTAGAGCTAGCTTCAGTGAGCTTGCATAGACTCAGAGGTTGTTAAACTAAAATAAGCCTGAGCTTCCTCCTGATCCAGCCCCTCTCCTACCACTGAGAAAACAGACACAGAGAGGAAGTGATTTGTCCAAAAGTCACACGGATGATTCAGTGTAAAGCCTGCATGCAGTCTCAGGTCTCCGGAGCCAAATGTTCCTTGGTTCTACCTGTGCGGCAAAACTTTCACAGTCATTTTAAGATTGGCGATTATCTAGCATTCTTCTCAGTGCCATATTGATGGAAGCCTTGGATGTTTTCAAGCAAAAGGCAACATATAAACCCAAAAGGAAATGAAAATAAGAAAAGTTTGTATTCATTCAGCACATATTTATTGTTTACCAATTTTGTGCCAGATACTATACCCAGTGTTGAGCCATTATTTGAAGCATCTAATCCAAAATCCAAAAAAGACACATAATGCACTACAGAGGATCACAATCTCAATTTTGGTTAGCATTCTTGCTTTTAGCTTTGTTTTCTTAGCTCAGCAAAATGTTTTCTATTGGTCCTATTGACTTCAAACAAAATACTCCTATATTCGATAGTAGTGGGTGAGGAGAAGGTAGGAGTGGTGGATGTTGTTGAGGTCACCGATTTTAGGCTGTGAAGCCTCAAATTGATGCGGAAACTTCTGAAGGCCAATGGACTAAAATAATCTCATTAACATTTGATCATTTGGTGGCATGGGCATGCAGAAACTGCTCTAACACCACTCCTTCCCACCCTCATGTTCTGCTAGGGAAAGATACATGTTGGACTAAAAGGTCCTTCCTTTTAGGGGGACCCCTTTTAGAAGGGACCTTCCTTCTTTCTGCCTCTAGCTCTGAATCATGGGTACATGTATGGAGTTGGGGGAACAAGAGAGTTAAACCCCTGAAGCTGGCCTAGGGTAGCAGAGCTGAATTTTATGTACTTTCTTTATGGCTTATGCTTATACTGCGTTGCTAGAGGTTCTTACTCTGCGTAGCAAGGTACTTGGGATTCCTCTTCATGCTTTCCTCTCTGCCGTCTCATCTCAGTCACAAAGTCCCATAGATTCTTCCTTTAAGCAAAAAACTTTCCTTATTCTCTTGGTCTACTGGTTGCTGCAACCATAGTACAAAGCCATTGTTCCCACAGTGAAAGAGAATGCAGTGACCTCCCTGTTTCAGGTTTTGTTACTGCAAGATTTCTGGACACAAGTGATGTCCTCATAAAACATCTGTGTCACTATGTTGATGACACATAAAACATCGGTGTCAGCATTTTCTATGCAGGTTTGTCCGGAATGCCAAAATCAGACTGCCTCCATGACTAGGAATTTGCTCATTACCTGGCTTAATATTTGAATCATCCTGTCATTTATTCTTAAGAATCTACAGTTGCCTCCCTTTGGTTTTTGGATCAACCAGAATCTTAACATAACTTCTTGCACATTTAAGTTAATTCTTCTACACTCTCCTTAAAGCACCCTCTCTCCTTTCAGATTGGCCACCACATTGATTCACCTATGCCCCGTGCACTACTTTTATTTATGAATTTGTTATTTTGATTATATGACTCTTGCTGCCAATGCTGCACTTTTTCCATCCACAAATTATCTCACCTACTCTAATATTTTCTATATTTTTAGATGCATCCCAAACACCTGTTCCTTCATGGTGTCTTGTGTAGTCAGTCTCTCTAGCCAACAGTGATTCCATCCCTTCTGGACTTTTCATGCTACTTCCTGAGAATCATCAAACTGAACTGATGATGTTCAATATTAGACTTATTTATATACTGTCATCATTTCTTACTTGTTTTCATGCTTTCCTGCACATTTCATTCATAAAATAGAAATGCTAATATCTCCCTTGAAGAGTTGCCACATTAAATGTAAAAGTGCTTAGAAAGGTGTTTGGCATCTGGTTGACCTGATGAGTTTCTATTTTCCTTCCTTCCCCATTATCAGAGGGTTGGAGTTATATCTGATAATACTGTATCCTTCATAGCAGTTCTTTGATCCAAGCATATAGTTCTTAATACTTATTGACTAGAACATGGCTGACCTAGAGACCCACACTCATGAATCCTGACATCAAATGTGTATAGTTATGTACTCTTGGTTCGTAATATTGCCAATTTCTTAAATCAAAATTCTACAATTAGATCCAGTAATCTATTGCTACAAATTTTCGTTTTATCCCATTTATTGGTACTTAAATGTTATTTTGAAACACATGCAGAGCAAAATTCTCTCTTGATGGTATAGCATTGCCATCACCCATTGCCCTTTTCTTTGAAACATGTGAATACTGCAAGCTGGCTCGCTTTGCTGAAAGTGCACATTTCCTATTTTTATGTATGCCTTGCTTTTCTTTTGGCAACAGAGGAAACCAGAGCTTCAGAAATTAGGAAGCTTGGCTGAATGGAGTCCAAGTTTCCAATTCTCAAAGCCCTTGTTGGATAGCTGCCTTTCTGAGGGAGTGGTCATTTTTTTTTTTTTTTTTTTAATTTCAAGAGCAGTCTCATTCTACTCAGATGTTCTTTCACAAACCTTTATAAAATTGAAACATTTGTTTCTGACTTCCCAAACATTGTTTATACTTCTCAACTGAGGCCAGGCGGCACAATCACTCCCTGGAATAAAAGTACTCTAAATCATGTTTATTTCACTTTCAGCTACTATCCAGGAAAGCTTGTTTGAGTTTTCTGTGTAGTGATAAGATTCATGCTATACACAATTATCCTCAGCCATGTATATTCTGCAAATAATCCCCAGTTTGGCAATAGCTGTCTCCTAAAGCAATATTCCTTCGCTGGACAGTGTTGTACGATAAAGCAGAGCTTTGCAAAGTATTTTAATCATCCGAATCTAAGACAACATATTATTTATTTCAAATGGTCAGCGGCATTCTGAATGCCACTGCAAATTAGATTAGAAATTATCCGGTTGGAGTGTAAACATGGCACTAATTTACCTAGTGTCTGGTTCTTTTATTTGATATTCAGGAATTTAAATAATTTAAGGTTGTTTGGTTCTCAATTCAACCTTTGCTTTCTGGATATTTACTTGGAACTTCCCAGTATTTATTTAAGGATATTAGAAGTGCTTGGGGAGGATTTTTTTTTTTTTTTTTTTTTTTTTTTTTTTTTTTTTTTTTTTTTTTACTGCCCAGGAGGCTGGTACAGCTATGTTATAGCATTTGTAAAGATAATGTAGCAGTAGACTTGTAACCGTTTTGCCTGCTGGGCTGGGGAAGGGATTCTCTAAATTTCTTCTATCATGAACCCACCCAAGTTACCCAGCTGTGTGAAGAGATTACCACCAGTGCCACAGGATTGGCCGCTCTGAACCACACTGATAAGACAACCAAATTCCTTTACAGGGTTCCTCGTCTCCCATTTTTTTATTTTATTCATTTTTCTCCGTGGTTTGGGGCTTTGGAGTCAAACAAATCTGGACTCTTCCCCTTTGTAGCTCTTAGGCCTATGAGAAATTACCTAAATCTCTTTGAGGCTCAATATCCCATCTGCAAAATTGGGAGAAGAAATGCCTTTCTTGAAAGACTGTTGCAGGGATTAAATGATACAGTCACCAGCAAGATTGTAGATTACAGTGTAGATTTTTGTTCTCAAAACAAGCTCTTTTTGTGTTTACCACAAACCCCTGCTTTTTTAAAGGTATGATAGTTTGTACTCAAAAAGCATAATTTCCCTTTTTCTTAAAAAATTTTTTTAACATTTATTTTCGAGAGACAGAGCACAAGCAGAGGAGGGGCAGAGAGAGAGGGGAGACCCAGAATCCGAAACAGGCTCCAGGCTCTGAGCTGTGAGCACAGAGCCGGACCCAGGGCTCCAACCCAGGAACCATGAGATCGTGACCTGATCCGAAGTTGGGCGCTTAACGGACTGAGCTTCCTAGGCACCCCTTCCTTCTCTTCTTCTAAGTGCCCTGAAACTTCGTTTTTGATACCCCTTTCCCAGACACCAGCTATAATTCATTCTCAAGTAACTGAAACTCATCAGACTAAAGCACAAATTACTGATAATATAAATTCTTCATTTATCCATGGGAGTTTTTACTCACCTGTGTCTCCCAGAGGTTTAAGTTAAAGGGATGTCTGAATAGCTATGGATTATAGATTACATTATAGATTCTTTCAGTCAGCAATTGTTTGAGTGCCTACTATGTGCCGGGGGCTGTTTTAGCTACTGGGAACATTGCAATGAACAAAACTGATGAAAACTCCTGGTAGCCCTTTGGCTAACCTCTCTGAGGTAACAGTGATGATGGTTAATTTGACCATATCCAAGGTAACCAATAAAGAAATAGAAGGAGGTGAAAATTAAGAAAGCGAAGAGGCCCAGCCTGAAGCAGATAGCTTTGTTTCTCTCATGGACCGCCCCGCCCCGCCCCTGCTGCCTGTCCTACACTCCTTACAGCCTAACAAATAGCTCTCTTCTGTAGCCAGATGGGGTTAAAGACTACATTTATACTTTAAAATGCTCAAAAAATAGAGCTGGTAGTGATGGGGGATTTGTTTTATTAGCTCATTTTTATGTATGAAAGGAACTGTAGTAGGAAAAAAAAATCCGTGTTCATCTTTTTCCAATTTGGGCCTAAGATTTTTGGCATTAAAGCTTTTTCAGTTTCAAATGTTCCAACTCTAGCTGTATTTATGTCATGCCAAACTAACTAGTTGAAAAATTACAAGTATGGAAATCAGCCAACTCTTTTGTCTACAAACTGCCAACCAACCAGGTTGCCTGATTTTTTTCTTCACTGAATTGTCCCATCATTCAACTGAATTGACTGACAATGGCCTGTTAGAGCCAAACAAAGCACAGATTCTATTTTGTATAATTCAAAGTATTGATTCATTGTTCCCTGGTAGAATATGCTCATTGTAGAAATACAGACAATACAGAAAATATAGGAAAACAAAAATCACCCAAAGTCCCAAACACAAATATTGATATATACCCATGCAGGATTTTTCATGCACATATACATATATTGTATATGAAAACTGCAACACTACTCTAAATATGATTTTCTTCTAAATTTCTAATTTCACTTAATGATGTATTATAAACATATCTTAAAAAAAATCATGATTTTTCCATATATGGCTGTAACATCAATTATTTAACCAATTCCCTATGGATGAGCTTTGAGTTTATTTCTAATTTTGGCTATTATAAAATTTTCTGTAATAAACCTAAATATAAATCTATGTGTCTGATTTTCCATTCACAACTTTAGAAATAGAATATTTCAAAACTCTAATCCACATTACCAAAACTTCCCACCAGCAAAGTTATAGCAAGAAGTTATAGCACATTTATATCCCTATATACAAGTTGTTTATAAGAATGCCTCCTCTTTTCTCTTGCCAATTTTTAATCTTTGCCAATTTGATAGGTGAGAAAAATGAGATTTCCTTACTTTATATTTTTAAAATTACTAATGAGAATGAACATTTTTCATTTTTATTGGCCATATGTATTTTTGGTGATCATTCTTATTTCTGAATGCCTTCTCTTCAGAATGAGAAAACAGCAAATAACGGAAGACTAAAATAATGTCTTTAAGTTTCCAGCTCTAGAAAAAAAAAAAAAATCGAAGAAAGCACTTAATATTTTTGTCTTCAGATGGGCGAGAAAAATGAAGCTTTGACTCCTTTATGCTTACAACAATTATTTTGGATTAGCTACTGATGAGGTTTTTGGGGGTAACAGTGGGGTTCTGGGGTCCAGAGCCAATGATCAAGAAAGAATTCTTGAAGACATCTGTGGCGCAAAAAGGTGATTTTATTCAAGCACGGGACAAGACTCGTGGAAAGGAAGAGCTGCCCAGAACCAGGAGGAGAGACTGGTTATATACTACTATGGGGTTGAGGGAGGTAAAGTCCAGAGGAAGTTTTCAGTGAGATTTTCATTTGCTAAAGAAGACTCCCAGGATAGGAGGCCTAGCTATTGTCAAGCTAAGGTTGTTTTTCCCTCTAGCAAAACATTAACCTGAAGACAATAAGAGTTCCGGTAGAAACATTTTACTCCGCCAGCCTGAAGTATTTGTCAGTGGGCTGCAGGCTATAAGGAAATTTATTTCTATCTGCCATTTCCTTCTGCCTTTGTTTCCCCTATCACTATGGAGGGGTGATGGAGACTTAGGTACTGCAGGACTCTGAGCTCTCTCAGTTAACCATTTGTTTTCCCTATGTCCTTTGTTTTGGGGCAGCCAGGAGTGCCCGAGGAATATCACACAGATCCACCTGGTTGGGGGGAGGGGGCATTTGCAGCCTGTCAACTTGCCTTATGCTCCCTCATCAGCTACCTTAATACTTGCTAAGAAATTTTAATAAAGTACTAGAGCTGAGCTTAAGAAATTTTAAAAGATAAGTTTTCTGCCAAGTGGATGCTGGTTTTGACACCATCCACTTGGATGACACATGGATTCAAATGGTACTCCGTCAAAGTTTGGGCTTTTCTTTGAACGTACTTCCTATCACCTTCCCAGAAAAGGCTTGTAGGGACAGATTAAAGCTTAAAAATACCCATTGGCTGCCTTCTTAAGATCATTAGAAGTTCCTTCTTCTGAAAGTGGTCATCCTAGATATCATAGAAGGTAAAATTAACAATTATGCTTAATTACTTTTACTCATGTTCATTACAATCATAATAAACTGGCTGACAACATTTGAAGTCATAACCTTGATGTGGTCATTTCCTTTGATTCTGCCTGAATTTCCTCTCCTTTGGCCAAAATATGCAGATCACACGCTCATCTATAAAAGGCAAAATCCTGTGGGGTCTTTTTTTTTTTTTTTTTTTTCCTCCAAGTAGGCTTCATGCCCAGGGAAGAGCCCAACGTGGGGCTTGAACTCACAACCCTGAGATCAAGACCTGAGCGGAGATTCAGACTCGTCTGCTTAACCAAGTGAGCTACCCAGGCACCCCGATCCTGTGCTAGTTCTTAAATAACAAATTATATTGCTTTGATAGAGTCTTTTGAGATCTTTTTATTTTTAAATGTATGTTTTTGTTTTGCTATAATTTTTGAACAAAAAATATCAAGATCAGCACATGATTATCTTCTCTAGGACCAAGCCCTGTGAATAACCATGCCAGCTAGTTCTAATGTAGAAAAATTGAAAACCAGATCCCATTAATAGAAGGAAAATTTCATTTTTCATACATGGTACTGTTGGAGAAGTGAATGAAGTATGCCCAAGATGGCCGATGGGGCTAAAACAACGTCTGGTCTCTAGCTTAGAGACCCCTCCTCCAGGTTCTTCTTCCTTTGTTTGCTGTGCACAACCCCCCCGCCCCCCAGATATGGAAGCTTACGACTATAAATTACCCTCCCCACTTGCATTCGGTGCTCAAATCTTTGGAGAAATGGTCTCCTCTGAGCCCGCCGGTGTGAAATAAATCTCTGATCCACCAAGATCTCCGAGTGCCGCTGGGTTTTTCCGCCAGTGCAAAACCAGCCTGGTTCTGTAACAGTACTGCTCTTCCTCCTGGCTCAGTGAGAAATGAGCACTTTCTTTTCCTTAGTATTTATTGCATTAATGCATTGACGATACAGGTGTTCCAATATTTACAGTAAGGGCACAAATCTGGTCTCTGCTGAAGCAAATGGAGGTCATCTTCTTGCTCTTAAACTTGTTGATACTAATATGAAGTTCTTGTCTAACAGCCTATAAGTCAGAACAAAAGTAGGACCCTCCTTTGTAGGCTGGACTTAACCAATGGGTACCATTAGAAAAGTAACAAGGAAACATTAAAGAGAGAAGGTTGTTGAAAGGGCACCCAATTTTAACTATCTTTTGGAGATAAGTTTGGTCATTTCTCCTTACCTCTGAGCTATTACACATTTTATATATTCCTTTTCTCATGTTTTCTGGAATAATTTCCTTTTAATAGAGTAGGACTCCTCACAACAATGGAAAATTAAAGAATTAGTCCTTTAGGCAAGAATGAACTTGCCCCTACTATATTTTCCCCAACATTTCAAAATATTCAAAACATTCAAGCATTCAAAAATTATCAAACATACATTGAAGCTGAAAGAATTTTACAGTCAACACTCAGACCTACCACCTCGTCTTACCATTAAGATTTATTTTATCACTCTTTACCCATCTTTCTAAGCCTCTATCCATCTGTTAATCCAGCTTACTTTTTTGGTGCATTTCAAAATAAATTTCAGATATCGACATGTTTTTCCCAGTTCAGCTGTATATAATTAAGTAAAGTTTGCTATTTGTTTTCACTTGATATTAAATGTAGGTAACAATGAAACGTAGAAGTCTTAAATGTTTCAAACACATGCTCTTGTGCAACCCCAGCTCCCATCAAGGCAGAGAAAATCATGATCATAAAAATTTCTGCTCTGCGCCTGTCTGTAAAGCAATTAGCCTGAAGTTTTTCTAGTATAGATTTGTTTTGTCTGTTATAAACTGTCATATAAAAGGACTCAGAGGTTATCTTCTCTTTTGTGTAGGGGTTCTTTTACTCAGAATTACATTTGTGACATTCATACAACATCCAGTAGTTCATCCAACATCCATCGCTTTTTATTGTTGAGTAGTTCACGGTGTGCATGGTTTGTTCATCAAATCACCTTTTGACGGACATCTGGGTTGTTTCCAGTGTGGGGCTATTAGGAATAAAGCTGCTATGAGCATTCTTGTAATGTATTTTGTAAACATGTTTTTATTTCCTTCAGGGAAGTACCTAGGGGCGGGCTTGTCGGCCGGCACACGTGGAAGGTACATGTTTAATTTTATGAGAAATGACCAGAGCATGTTCCAAACTGGTTTTATTTATTATTATTTTTTAAACATTTATTTATTTTTGAGACAGAGAGAGACAGAGCATGAACGGGGGAGGGTCAGAGAGAGAGGGAGACACAGAATCCGAAACAGGCTCCAGGCTCTGAGCTGTCAGCACAGAGCCCGACACGGGGCTCAAACTCACGGACCGCGAGATCATGACCTGAGCCGAAGTCGGCCGCTTAACCGACTGAGCCACCCAGGCGCCCCTTGATTTTACCTTTTTACACCTTGCCAACTAAAGAGGACAGTTCCAGATGCTCTATAACCTCACCAACATTTGGTGTTGTCCTTCTCTTTAATTTTAGCTTTTCTCTTGGGTGTGAGCACCACTGTGTTTCAACACATGTCTTTCTAAGGTTGACCCCAATGCTATTGATGCTCGAAGTTTCTAGCTATCCTATCACCTTGGAGAAACAGTGGCTCATGAGCTTTCGGGAAACTATCTTTTTCTAGCTTTCTGGTAGGTACGGAGGTGAAGGACACGGACTATAAGACAAAATATATAAAAAGTAACAAAGCATGGTAATATTGCCTGACAGAAGCCTGATAACACTCTTGGCTACCATCGTATGGAGGGCATAATATGCACCGTGCACTTTGCTAAGCCCCTTTTAGAAGTTTTGGTCATTTTTTCCCCCAGCAATCTCGCGAGGTAACTACATGACCCCCTATTACAAATGAAGCAACGAAAGATCAGAAAGCCAAAAAAACAAAACAACAACAAAAATCTTGTCCATGGTCACTCACTACCAAGGGGCTTGCCTAACTCACAGAATGAATTTAAAAGGCCAATTAAAAAGATTTAACGTATGTAATAAATAGGAAGTGTATATTCTCCACCAACTGGCAAAGACATTCATAATTTCAGTGACCCTCAAAAGGACAAAGTGTTTTTCAGACTTATCTGCAGCATTCACACAACACTGAGTTAATTCATTATCAGACCTCAGCATAACCCCTTAATGGGTAATTCAGCTTCCATATAGTTCATTATCTTTTACTTTCTTTTGTTTGCTTCACAGATGGAGTACTTTACAATGCCTATGAAAAATTTTCCATCTGGTTTAGATCAACCTCGAGTGAATGTCAAAGGAGAGGTATATGCTCCCGTGCATCCCCTGGGATCAGGAGGATAGCAAGACTTTTCCAAAAACAACACAAGTTTAGTTTCATAAATTAAACAACAGGGAGAAATAGTGCAACGAATAATAATCACTTATGTACTTAGCCTCTAGTATCTTCAGATTGGGTCTTTCTCAGCTATTAGTAGACCTTTGTAACATGGGTATGGTGGTAGCCAATGCAGTGGCAGCTGGATACGCCTTCAAAGAATTTCTTTACCTCATCTGCTCACATTCCATATTTATTTTGTCATTCCCTGTAAGTGGTTACTGGTGATACATTGCCTTTTTAACGTTTTTGTTTTTGACAGAGAGCCAGAGCGCGAGCGAGCATGAGTGGTGGAGGGGCAGAGAGAGAGGGAGACAGAATCTGAAGCAGGCTCCAGGCTCTGAGCTGTCAGCACAGAGCCCGATGTGGGGCTAGAACTCGTGAACCAGGAGATCACGACCTGAGCTGAAGTCTGACCTTTTACCAACTGAGCCACCCAGGTGCTCTGATACATTGTCTTTTAATGACACTTTTACCTGCCTACCTTCATTTTATGTTCCTAATAGTTCTTGAATGGGGAATAAGAAAGGAGATGCAGAAATGCAGAAAGATCATTTATTTATTCAACGTTTAAAAATCCCTATTAAGTTACACAGTTGTAAAGCTGAAAAAGACGGTCTTTTTCTTTAAAAAGCTTTTGGTTATGGACAGAGACAGGTAGATTGATAACCGCCTTCAGATGTGAAAAGTACTATATAAGATATAAGAGTGTTAGGGATGCAGAGAAGGATGGATAAGGTTGAGTTGCCTCCTGTTGGTAGCAATGTCTGAACAGAGATGCCAGGTGGATTGATTCATTGTTTTTGCTAGTGAAAGAAGTGCCAAAGTTTACTCTTTATAATTTTAAGCATATAGGCTACCTTCAAAAATATCTAAGAAGGCTTACAAAAATGTCCACGTAAGAAAAGTTGTGCAAGTTTTGTTTTTTTAACGTTTTCAAAGTGGTTTCATGACAGGATGCCTTCAAACAAACCTGAAAGGTTTTTTTCTTCCCTTTTTTATTTTTTAATTTTGTTTTGGTGCCTGAACAATAGGATGACTAGATCCATCCCATGATGTCAAGATGCTTAGGAAAATTTCCAAGGAAAAAAGTCCATGGTTGTCCTATTACCAATTGTTACTGCCCCCCCCCTCCCAGTAGCTAACGTGCAAAAAAGTGTGAAAGCCCCATAAGCCCACAGATACAGGTCCCAGTGGCTCTCATCTTTGTCTAATCCTGATCCACACACATCCCCTCCCCTCAATTCCAAGATTCTTTATTTTTCAAATGCTGTCAGACTCTTTACTATTTACTCTACTTTTTAATGTTTCAGTGTAATCATTTTCATAATCCTTCACTGGGATGGCTTCATTCACTTGGTATTTTCTTTTAAAAGTTAGTATCAATCTAGTTTCCATTGCTTGAGATATGGTATCCAGGAAAGGAGGAGGAAAAAGGAGGGAGAAAAACCAACACACTGTCTGAAAGAAAGTAAAAAAAAAAAAAAAAAAAAAAAAACCGAAAAAACCAGGGATTCAGTGTAGTCAAATCTCATGAGTTTTAGATGAGAATAGGACAGGGTATTTCATCTGTTGGATTAAATTAAACCAAATGAGAACAAGCTGTTACTGAGCTCTCAACTAAAATGTTCGATTTTTGTTATCCTTTACCTCTTTTTGTAGAAAATGAATGCATTAAAAATAGCTCCTCTTTTTAAAAGGAGTTGACGGTTTTATTTTCTTGTTCAATCTTTCATCCATCTTCACTCTCTATTGGTCTCAGAGCTTTGAGAAATGTCTTGCTGCCTAGAAAAACCCATTCCCTCAACTTACCATCACTTTCCCATTCCATTCATTTAGGCTTCAGCTACTTTAGTAATGGGAAGCTAGTGTAGTCTTTTAACTTTTGTATCGGACAAACGCTAGTAATGAACTATGTGGTGTATTTGCTCTTTACATTCATGGAAAATCATAAAAGTGGTGTTTGGAACACTGCTGGCACTTAAAGCTCTATTTCAACAAAAACCTATTTGTAGATTTTTTTTTTTTTTTTTTTTTGCTTTTACACCTCCCTTTTCCCTTTCCCTTTAAGAATGTTGGAGATCCTGTAAGTTAAATTAATGCTTGATGCAATTTCCTGTAATAGAAGACATAGGCTCCAGCACTAACTATCCTTTCATGGAAAAACAGCTCATTGCCCCTGGATGTGGGGTTACACCCTTGAATTATGAGTCCGGATTATTGCTGAGTGGATCACTTTGGAGCCAGAAATCAGGGTGGTAACAGGAGAAAGGAGTTGGCAGCTAGAAGGGAGGGAGAGGGCTTGGGAATGAGGGCCAGAAAGAACAGTGTTTAAGGAAAGCAGAAATTCAGTGGGGCCAAGGGAAGGACACATAAGATATGTGAAAAGAATTGAGAAGCCAGGAGAGATCCAGACTATTCTGGGCTAGACTTTAGCCTGCTATACAATTTAATTTTCAATATTATTGATAAGTGGAAAATTTCAAGGTTATGTTTTTCAAGAGATGATGTAAACCCAGTCTTTGGGATGTCAGGAGGGCACATAAGCTGACAGTGCAAAGGAATTCTATCTGTGGGATGAGTTAAAAGCAATCTGTGTATGTTTGTGGGTCTGTGCTTGTATGTCTTTCTAAACTCATCTCTAATCTCTTAGGTCTGGAAATTAAGCCTACATGCCAGACTTTCCTGTATTGATTTACCTGTTTATCCTGACTTAGGTCATGTCAGATTGCTTTACAAATAAGACTTATCTGGTGGTGGATTATTATAGTTTATATTGCTTCATGACTCAGCCTAAATACACAGCAAGAAATAGTCAAGTTACTGTGGTTAGCTCTTCTAAACTTTCAGCAACTTTGGGTTTAAGTGGATCCAATATTTGAATAAAGGGTCAAATTGGTGGGCTAGCTCTCTTTTGATATAGTCTCAAACTCTATTTTTCTACTCAAGGCTAGATATAGTCATACAGAATGCCTATTGTGTCCTTGTTACCCAAACAGTTGAGGGTAATAAATCAGACCACACAGTGAGATATGTATATGGCTGGGAGACAGGGTTAAGATGAGCACAGGGAATTCTTGGCATAGTAGTAAATCTTTAATCCCCATTATTTGACTTATCCTTATCTCTAAAGATTTTATAAAGACAGAGGTGCTTCAAAAAAAAAAAAAAAAGGATAAGATGTGGTAGAGTAAATAATTTAGCTTTAAAGGGAAGGGAAATTTAAGTTTCTAAAATACTGGGGAATGAAGGAAATTGGGAAGATAATGAATTCCTGTGTAGCTGGCACAAGAACTAGTCTGCAGCATTCGTCCACATGCTAGAATAGGATTTCCCAATATTGGTACTATGGATGATTTGGACTGGATACTTCTTCACTGTGAGGGGCTATTTATGTACTGTAGGCTGTTTAGCACCTCCCTGACCTTTATGGTATCTTTGACAATACAAATGTTAGTATGAAGAAACGGATATTCTTTAAAAAAAAAAAAAAAAAAAGTGCGAGTTTCATCCTTGCATTTCTGAGAGAGAGAGAGAGAGAGAGAGAGAGAACAAGTATAGTTTACCTTATACAATACCATTCATAGGGTGAATCACTTAAGTCCCTTAGTTTATTTGGATTACCTATCCATTACCATGCACTGAGATAGGCACTAGGGATCTAGTGGTTGGAAAATAGACCTGGTCCTTGCCTTCCTAATAACCCTAATAAGCTTCCTGGTGGGCCATCAATGTTGTTTAGCAGAAAGCCATAATTGAGTAAATCCGGAGAGTTGATGAACTGGGTGTTGCATATACGGGTGTTGTGAAAGGCAATCTGCATGGGACCTGAATGTCCTTGCACATTCTTTTTGAGTATGTTAAGAATGCAAGACTCTGATCAATCTTAACTGGGACCATTTCTCAGAGTTACATCTATAGCAAGCAGGGATGAGGAATCTTCTTCTGGAACAAAGAGAAGTCTTGCTTATTGTTTGCTATAAAAGAAGGTCAAGCTCAGTGTTCCTTAACTATAAAGCAATTCACTCTATACATAACATTCACCTCTGCACCTCCATGTTGCTTCCATGAGACTTGGGGGCAAAAGAAATGGACACAAATACAATGTTTACGCTGCTTTTTGTGCCATGATAAATATAGTCCTTTGTTTCTGACCCAGGCATCTCTTGTCTTCTTCCAACAGTATTAAATAAGGCTGTCTTATGAATAAATAAAATTCTAGATCCCAACAATGGGATCTAGTACACAGGGACCTTAAGACTTCAGCAAGAAAAGGAGGTTTCCAGGATAAATATGAAAAGAGATTTCAGGGCTTTATTTGTACAATAGGCCTAGGGAGCAAGGAGTCCCAAATGAAGTGGGAGAACATGACTCCAGGAGTGATCTCATTAGGAAAAAAATGAGAAGTTCTTGGATAAGCTTAAACCTAAAGGAGACTTACACTTTTGATACAGAGTTTGAAGACGAAGTATTTATAGACTGAAAGAGATTTACAGAAATGTCAGTTAATATGATTCAGCCATAGAGCAAAGACCACCTTAAAGATGTTATCCTCCCACCTAAGCCTCTGGTTTCATATGGCTTCAGATAACCACTATGAGTTCAGAGAGAGAGAGAAAAACTGAAGATATGAAGAACTCAGGATTGAGAATTATATCAAGGAGAGAACGTTGACTGGCATGTAAATAGATTAGAAATATAATGAACACGAAAATGATTGGCAACAAAGAGATTAGAAATATAATGAGTAGGTGGTAAACTTATTGTCAAAGATACCATAAACCTGGCCTAAAAAAACCTATGACTCTTAAGTCTTAAAGCAATGCCCAGGCAGAAAGTGTGCTGTAAAGCATACAGTCCCCAAGGAAGATATATACATCAACACCCACTTCAGATAGGTCAATGGAAAATAATGGGACAAGGAAGAATTTCCCAGAGGATAGAATCAGGAGACATGGTAAACAATGGATTAGAAAGTTCTTTCCAAAGAGCAGAATTGGGGTCTAAGATAAAAATTTGCTGATACCCAGGAACTGAAATCCTGCCTATAGGATTCCATAATTGTTATGTACCAATGACTTCTCCGTGCCTTCTGTTCTTCAGTTTTCCTGCTCTTTCATTGTCTATGGAATGAGTGTACTGGGGATGTGGGGCCAGAAAATTACTTGTCTTTTTAGTTTATAGGTTCTTGGATCTTGAGGGATCATATCTGAACCTGATAGAATACTGTACATTATCTAAGGATCTTGATCTTTGATGGACAAGCAAGGACTTCCAGGGATTTGGAGTATTGCCTTAGTGGAAGGAGTGATTGTATCTTATGGATGAAAAAAAAAAGAGTGAAATATACATATGCTAATTATACTAACAGCCAGCACTATGTTTACCAAAATTGAACTCATTTTTGTCTTCTTATGAACATAGTTAGACTCCGTTTATAACCTCCCTTGCATATAGTTCAGGATGTAGGCTTTGAACGCTGACCAATAGACTGTGAATGGAAGTTATGCATAACACTTCCAACGTAACTCCTAGAAATGTCCCTCTTGATTGTCCGGTCTTATCTTACCTTGCCTGCATGCCTGCAGGTACAAAGAATCAATAGGAGATTCTAAGGTACCAGGGAACAGAGGATCACTAAAGTCTAAGGAACCAAAAAGGGCCTCCTACCAACTAGGAACATCTGCATTGAATTTCCTATAAGTTAATAAAAAATAACTTCTTTTGTGTTCAGCCATTGAGATTTGGAATTGTCTTTGTTATAGCAGTTAGTAAACTTACTACCAGAGGGGGAAAGCACAGCAATTATTAATACCAGGGAAAAGCAAAAAGTTGACCAAGAACAGAATTGTAGTCTTAGTATACTATATGATTTAGCTATGAACAATACTTGTAGAATTATAATAAAAATACTGATCATTGATTTAACAAAACTTTTGTAATTTCTTGAGAGGATGAAGGAAAAAAGAAAGATAGGAGGCAGAGAGAGTATTTGGCAGGAAAGAAGACATAAATACTCATTTTTCAAAGTTGGAAATCTAAAATGGAAAAAAAATCTAGAAATGGTGTGCTATTTAGAAATGTGAAGACAAATATCAGAGCAAACACCTTTAAGAGTAGGGAGAGGAAATCAAGGGTAGAATTGGAGGCTGTGTCTTTCACTGTAAGCTTTGTAGGACTATTTGTTAAAACTACATATAGTACAACTTTGATAAAAATCAAAATGAAATAAAAGAAAAAATAGTGGAACCTGAAAAAGGACTGTAAAAGTCACTGAAGTTGGAGAAAAAAGGTGGGCTGTGGTACCCGAAATCAAGAAGAGAACATATTTTGAGAAGAGGACAGTTAAGAGCAGCAAATGCTATTGAGATGTTAATCAAGAGAAAGACTGAAAAATGCCCATTGGATGTAACGGTGCTCATTACTGATGATCTTCATGAGAGGTTTTAGTGTAGTAGGGGTGGGAGCAAGAAGGGGGTGGAAAAATGGATGAGTACATTTGAAACTGCTTCAGAAAGGGTTAAGCTCTAGGTCTATAATGTATTTTAGATTATTGATTTTCTTAGACCCATGACCCATTTCTTCAAATGAACATCACATTGATGTTTAAAAGGGAAAAGAAGATAAATGAGGTTACTTAACATTTACATGAATCTTCTGCCATACTCCTGGAATGTAGGCTCAGCGAGTTTCGTATGGTCCTGAATGCTTACTTGAGAAGTTTAAGGCCAAAACTACATAGAAATCTGGGTTTGAATGGTGACACGACTTCTGGGATAAATCTTCACTGGATATTTCCTGCTAGCAATTATTTATTTTTTATTTAAATGAAGGTAAAATGGAGTCACTTGGAATGCATCACTTAACAAATAAAAGATCATTAGATACCAAAACATATCCATCTTCACACTAGTTATTCAGTGTATTAGCTGTGATTGCTTTGCTTAGTACAAAAGGTTTTTGAATCACTTCCTAAATTTTACACACACACACACACACACACACACACGAACAAAAACTCAGGGGAGTCCCTGTGTGACATGGAAAGCAAATTAAGTATTCCAAGTTAAGTAGGGTTTGCATATTTTCATGAGGGGAAAAATGTAGACCATAAGTTCACTTATTGTTATAAAATACGATACTTTTCTTTCTAACACAGAATTAAGGGGATGCTTTTTTCCTATAAAATAGGGTTACTTTTCGTTCTCAAGAATGGAAAAATACCAAAAAGATTTTTTTAAAAAGAAAGAATGAACACATGTTTCAGTTAAGTGAGACTATGAAGGTGATCTCTCTAAAGAGGAGAGCCTATTGAAATGAATCTATAGAAGACAAGCTATTCTGGAAGCATAACTGGGATGAATGTCTGTCTCTCCAGGTGGCCTATTTCCTTAAGATAAATATTCTTGATTTGGATAACTTGTCTTTACTTAGGTACCATGAGAATCAGTGTCTCTTATTTACCTCTGGGAAAAGTCCTACATTAGATAACCCCCTGGGAGAGCTTCTCCATAACTTCTAGTGCAGTCTGATTGAGAACTATGTGTTAGGAATGGTGAAACACAGCACTTTACATATATCCTCCCATCAAATTATCATAACAATTTAATGAGATTGATGCCAGCATGCTCGTTTTTCAGTTATGGAATATAAGGGCAGGACTTTACAATACTTTATTAAACTCAGTGTTTGTAAGTGGTAGAACCAGGATTCGAATCAGGCTGGAGGCTCTGATTTAAGCCCCTTGCAGCAGCGTCCCCACAGCATTTAAGGGTGAGTCTCCCCCAAAACCTGGATTATCCAACTTGGTGTGTTTATAGTCCGAAGATGGTATCACAGCAACCACTGACACCCACATTCATCTCTTCTTCATCCCTGCTCAAACACTTGCCTCTAGGCCTTGAAACATTTTCTTTTGTGAAAACTTGACAGTTTATATTCTCCCTTCAGCTACTGCCTGACAGACTTGGAAGTCCCACGTTCTTCTGTAAATATGATCGCTCTCGTTTTTGTGTATATGTATGTGTATGGGGACCTGCTCTTGCTGGTTATTGGTTGATTTGTGTTCCCCAATTCATGTGTTGAAGTCCTAACCCACAGCACCTCAAAACATGATCTTATTTGGAGAAAGGATCTTTACAGAGATAATCAAGTTAAAATGAGATCATGAGATGATCTTGTGTCCTTAAAAGAAGCAGGGATTTGGACACAGACATATGCCCAAGGAGAACACCACGTGAAAATGAAGGGAGAGATTGGGGTGATGTATCTACCAACCAAGGAAGGTCAAAGATTGCCAGAAAATTCCCAAAGCTAGCAGAGAAGTGTGAACAGATTTTCCTTCGCAGCTATCAGAAAGAACCAACTCTTAATGTCTTGATCTCAGACTTCTAGGCTCCAGAATTTTGAGACAATACATTATTTAATCCCCCCAATTTGGGATACTTTGTTCTTGCAGCCCTAGCCAACTAATATACTGGCCCAACGTTGCCCTAGTAAACGTGCTGTAGACTAACAGCCCCTGGATTAATGAGAGGAGTCTCTGACTCTTCTAAGAGTTCTGTTGGCTACTCTTGCCTTTCTGCTCACCTTCTCCTTCTCTGTGCTGTACTTCTAGGCACAATGCACTCAAGACCTGGCACATCTGCTGCCTTGCCCAGTGCCCTCAGAGAATCTGTCGGTGCAGCTCTTGTCCTTTTTCCTCCAGAGGAAGTTAGGGTGGTGGGTGGTAGTGGGATATCCTAATCAGGAAATACCTGTGTACTCTTTGGAGTGCTTAAGAAATGTGATGAGGAAAAAAATCATTGTTAACTTCAGTGGAACTGGAGCTTGGTCTTGAAACCTGATCAACTTTGCTGGGTTGCTGACCACCAACCCAATCTTAGTATGTTTCTTTCTCAGTCCGGCTTTAGTTCCGGTACCCTCCAATCCACATACTGTGTCCTGTTTCGTCTTTGATGGGCTCTTCTTGAGCTAATGTCTTGTAACCCAACTGCCTTTGATTTTCCCTCTACCTTAAGATTTGCCCCACCATTAAATCCAACTCCTGGATGGCAAAGAAAGATTGACATCAACATTACTAGGTAATATCTACTGAGTTTATGTTCTAAGCATTTTATATTATTTAAAATGCACATAACCCTACAGTCCCAGTTATTTCATATTTTTATATTACCCCATATTCATTTATTCAATCACTCAAATATTTATTGCATGCCTACTGTTTTAGGTATTGGGGGGACAGCAGTGAAAAAACCAGATAAAGTTCCTATTCTCATGGAGATTACCATTTACTAAGGGGATATAGATAGTTAATAAACATGTATATATCAGAATGCTAGGAATTACAAGAAGAGAAGATAGGAGTACTGGGGGAAGGGGTGAAATTTTATAAAGGAGAATTTGGGGAAGCCTCTCTAATAAGGTGACATTTGAACATAATTTTGAAGGAAAGGAGAGAATTAGACTTATAAAGATCTAAAGAAAGTTCAAGGAAGAGGGAGCACCTTTCTTAGCTTTCTCTAGGAATTTCACTGTAGTCAGCACAGGTCAAGGTGGTCAGTGCTGGAGGAGAATGAGTAATGGAGAGAACGATAGGACTTGAGGTAAAGAAACAGGAGGGGATCACATGGTAAGGTCTTCTAGATCATGGTGAGGATTTTAGATTTTACTCTTAAATGGAAAATCATTGAAGCTGTTTGAGCGGAGGTATGACATTATGAGTTGGGCTTAAAAAGAATATTCTAGATGTTCTCAGAAGGGACTGTTAGGGCCCATGGGTGGAAAAGGTGAAACCATGCTGGAGGTTATTGTAATAGTCTAGGTAAGAGATAAACAAGGGTGGTAGCAATAGAGGGGTGGGAAATGGTCAGGATTTCCAAGCTTGAGCCAACAGGATTTTGCTGACATACTGATATAGGATATGAGAGAAATAGGAGTCAAGGATGACACCAAGCTGTTTTTGGTAGAAGGGAGTTTCCTTTCATTGAGTTGTGGGAAACTGTGGGAAGACCAGATTTGTGGGGGTGGAAATGAGTGTTTTTGGACATGTTAACTTTGACATGTAAATAGAGCTTTTGAGTGGGCAGCTGGAAATACAAATTTAGAATGGAGACAGAGAGGCTAAATCACTTACCTAAGATCACACAGCTATTAATGGGGGTGGTAGTGTTGGTAATGGTGACATTTGAAACTAGGTAATCTGGCTCCCATCTTGTTCTTAACTAACAAACCACATCCTAAATGAAAATCCCACACCTTTCTTTATGCAATACTTCTATGTTGAGGTGTATACTTATGAGCCGGCGTACATATTGAAGCTATAGATCTCCTGTATATCTAATCCCATTCTTTCGGACCACTTGGTCTCAATGTTCTCATTTCTCGTTGCATATTTAATGAAGTCCATTTACCTTCTAATAATTGCTATATGCTGGAAAGGAAAATTGTTACAGAAAAATGACAACGCCTCCTTCTTGTACTCTTTAAATGGACTTTGGTTCCATTTAAAATATTTGCACTGAGTAGAATGAGGGAATAGAAACAAGACACCACTACATGCCTATTAGAATGGCCCAAATCCCAAACACTGACAATGCTAAATGCTGTGAAGGATATGGAGCTGCAGAAATTCTCATTCGTTGTTGGTGGGAATGCAAAATGGTACAGCTGCTTTGAAAGACAATTTGGTTGTTTCTTACAAAATTAAGCCTATTTTTACCATCCAATCCAGTGGTCACACTCATTGGTATTTACACAATGGAAAACTTATGTCCACACAAAAATCTTTATATGGATGTTTACAGTGGCTTTATTCACATTTGCCAAAACTTAGAAGCAGTAACATGTCTGCGGTAGATAATTAGATAAATAAACCGTAGTATATCCAAGCAATGAAATATTATTCAGCAGTAATAAAACTGAAGAAACCGTTTCTTAGAAAGTTGTTGACCGACATTGACAACTTTCTTCTGGACTATCTTAAAATTTTTAAGGACAGCAAAGCACCTTGTTTTAGGAGAGGTCCTGAATGTTTGTTTTATATCACGCACCCATTGTACTTAAGAAAAATACTGTGTGGGAATGCAAGCTGGTGCAGCCACTCTGGAAAACAGTATGGGGGTTCCTCAAAAAATTTAAAATAGAACTACCCTACGACCCAGCAATTGCACTACTAGGTATTTATCCAAGGGATACAGGTGTGCTGTTTTGAAGGGACACATGCATCCCCATGTTTATAGCAGCACTAGCAACAATAGCCAAAGTATGGAAAGAGCCCAAGTGTCCATCGATGGATGAATGAAGAAGACGTGGTGTGTATACACACACACAATGGAGTATGACTCAGCAATCAAAAAGAATGAAATCTTGCCATTTGCAACTACGTGGATGGAACTGGAGGGGATTACGCTAAATGAAATTAGTCAGAGAAAGACAAATATCATATGACTTCACTCATGAGGACTTTAAGAGACAAAACAGATGAACATAAGGGAAGGGAAACAAAACTATAAAAACAGGGAGGGGGACCAAACAGAAGAGACTCATAAATATGGAGAACTGAGGGTTACTGGAGGGGTTGTGGCGGGGGTGGGCTAAATGGCTAAGGGGCATTAAGGAATCTACTCCTGAAATCATTGTTGCACTATATGCTAATTAACCTGGATGTAAATTTAAAAAAAAAAGAAAAATACTGTCAATAGTTGCTTGTGTATAACTATCCATACAGAAGATAAATATGCAGATAATGATTTCTTACATGTTCCTAGAGCCGTGATTGAAACTCAATTTCCCTGGAGCTATTTCACCACAGAATAGAATGCCAGAGGTAGTACAAGTTCTGCTAGCTAAACCAAGAGTTCTTCCAGCCCAGCATCCTCATATTATAGATGAGAGAACAGGGGAAAGGGTGGCAGGGCTGGAAAGGGCTATCTAGGCCCCCTAAGCCATAGCCCTGTTATGCTGTGGGGATTACAGGCTATCTTTTAACTAGAAGCTGGTCTGCTCATTATAAGGCCTTGTTCCGTTAATTCTGTGTTCCTTTACCAAGCTGAATGGCAGGTTTGGATATTATTACCACTTTCACGCTTCTGAAATCTTGCAGTTCTTACAAGCTGTGGCCTATTTCACTGCTGTTCTGAAGGGGTAAGAGGAACAATATTCTGAGTTGCTTCGTACACTTTCTCTGACCAGATTACGTGGATGTCCCCCCTACAGTGTCCCAGTCTGTGGAGTCTCAAACAGTGTGCTCTCTTGGTCCATCCAGTTCATTAGGTCTTAGGTATTCTGAGGCTCGGCTTCGTTTCAGTCCATCAAGAGTTTATGTTCTATGAGAGAGTTTGAGATCGACTTCTTCCCTCTTTCACATTAAGTGTAAAAGTGCCAGTGGAAATGAAAGAGCTCATACATCTAAATGATTTAAATTAAGTAAAATAAAATTTTCCACTCTTTTGAATTAGGCCATTAAAACTATAGCTTAGTCTAAGTACAGTATTAATGAGCAATATCGCAAGGAGAGTATTAATTTTGCATTTCCTGACATGAAAATTTAAAACATGCAATTTTAGCTTTGCTTTAGGTAATATTTTGTATTCCCTTGACTTTTATTTGGGGACACCGGGAATTAGGGTAAAAAAAATGGGATAAGTTCAAAATTGGATGCACTGAGCCCTTATTTGGAGATAGGCTATTGTCTCATCTAGATGTAGACAATAAACCAGATGTAGGATCACGTGGCATGTCGTACCATCAAAGCATTAGTAGTTAAAGTGTAAATGAAACAGAACTTTTAGACCTGTTAAAAATGTCAAATATATTAAAGTTCACGGAAGATTGGTTTAATAAAGATGGGCAGGGGTACAAAGGTGGTAGTGACATCCTCAAAGCAAATGGGACCCCCTAGTGGTTAGGTGGAGAGCCTACTCCTATCCCATGGTTAGTGGGGTCCCAATATTGGCACAATCTGGCATCCTTGATTCTGCTTAAGTCACGTGTAAGGTGAGACTCTGGATCTGCACTCTGCAGAGCTCTAGAGAATCTTGGAGGCTGTGGAAAGACTGTCCTCACCAGAACAGGCGCCTTGAGAGGCCCCATGGTTTTCCTTTGGCTTTAGACACCACTGATCGCATTAAATCCGAGGTGTGGCACCCCAGAGGCCTTTCCAGCCCCCAGAGGACCCCAGTCTAGCAACTGCTATCTTGAAGCAATGGTCATGTCCTTTAATCAGGCAATCCAATTAGCCACACACCAATTATGAAGTCGGTGTACCTAAAGCAATTTGTCCGCAGAAGTTTTAGAGCTCCCATAGGAATTGGCAATCAAGGAAAACCGTTCTCTTTCATTTTTTCAAAAACAGAGTTGGACACAGGACAGAATAAGGCAAACGTTTTCAACTTTGTTGCTTAAGATACTCTAAAGTATCCACCTACATCTGCTTGAATAAGTTGTGAGTGAGAGAGGAACACAGAGGGTAAGATTGGTAGTTTAACTGCATGAGGTTTCCTAACAAGAGATGGGAAATATTGTAGTTGATAAAATAGAGGAGGTCTTATTTCCATTGTTATCTAGTCTTGCAATGAAAGACTGCTTGTCATAGCCTGCAGCACTGTCAGTCACAAAGGAGCCCCCCCTTCCACGTTTTCCTGATCTTCGCAGCACTCAGCTTCTCAGAGAGCAAAAAAACAAAACAAAACAAAAAAAACAGAACCCCTCCCCCCCAAAGAACTAGAAGCCTGCACGGCAGAGCACTGATGCTGATTTCTCTTAGTCCATACATTGTTATCATGTACAAATCACCTTGGATTTAAAAGACCTCTAAAGATTCTTCGATACTCCAACTTGGTCAGAGAAAATTCTACTGCCTCTCTTATGGGGTTTCCTTATGTGGTTTATATAATCTTAGAAGAGTTCTTAGAGTCAAATCCAAACTTCACTTAACAGATGAAGATTCCGTGGCCGCTGAGGTAAAATGATGTGTTTAAAATTATACAACTAGTTATTAAAAGACTAGGGATTAAGTTTCAGAGCGACTTACTCCATTGATTGAGCTTTATAATACTGCTGTGAGCCAAACTGGATAGGCAATTTGGTAAGGGTTGAGGCCACAACTTTCAGGATCTGTATTTATAGACAGCTCTATAAAATATAAGGAAAGATTCTTCAAGGTCCCACACAAGATGGCATTATAGCCTCAGGGAGATCTTTGAACAGCTGGGAGAGAACAGCAGGTATAACTCGAATGGGTGCTGCGACACACGGGGAGCTGTCTGGCCAGGGAAAAGAGGGATGGAGTGTATATAGCTCTGGGAACTCTGTAAGCCGGTTCAACCTTGGGCTAGAAGTGTGTGAACCTTGGAGTAGCCATCCATCTTCTCATAGGATTGAGCCAGAAATAGTGACCAGGGACTGGCTATCTCAGAAGCTGCTCTGAGGCAAGCTGTGATTTGTATGGAATATCTACATACTAAACACCCCAAAATAAAAAGATAAAAAATACACATCCTGCAATTATGTGGTACAGGATTTTATCAGCTTGACTAAGGTTCAGAACCAGGTTTCCCAAAATGCCCTTGCCTGTATGGTTCCAAGTTAGAGTTGATCAAAAGACAGACTTAGGTGATATTTGGAAAGCAGAAATCAAACAGAAGCTAATTCTCCTAGAAGGTCATCATGGTCAGACACTGACCATCAGATAAGAGGTGTCCTGTGGGCCCTAGTTCCTCCTCCTCAGCTCTGCATCAAGCTTGTCATCTGGTTCCTGGCAATACTGACAACAGTGGCCCCAGGTATGCCACCAGGAGGTTGAGACTGACTTATCCAGGGGACAGATACCCTGAGGCAATAGCTTCTCAGAAGTGGTAGTTTGGCCTTTTCCATGAGCTCTCGCATCATGTCCCATTCTGGTGGGTAGACAGACATGCTTCTCCCTCTTCCTCTCTGGTGCACATGTGGCTGGTGATGGAGGCTGTCCGTATATGGCGGGAAGGAGTATACGGAACTTTCTGTACTTTCAATTTTGCTGTGAGCCTAAAACAGATCTAAACATGAAGTCTGTATGGAGTGCCTGGGTGGCTTAGCTGGTTGAGCAGCCGACTTTTGATTTTGGCTCAGGTCATGAGATTGAGCCCATGTCAGGCTCTGCACTGACAGTGCGGAGGCTGCTTGAGATTCTCTCTCCCCCTCTTGCTCACTCTCTGCCCCTCCCCCTCCCCCACTGCATGTGTACATATGCTCTCTCAAAGTAGACATAAAAATTAAAGTCGACGTGTAAAAATTTAAAAAGTTTCTTATAGAGTTTGAAGTTATAACATACAGAAGAAAGTAGAAGCCAGGCAAAGATGATTACTGAATATCTTGGGGTATTTCCATAAAGTCATTTTTCTATTTGACACACTTTTTTGTTTTTGGTGTTTTTTTTTTTTTTTTTTTTTTTTTTTTACTTTTTAAAAATTGGGGCACCTGCACATTCTCTTTTACATTCTTCCTTTTTCATTTAATACTGTTACACTTTTATTTATCATTAAACATACTTTGAAACAGTGCTTGATCACATGACATGTGATTCACTTAAGAAATTCCCTGAACATTTAGGCTGTTTTCTTTCATCCTTCTATTATAAATAATGTTAGAATAAACATCTTTTTCCATAATTATAGTGTGCCTTTTTGTCATATCCTTGGGATAAATCCTGGAAAATGGGATTTCTGAGAAAGGATGTGACATTTTAAAAACCCTGTATATGCAGTCTTCTACAAAGGATATGTTCAGCTGTATTTTTAATCAGCAGTGTATATAGAGCCTACTTCTGGCCAATTTATTTCTAAGATTGTTAGAGTTGGTGGGACACATTTACCTTATTGTCTCATGTTATTTTTCTCACTGGAAAAATAAAGCAAAAGTACTTCCCAGTAGTATTTGGAAATTATAGAATTATAGGCAGTATAATTGTAGAATAGTAATGGCCACTACTACTGTGACAATACTTTGATAAGCATTTATAAGTAGAGAATGTCATAGTAAGAAAATTGATCATAACTTTAGAGAGTGGAGTGGAGACAGTGAAGATTGGTCAGAAAAATCTGGAGTATCACTAGTGTTTTTGAGTTCACATTTCAGACAGCACAGATGTTATGCTAAGGAAGCCCTGTGGCTATTTAGTCTTGGAAAGAAAAGATAGAACAAGGATATAATGTAATCCTTAGACATCTTAAGGGCTTTTGCATGGTTGAGAGATTGGAAGGGACTCTGGCTAGATCTTGCACATCTAGGACCTGTAGAGAAAGTGCATGGAGGTGGATCCATTCAAATTCAGTTGAGCCCTTTCTAGCAAGAAGAGCAATTCATGAATGGATCGGATTTCCTGTGTACCTCAGCGGTCCTCATCAAGAAAGGCTTAAATATAGAGGACAGATGACTATTGGGGGCTCTGGTTGGCACGGAGATTAGTCTGGTTGGCCAACTGGGTCTATGGGCTATCTTAGCTAAAGAGAACTGGAACACTCGGAAGAAAAGCACAGCAGATTCTTTAGAAAAATGAACTTTGACTCAAAGCAGGAGAAATCCTGAGACTAATAATATGAACTGCTAATAGACATGATGACAATAGCTAGCATTTGTTCTATCCTGATTACTTTTGAGACACTGTTCTAGATTTACTCTGAGCATGGTCTCATTTAATCCTCAAAAACAACACTTGGGATAGTGTGGTAAGTAGTAAGAAGAAGAATTATCCTCACTCCCAAAGAGGTCCATGTCTTAATCTCTGGAACCTGTGAATAGGTTAACTTACATGGCAAAAGGAACTTTACAGGTATGACTGAGTTAAGGATATTACATGGGGAGATTAACATGGGTTGTTGGAGTGGACCCACATAACTGTAAGTGTCCTATAAATGAAATATGGGGGCAGGTGTGTCATTGTCAGAGAAGATGTGACAACAAAAGTAGAGGTCAGAGTGACATGTTTGCTGGTTTTTAAGATGGCAAGGCATCGGGCAGCCTCTAAAACCGGGGAAAGTAAGGAAATGGATTCTCCCCTCAAGTCTTCAGAAGAAATGCAGTCCTACAGACATTTTGACTTTAACTCAGGCCTTTTTCAGACTTCTGCTCTTGAGAACTTTGGAATAAGTTTGTGTTGTTTTAAGCCACTAAGTTTGTGGTAATTTGTTATAACAGCAATAGGAATCCAATACAGGTGGTCACTATTCTCTTATTTTTCAGATGAAGAAATAGAGGCACAGGTAGGTAAAGGAAGCTTTCCCAGGACCTTATAAGTTAGTAAGTAGTAAAAATTGTCCAGTTCAAAGGCCGCTTGACAAAGCAAAAACCATTTCTATTTATGTCTTCCTTATGTGGAGCATTCTCAGGGCATCAGCAACAAAATCCTTATGAGAGCTCTTGAATTCACTTTATAGTCAGATAAAGAACATAAATATAAGATTTTTGTATGGGTCAGACCCAGATTAATCAAGTCCAGCATTCTCTGTGGAATATACCACAAATCAACAAAGTTCCTCTTAATCCATTTAAGAGGAATCTCCAACTTATGGATTAAAAAAAAATTTATTCTTGCTATATAAAAGAGAGCTCTTTTGCTATAGTGAAATGTACCCCTTTTAAATTCAATCTGTGTCTCCTAGTACCCTAGTATTTAATGAACAAATCAAGGTTCAGTTTATCCACCATCATGTTCATAGACTGAAGGTCCTAATAACTAAGTCTTTCTTCATATAGTGTCCTCCCATTGCCAAATCAGTATGAGTGTCCTACTCTGAGCTACTTCTAGCTCTGCTTTTCAAAGACTTGGGGGGGAATGTAAAGCCAAGTGAAATGATAGCTTTCCTAAGTTATGCTGGAAGTCACTGGCAAAGCCAAGAACAAAGTCCAAAGCTTCTGATTCTTGGTTAATTTCCCAGCTCCCAGGCACAAGTGTTCTATTATAAACATGTTCTTTTGGTTTAATTTTTTGGCCATATGCTGCTAGAGGAATCCAAGTCAGAAATCCAAATGTCAATTACCTTGACATTCAACGGCAGAGCAACAAGTTCTGAAATGAACGGAAGTTCATCTGGGGAGAGTGTAGTAGAGTACCAAAGCATGAATAGGAAGGGAAGGTTTATGCTGGTAGAGAAAGCCAGTGTAATCACTTTACTGGCCAGCAAAAGTCAAAGAGGGAAGACATTAAATATTTTTCTATTGTTCAGGGAAGTAGCTTAGGTACACAGTAACAGAGTCCACAGTCTTGGTGAAAAAAATGTATTTTTCACTTCCCTTAATGTCTTGGCACTGCTTTCTCTTTTCTACAGGATGAGGAAGTTGGATATCCTACAAATGAAGTGTTGAGTGAAGACGAGAAAGTACAGTGCTGTTGCTGACAGGGACATTAAAAAAAAAAAATCAATATAATTTCTAAGTTTGAGTGCCCACTGTATGCCAGTTACCAAGCTAGGCTCTGGGGAAAGAGTGAAGAAAGCACAGATTTTGCCTATATTAGGTAAGCTCTTTTGGTCACAGGGGCTCAAAAACCCAACCCAAAGTGGCTTGAGCAAATACTCAGTTTAGCAGTTCACGTAATTTAACAGTTGAGGGCACTGGTTGACTAGTGTTCCAGCGATGTTACCAAGTCCCAGCTTCTCCTTTTCCATCTCTTAGCTCCACCTTCTAATATGTTGATTCTATTTTTAAGGAAGGAGCTTGTGATTGCAAGATGGCTGCCACTGATCCAGCACATCCCATTGGGGAAAGTGTGGAATTTCATGTTATCTCATTCGACCACGTATCTATTCCTGGGGAATGCAATGCTTTGATGGATGTATTCTGGTTACACCCAAACAACATGGGCTCTACAGGAGGAAGTGGTTCTTTAGAAGGAAATTGGAATACAGTTACCATAGGATAAATAGATAACGAACACATTTTCATTCTACTCTTTGATGCACATGTATTCTAGTGGACATCAGTTACCTGTCATTTCCACTGCCCTCATAGGAAACCGTACAGCACACAAGAGAGCAAGAAGAAAGAAAGATTATGGTGATAAAGAGTTTAGAGATCCATCAGAAGGTTACTATCTGCTGATTGTGCTTCTACTTGGGGAAGTCTCCAAATGAGGATATTATAATTATTTTAATCATCCCAGCAAAACATCACCCTCTCCACCAGGTTATTTCTAGTCCTTATTTGTATCACTGTCTCTGCCTGCTCTCCTCCACCTCCAATTTCTCAAGTATTTAAAAACATTCATACTTTGTACTTTCCCTCTACACTTCTACCTCTCCCTCCCCTCCACTTTCTAGTCCTACTGCATGCCTAAATTTCACAGAGCAGAATTTAACAAATTAGAGTGCATTGTTTGTTCTGTTTTAATTCTTGAGAACATTTTCGGAGACAGCCTGTACAAAAGACTTGATGTGCCTCAGAGCTGTAATGTATTATCAGGTGCAAAATGCTAATAGGAGTCTATGGAAAGAATTGTTAAAAGAAATAGTGAGCTTAAGTAGAAAATAATAAAAAGCAAATTTTGTAGAGATGTGAAATGTGCTCCTAAAAAGTGATTATGATTGGATACTGGGACAGCCCATTGTACAAAAGAAAAGAAGTATTTAAGATTTAACTGGGAGGCTAGAGTCAACATTACTTCCTATAATCAAAAACCCTGGAGAGCTACTTAAACTAGCCTTGTAGAAAGTGTTGGTGGCCTGAAAAACAATAGCAAGCACAAATGTGTGAAATGCACACACTGCTCACCTCAATGAGATTCACTTCAAAGCAGACGAAGAGATTGGAAACATTATTAAACATGTCAGGGTATAGATTGGAACTCACTTTAAGGTTAACATAAACTTTTTTTTTTTGACTGTCTTATTGTTGGGTGTGCTTTATAGGTCTTGGAAGCAAGTTTCAATGTGTGGCTCATTAGAAGGAATGGAATGTTGGGATTTACTGGATAATGCTTGAGAGAAATCTCTCCTGGGAAAATTCTGTGCTTTGCCCAGATAGTACTTTGATAAAAATAAAAATATTAACTTGTTCCAGCACCTTCCTTCATGACAATATTACCTTGATTTAAGTTGTGCATATTTCTTTCCAGGAGCTCAAACTGAGTTTTATGTGAAACATTATTTCTGTTTATCATTGCAAGTTCCCTTTGAGGAAAGTAAGGGATAGGTATTACTATTCTTATTTTAAAGTTGGGGAAACAGAAGCTCAGAGAATGACCTAAATAAATGCCACTGCTTTCACATGCAGGTGATAGCTTAACGCAAATCCAAATGCCCTCATTAATCTTTTTGTAAAAAAAAAAAAAAAAAATTTTTTTTAACGTTTATTTTTGAGAAAAAGGGGCCGGGGGGGGGGGGGGGGGGGGGGGGGGGAGAGAGAGAGAGAGAGAGAATGAATCTGAAACTGGTTCCAGGCTCTGAGCTGTCAGCCCAGAGCCCAATGTGGGGTTCGAACCTACAAACTGTGAGATAGATCATGACCTGAGCGGAAGTCAACGCTAAACCAACTGAACCACCCAGGCACCCCACCCTCCTTAACCTAAATGAAGCTAAACCAGCCTGGGTGGCAACCAGCTAGATGATCCTTCTTTTTAAAAAAATGTCCTCTAGGGGCACCTGGGTAGCTCAGCTGGTTGAGCGTCCGACTTGGGCTTAGGTCATGATCTATCGCACAGTTCTTGGGTTCAAGCCCCACATTGGGCTCTGGGCTGACAGCTCAGAGCCTGGAGGCTGTTTCAGATTCTATGTCTCTCTCTCTACCCCTCCCTCTCTCACGCTGTCTCGGTCTCAAAAACAAACATTAAAAAAAAATGCCCTTTAATTTCACAGAACTCAGAATCATCTCCCGCATTAGAGCCAGAAAGGAGAAATCTGTGCTATTACCTTCACAGTTGGATATGCTGAGTTTGAGTCCAGTTTCCTAACCATTCATTTAGGACTTTGGTCTGATTTGCAAGTTGGTTCCTCCTTTTTTTTCCCCTCCAGTGGGAGAATGTACCCTAATTTGAACCCCAGCTCAGAACTCCAAACTCCCCTCCCCAATTTATGTTTCTTAAAGAAACATGGGACTCCTGAGAATCCACCTAAGAAAGAGCTAAGGGTTACTTCCTATCTGCTACACCTTTTCTCAACTCTCATGGAGCCTTGGTGTCCTGCTCTGTGATTAGAAACATTGAAAGTTTACCAGCCAAAAGTGAGAAGAAGTTGAAAACTAGGATCTCAGAACTCTGTCCACATCCTGTATAGCCTGGCAGTCTTCGTATTTTCCCTCAATACGGCTGACTCAATAGTTGGCAATCAGAGCAGCTGATTCTTATTAGGTCTTAAGCCACGACCAACAGAGCTGGGAAGTCAGGGATTCTCAACCTCATCTGCTCTTAAGAATCACCTGTGGAGCTTTAAAAACAAATCAAGGCCTGGGCCCTTCTTTCTAGGATTATAATTTGATTGGCCTGGGGGAGACCTTCGGCCTTAATTTTTTCTCAGTTATTTAAAGCAGTTTTAGGTTCACAGCAAAATTGAGGGGAAAGCACAAAGAATTCCCATATACCTCTGGCCCCTGCATATGCATAGCCTCCCCTTATAGCATATCCCCCACCAGACTGGTACATTTGTTACATCTGATGAAGCTACAATGCACATCATGATCCCCCAAATCCATAATTTACATTACGGTTCACTCTTGGTGTTGCACATTCTATGGGTTCGGACAAATGTATCATGACATGTATCCATCATTATAACATCAGACAGTTTCACTGCCTGAAAAATCCTCTGTGCTCCACGTAGGTATCCCTTCCCCAAACTCAACCCCTGGCAACCACGGACTTAGTGTGTTTTAGATGCTGTCGAATTGGGAGCCACCAATCTAGGTCCTGCATGTGAGATGTGCATCTGTGCCAGAACAGGCCCTTGTGCTCTGCAGTGCATGGGGCCAGAGTAAGCACCATGGGCCCGGTTCTATGCTAAGCACGGAGTACATTTTCTTATTGAATCCTCTCAATATCCCTCTGGGGTAGTTACTATTACTATCCTCTTTTTACAGATGAGAAAGCTGAAGCACAGAGAGGTTGAGCAAGTCACCTAAGGTCACACCTCTAGGAAGTCCCACTGGGGCTCTTGAGCTCCCAAGTGGAGGCACATCAACCCCTGCCCTACAAACTATTTGTAGCCACAGAAGTTCTGTGCCTCTAAGCTGAGACTTGTGCTGTTAGTGCCCTCATCTCAGTGGTTGTAGACTCTTCAAATCCAGACAGGAACATTAGCTGTTCCCAGACATGAATCTGGTGCCTAGAAACTTGGGGAAACATTTTTATTTGCTACCACAGAAACAAAGCTATAGGTGCTTGTAGACTGCTTCCAAAGAGAAACAGAAAACAAGACTCATTTACATCCTACGTCCCCTTTCTCCAGTGTAGTATTTCACAATCCACTTCCTGTATCAGGAGTCTCCCACCACGTGGTAAGGAGTGGGAACATCCACGTGACCAAATTCAATCTCTAGGGCTTCATGTTAGATTATTTCCCCAAGTTTTAATGTTTCTCTGGCAAGTAGCACCTACCTAGGGCACTGAAAAGTTGGACCCTGAAAAAAAAAAAAAAAAAAAAAAAAAAAAAAAAAAAAAAAAAAAAAGTTGGATCCTGAAAAGGATAGACCCTGGCACCAAGGATATCTTTGTTGTCCAATTTGATAGGGAAGTACAAGATGACAACAGGCCTGATGCAGAAACAAAGGGTAAGAAATCTTAACCCAAGAGCTTTGAATCCATCTGCCTGCCAAACTACTGCCTGGTCAATGTCAGGTGACTGTATTCTGGGAAGTTAACATAGGGGAAAGCCCTCAGGCCATGTGTATAAGGTACAGATTAAGCAATCTGATGTAGGTCCATCAAAATTTGTATTGGAAACTTAGAAACTTTAAATATGCATTACACTAATGTTTACAGGGGTAAAGGGTAGCCTGATGCCAATAGATGGAAAAAAAAAAAAGGGGGGGGGTAAGGGAACTTTTTCTTATTTGGGAGAAGGGGATGGCCAGGGCACTAGGGCAGTTTATAAACTGATTGCATTTAAATTATATTATATATATTTTATGTAATACATATAATTATATATAATTCTATATATTATTTAACCTAGCACTATCTCCTTCTCCTGGAAATACTGACCCCAAATTTTTCTTCAGTAGCTAAGTTCTCTCTATTCCTAACCCCAGTCCCAAAACTTGGGATCCTAATATGCCTCATTTTCTACATCAGTAGAGTAGCTTTGTATCTAATAACCCTAACTCAGTGGGGCCCAAAAATCGATGTAATAAAAAATAGTTATCAAATGCACGGTGATCAACTGTCCTGGTTTGCTCAAAGCTTCCAGTTTTAGCACTGAAAATTCCACCTCCTGGGATACACACCTCAGTTCCAGGCAAACCGGGAGGCGTTGTTGGTCACCCCATAATGTCAGCCTCCCTAATCTTATTATGCAGACTCCAGAGCAGAAGAGAAAACTTGCTGCAATTTATTCAAATATTTGCAGTTCCCTTCTTTAGCCATTATTACAGATGCTCAATGAAACTTCCTCTGATCCTGGAGGGATTTCCAGGGTTATGCCCTTCTGGCACATCTATGAATTAGGTGAGGAGAGAATGTTTCCTATAGCCAGTTTACAGTCCCGGCTAATTTTCAGGATAACTCACTCCCGCCTCCTGAGACATTTATATGACCATGTGATTCTCCTGAATGCATTTGTGTTACCCAAGGGTGTAGCTATCTGTTAGCTCTTGGTGAATTTGAGTTCTCTCAGGCGGTTATGAAAAACCTTAGCTGCACTGCTATTACAAACAACTGCACTGGTATTTTATCTCTTCCTAATGTAATGCGGAAATTATTGTTGATATTTAATGACCAAGCCTTTCCTGAGGAAGAATGAAGAATGAGAAATTCTGCTTTCCTCCCCAGCATCCTGTCCCCCTTTCCTTTCAAAATATGTAATTCCACAAAGGTAATTTTTTATCTCACTTCTGAGGGAAAGAGCATGATTATATTTAAGAATCAAAATGTAACTAGTTGAAATCTGAGGTTTTCTACTCAGGAAAAAAAAAAAAACTGATTGGCCAAGAAATTAAAGTCACATTTTAATAAAAATTCTTGTTTAAAAAAAAAAAATCAATACCATTAAAGGTAATTACCGAGCATCTCATTTTCATGTAAATTCATTTACGGCTCATTTCCTGTCTTGTTTTTGTGCTAAGGTGTAATCGGTACTTCATACTCACTCTTCTTGTGGGACCAGACTAAGGCAAGACTTTTATGAAAGGCCATTATAACCGTCTACAACTTGATCCTCAGTGCTTGAGTTCCTCACGCGGAGTGTAGCTGAATGTTTAAAACAGATGTAGGAGTACTAAATGCGAAGTTAAGGGTAAGCCAGGGAGTAGGGGGATACAGCTGAATCAGTCGTTTATGTAAGAGTCATTGAGTACCTAGCAGGTACAGAGTTGCTGACCTCGTACTACACAAGATCACAGAGCTGCATAAGACAAAAATGAGTAAGACATTTCTTGGTCCCAAGAAGCTGAGACTAACCTGAGTCCATCCATGTTGATCTGCTGCAGGAATGGAAGTGATGTACTCCATAGGCTGTAGAATTAGAGCCAACGTTTTCTTTTGTTAAGTGATTTGTGTTTAGAGTCTTAGGTTACTATCAGGCAAATGTAAAAATTGAGTTCCTGGAAAGGTTTCTCTATCATGAAAATCCGTTTAGATTGGGTGCTAGTGTGGAGGACCTGGCAGATTTGGGGCACAGAGACGATGCTGGAACGCAACCTGACTCAGGCAATTAGTCCCACATTATTCGAGTACCCAATTTACTTTCACATTTTAAAGTTGTAAAATGCAAAATGATTTTTTTTCAGTTCCTAATTACAAGTAATAAAAGTTTAAGGGAATGTAAAGTTTAACTTGTCTGTTAATTGAGGGGAAAGAGCCATGCTAAATCTAAATCAGTCAAGAACAGAATGGTCACCGAAGAAACACAGAAGAAACTGCCCAGGAGGATCCCATTTGCTATTTTAATTAGCATCTGTCAATTAGAAGCGAATGACAGGGGGAAGGAATCCTGATTAATGAAATCATCATCCCAAATTGAAGGGGAAGGTCAAAAAGAACATGATGTCTCATTCGACTTCGTCTTAAGGGTCTTATACACCTAAATTTCTGGAATCCTCTTTTAGGCCTCATGAGACTAGACTGTTAATATGACCACTCAATTAACTCTAGATATAATTAACTGCCTACATGGCCCTTCTTAGAACCAAAGCTCTCTGTCAGCAATATTAGTGCAGCCAGCTCACATGAGGTGGCTGTCGTGGTTTCCTCTCCTGCATACTGACTGAGGAGCTCAGGGAGGAGACATGACAAGTCGTCCCCAAGCCTGAATCTGAAGGACATGGCTGTGCCTCTAGGATTTGTCCAGAGCATGCAGGGGACCTAGGAGAATATTAACTGCTATTTGAACAAGTTTCATAGTGCAATAGGCCAATTTCAGCAGCTAGTTTGGCAGCTAAACCAGTTTAAGTCGTAAAAGAAAGCCTTCTAAAGCGTATTCAGTCACTAAAAAACAGCCAACCTAGTTTCCAACCAATAACCCCTCCTGTGAAGTTAGTAAGCAGGGCATCTGTCCTCTGCCTTAACAAACAAGGCACAGATGCTAATCAGTGCTCAGCCAGGGCTCCATTGAATGTGCCTGGCAAACCACCACTTCTGAGGCTCTCCTTTCTCCCAGCTCAGCACAACGTAAAATCTTAAATTGCTGGCAAAATTTAAATTTTATCAAAACTTTTGCTTAATGCTCTGGTTCAAGGAATAAGTTATCTCAAGGACAGTTTAGGACTAGCATCACACCAAATCTAATGCCCCCCATCACAGAAACCTTTTTCTAAGAGGGTAACAGAAGGACAAGCACAAGCCATAAATAGCATTAAGATAGGAACTACTTGGAAATATCCAGGTGAATGGTGAACATTTTCAGGACAAGAAAAAATGAAAAACGTTGAGAACTGTAAATATATGCAATTAGTGTTTTTGTTCGGGTTACTATCTTGGTCATTATAGATGTGGTCCAGGCCTTTTAGTGGATTTAGGATAACTGAAAACATTCCGAAACAAAAATGGTTCAGTGGCCTTCTTAGTGGGAATTAACATGGAGATACTATGTAGAAGGCTTATTCATTGATTTTAAGTAGAAAAGAGGGGAGAGAGAGAGAGAGAAGAGAATGAAGTGAGCAATTAAACAGGTCGATTTTAAATGTTTATTTTTGAGAGTCAGAGGATGTGTGCACACACATACAGGCAGAGAGAAAATATAAAGCAGGCTCCGAGCTCTAAGTGCAGAGCCTGACACGGGGCTCGAGTTCACAAACTATGAGATCATAACCTGAGCCAAAGTTGGAGCTCAACAGACTAAGCCACCCAGGTGCCCCCAGAAAAGTATCTTAAATGTAAGGATGTGAAGATCTATACTTTCTCGAGTAGTAGCTGATAGAACTATTGGGGTCCTTTAGCTACATACCACAACTCCACAGAAAGCAACTAAGAAGGGCTGGTGGGGCTACGGCTAGAAGTGAGGATATGAAAACCCAAGAAGGGCACTTGTTTTCTAAAAGCTTCCTTACAGGCACAGCGACGTCTACTTGACTAAAAAAAGATGGCAAAATTCAACTGACCTGAGACAAGCAGACTGGTGTGAGGCAGAGCTCAGAATCAAGACTTGCTTACCAGCTACAGGACACCAGCAAAGTTCTTGAACTTTGTGCTTACTCTTTGTGCTATTTTCTCCGTGTGTAGAATGGAGGTGATAATAGGACCTACCCGACAGGTGATGATACAAATATTCCACTGGCTCATATGCACGAGGCAGACCCAGCACATGGCCCGGCACGTAGTACTCCCTTAAGTGCTCGCTTTTACTATCTCAGTCTGATGAAACCTTGCAAATCCCGACACCTAAACCACCCCAACAAACAACCCCCCAAAACCAATGTACATGTTACATCATACAACCCCAGAAATACTAAAAATATTGAATTATAGACTCTAGGTGTGAGAATATCTCAGTAAGGAGGTTACAGAAAAAGATAAAGACGCTTTTCTTTTTTTACGAGTTTGCTTCTTTAACATGAGTGTTATGAAATAGTGGAGTTCTATTTCTTTATAGCTAGCTTCTTTATATAATTTTCCCAAATCTGAATTTCAGTGTTCCTTTTAGCTATGAAAGATATCTGGGATTGAAATATTTTGAACCAGTGTTCAAAGTTGTGGAAATAAAGAAAAGAGAGAGAACAAACAGACCATTTAGTCAGAGCTTACTAGACGGCAAGGGAGTCAGCAGGGAAATGGGGAAGCTTTATAGTGGTGGTTGGAGGTCATTGGCCTGGGGAAGCTCGAGATAGGCTAACTAGAACCTATCTATCTAATTGGTTTGGGGTGGCGCCTATTAGCTTTCTCTGGTTGATCCTGAATTGGAAGGGGTGGGGTCAAAAAATAAAAAAGCTGGCAGTCATTGACAGTCCTTGACTGTTCTGGGCCAATTGCACGGAAGAAGGCTTAGCTTCCTGGATCCCTGACTGCAAAGGCTGTGGGTCAGAGTCAATGTATATGGTCTGGCCACTGGCTGTTTACATATTTAGTCTCTTAGACCACATATTTGGCCAAAGAGTCCTTCTAAAAGAGGATAAAACGTCTTACTAGAATTCCTTAACAATCATAGCTTTCTTTTTTTTTAAGTTTATTTATTTTGAGAGAGGGAAAGAGAGAGTGCTTGTGCGCATGTGAGTGGGGGAGGGGCAGAGAGAGTGGGAGAGAGAGAATCCCAAGCAAGCTCTGCACTATCCTTGTAGAGCCCCATGTGGGGCTCAACTCACCGACCATGAGATCGTGACCTGAACTGAAACCAAGAGTCCACTGCTTGACTGGCTGAGCCACCCATACGCTCCAACAATCATAGCCTTTTACAGCTCTGAAGAGTAATGGTAAGAGTTATAAAAGGAATCGATACCGCGGGGGAACCAGAGGGAAAGGAGATGTAAGTCATCTAAGTTGCAGGGTTTAAAGGTGCGTGCAAGCACATAATTGTTAAGAACTTCAGCTGCTCTGCAACCTAAGTGCCAAACTTTTCCAGCTGACTTTAAATTCCCCCGTGTCCCCAATTCCACATTCTCTCTCGTCGCTTTTGGTCTGCTTGGCTGATGCTCACAGAAACCTCCAGAAGCTTAAGCAGGGAAATAGATTTAGTGGTCTTTGAGGCCATGGCTGCAAAATTTACCCAGAGGGAGTAGGCTTTGCTGGCTCCTGCTCAAAGGAACTCCTAGGAGCCTCTCTCAGAACCTTTCAGCTGTGGCATGTGAATTTTGATATGTAGCGTTTTGATTATATATGGGTTATGTAGAGATTATATTTACTAGAAAGCTTTTTGGACCTATGAGGGATCTGAAGTCCATTTTTTCATTTTCTCTTTTTTTATGTTTTAACTTTTTCTTGTTATAAAAGATGTACATATTCATTATAGAGAATTCAAATTTTACATTGAAATATTAAGTGAAAGTCACCCATCATCCCAAATTGTTTATTTTCAGCCTTCTTTCTGTGCAGAAAGGTTTTAAATGGGGATGTGGGGGTGGGTAGGGAACACAGGGAGAGTTCATTGAAAGGGAGAGAAAGTCTTTTCGTTTATGAGTAAAATAAATTATCCCTTGTAAATGATGGTAGTAAGTGGTAATAGAGGGCAGAGACTGAATATGTACAATGAGACACAGGGTATGCTGCTAGAATACTAACAACTCACGGGTTTTTAGTTATGGAGCACCTTATGAAAACAGTTTTGAAGTTTTTTACTTATTTTAAGGCCCAGGATAGAAACACATACCATTTTTTGTCTCGGTCATTGTGGTCTCTGCATCAGGATAAACAACTTACCTTTGCTGAGTTCTTCAGAAACCCTATTTTGGTCCAGGAAAGTGAAGCCCCACTTGTGGCTAGTGTCTGGTTTAGCCGGTGGAGCAACCCATTTTGGATGCAAAGTCCTTTTCATGCTTTATAATTCAAAATAGATTATTTTCTTTTCCAATTATAATAATGACAGAAAAATGCTAGTCTGTTGGCAGTTACTATAGTAACCAGGAACAACTTACTTCTTTTAAATGGGAAATGGACACTTACCTCTAAGTTTTTGCCTCATTTTCTGAAGCCAAAATGCAGTCATCTGCTTTGTAAAGACTACACTTTTGCATAGTAGGTACCATCAATTGTGTGTATATTTGTGCACGTGTGATTTGTGTACGCTTAAATCTTAATACAAATCCATAAGAGACACCCATCATAACTTGTTTTTTGAACTAAATTACTTTCTGACAGAGACATGTGAAATTAATTGAAATGCAAACACCATCCAAGAGACAGTTTTAACACATGGCTTCTCTTTACTATGATTTTTTTTTAAACTTACAGGAAACTGTTTCTCCCCTTAAAAGACCAAAGGACGCTTGATAGCTTTGAGTCATGCAAATACGTTTCTTTCAGAGAAAAGGAATGAACTGCCATTAGTGGGATGACTGCCAACATTTACGTCCTTCAGTGCAGCCTGAATCCGAGCACAGAAGATGTAGGTGGGAAGAAGTCGGTGTTTTTAATCAGGAACAAAATTAACATCCAGGGACAACCTGAAATGTGAGATAAATCTGAGACCCGAGAACGTCCAAGCTGAGCCTATCGGTGAACAGGTTGGCTTCAGTAACGTAATGTGGTTCTTGGAAAATACACTTTGAAATAGACAGCTTTATAACGTAGGATGATTGAAAGACTTTGAAATTCCAGGCAAATTCATAAAAATATTCCTGCTCTTAAAAAAAAATACTCCTGCTCAAATTTATGGCATTTTAAGGAGTGCTGACTCCATAAATTCTGACTTTTATCAACAGCACTTCAATAATGTTCAGAAAATAAACTTCACAGGAAAACCTCGGGTGTTCAATTAGTGTTAAACGTTTTAGGGCAGAAACTGAGATAATGAAATTATGAGGACAACGGCAGCTTAGCGTTTTGTGGCTCACAAGAGATTTATGCATTCCAATATAACCTCAAGCTATGCATATGGCATAATAAAAAAGAATGGATTCCTGACAGGGGAACACAGGGCAGGGAATTTGACTGTACTTGTCTTAATACTAGTTCTTTGTCTTCATGGAAAGACTCAAAATGCTGTCCCTGACTCAGGACAAATCCAGGCTTTACTTCCCTTCAACCCCCGCCCCCCACCATTATTACTCAAATAACATTTGAATGGAATATAGCTTTTTTTCCACAAGAATCACCTCCTCTTTAGCACACATTGCATTAGGCTCACAGGGAGTCCTGTGGGAATTGGTGGTCTAGAAAAGTCCGTGGAGAAATGCCTGGCCTCTTCCCAACCCTCTGTACTCACGAAGAGCTAGCGGTCAGTCTCACACAAGTTTTCCTGAATTTCAGCAGGAGGTGGAAGCGGAAATCATGCATAGTACCAGTCTCTATGACAGAAGCATCTGACTGTCCCCTGACCTTGCTTGCTGGCCCCCGTGTGAATATACTCTTTTTGGGGGGGGTGGGGTGGGGGTGCGAGTGTGAGGGATTCTTCTTGGAGTACCCCTGTGGATCTTTCAGGATTTCTTTCAAGGCTCATTAGGTTGGAGGACTGCTAGGAAAATTGGAAAGCCCTCTGAAACATTTCTGTGCCTGACTATCAGGGCATCCCCCAGCAGTCTGCAGAAATTAAAGGATTGAATGCAGAAAGGCTACCAGTAGGGTTCGTTCCTAGTGGGCCTCTCAAGCAATTTAACAGATTCTAAAGAGAGCATTTGGAAACGCTGGGTAGCTTTTCTTTTGCCAGCTGAAATTTACTCTTCCACCGTTAAAGGTTGTAAAGATAAAGTAGGGTATCACGTAGGCTTTGAAGACCATCTTGGGTAGAAATTATCTTTTGGTTGTAAGGACCTTGTTGAGGTTGACGCTTCTCTCGTGGATAACTGTTACCCTGCGGGTTAAAGTGCATGTTGATACATTGACTTGTGCATAGTACATCGTCACAATACCAGCTCTTACAGGGGCAGAGGAATTCAAATTTACCAGAGACATGTTCTCGGAAATTCGACATGAAATGGAGTGTAAGAGGGTTAGGAGTCATGGAGACTTGGGTCTGGATGTGGCTCCACTAACTGATCTTGAGAATGTTATTTGATTTGTTTGAGTCTGTCTCTCTATGAATGGGGATAATGCCTACTTCCCATGGCTGCTGTGCGAATTAAATCAGGTACACTGGGCACAGTGTTTTGCACATAGTAAAAGCTTAATAAATGGGTCTTACTTTGTGAAACCCAGTTGAAAGGGCAATACTCTATTTATTTTTATTTTATTTATTTTTTTTTTTTAAATTTTTTTTTTCAACGTTTTTATTTATTTTTGGGACAGAGAGAGACAGAGCATGAACGGGGGAGGGGCAGAGAGAGAGGGAGACACAGAATCGGAAACAGGCTCCAGGCTCCGAGCCATCAGCCCAGAGCCTGACGCGGGGCTCGAACTCACGGACCGCGAGATCGTGACCTGGCTGAAGTCGGACGCTTAACCGACTGCGCCACCCAGGCGCCCCCAATACTCTATTTAGAACCAGCAGCTGGCAGTTACCTCTGGTGATGCACATATCCGTAAAATCCGTACAGGCCTTATGCTATATACTAGGCAACGTAAATGCCTTCACAACAACAAGACGAAATAGGTCTCATTTTAGTCCCATTTCACAGATTAAGATGTTGATGTGTACAGAGATGACCATGCAGCTCGTGGAAAATTCAGGACTCACACCCAGGTCCACGTGAGAGCAAAACCCAGTCTCTCAATTGTGGTATAATACGGCCTGGTAGTAATGTCGGTAGCTGTCCATTCTCTTTCGTAATATCTGTTAAGGATAAGAGCGACAGCTTCAGTATTCAATCACTTTTATAATCAAGAAGGCTTCTTTACATCAAGCTGAGATTTTCACTCCCACATAGTTCATTTTTTTGGTTTGCTTTTATATATATTTAAATTTAAAAATAAAAAAATTCTAGTTTAATTAGTGTTATGTTAATCTTGGGTATAGAACATAGTGTAGTTCATTTGTTTTGATTGGTAGTCTGTTGAGATTGGAATAGAGAAAACTTGGTGTGCTTCTTGTGATCGTCATGACTATTTTCAATTACGTGAAGTGGAAATCACCTGTTAGTCTTTTCTACCAGTAAAATTCTCCCCAATACTTCAGTTATATATGGGGAAATGCAGGAGAATAGGAAAGTAGGACCTGGAAAGAAAGGAGGCCGAAGGTACACTGTCAATCCAAATCCCACAGGGAATTTTGGCTTTAATCCGAGCCAGGGTTCTGGAGTCAGTGGATATCAACTGAGGGCATGTCTTGATTAGGGGACAAGCCAGGTGGGTATTTATACCGCTATACCTGTCAGTCGGGGGTAAGGGCTGCCCCTCTGAGGATGTAAATTTCCAAGTGCTTCATGCTGTTCATGTGGTGAACAAAGCAGCCTCCTTCAGCCTAAGGGCAGCCCTCCGACAAAGAGGTACAGGTTTTGGCAGTTAGGAGCCGGTATGCTTAAATATGGAGGTGCACATGGGTAGTTCAGTCGGTTAAGCCTCCGACTTCGACTCAGGTCATGATCTTGCTGTTCCTAAATTTAAGCCCTACACGGGGCTCTCTGCTGTCAGCACAGAGCCTGCTTTGGATCCTCTGTCCCCCTTTTCCTCTCTACCCTTCTCCTGCTTTCTCTCTCTCTCTCTCTCAAAGATAAATATTTAAAAATGGAAAGGGGCCTGAGGGGCTAAGAGGCGGAGCATAGACAGCGCAGCCATGCTGACTAATGCTGGGGAGAGCAAAGGGATCTCTCCCTGGTTCCGGCATTTGTAGTCTGTTCATACTTCCCAGGCTTACGCTTACTTTCTCTCCTCTCAAGCAAGGAAAATCCTTTCTCTCTTAGAGAAGCAGCAGGGTAGGGTTGAAAGACCAGGGTTTGTGGCAGAATGGTTGGGTCATAATCTGGTACTCCCTAGCTGTGTGATCTTGGGCAAATTAGTTAAAATCTCCTTAAACTTCTGTCTCCCCATCTGTTAGTGATCTAGCACTTTCCTCACAGGGTTAAGTTGAAATAATGTGTGTCTTCTATCTAGCACAGTCCCTTACTATGTCCCTTACTGAAAAGTAGATAAGATGCTTTCTTAAATAATCACCGACCCTACAAAATAGGAAACACTATTAAGAGTCAGCTTCTGAGTATCCACGTCAGAAATACACCATCCTATACAGAAACAAACTGTTGGGCATGTATTTGTAACTTTATGATATAAATAATACATATAAACTGTGAAGATTGGTCATTGAGCTCAAGATCAAAAGCCTTTCCAAAAGGTCACCCGTATTCCTCAATGCCACAGAATGGTTTTTATTTGCAGATAGGCAAATTCTACAACTCAAGGCTGCAGACTTGTAAGGATTCCTGTCATTACGTAGCTGCGTGCTGCCACACGCCAGAGCCTCCAATAATGGAGGTCTGTACTCCTGGTCCTCCAAACAGGAGGTGATTTTTCTTCTCCCTGATAGAGCACGGCTGTCAAAGCTGTTCACAAAGTGTTTTCTAATTTGAAAAGAACAGCATGACCCTGTAATTGTTAGTAGCCTTATCGGGTAGCATCGGGTAGCGAAGACACAAATGAAAACATTACTTCACAAGTGCTTGCCATGCTTAAATGCAAGAAGGGAAGGGATCCGACAGGCTTTAGCCATTTTCAGGGGCTGTTACCCACTGGATCAAATCTTTAGCAGAGGATCCACAGGCCTAGCTTTGATAGAATCTAAAGTGCATCCTGTATCCGAACTTAATCCTTCTGGAATAGATGAGAGGGAATTGCAAATAACACCTCTGCTTGGCCAAATCTAAGATATTTGGGTTAGAACATGTCTTTGCTTTTCGTATATAGGATACTCCTAATCCTGCACTGTATTAAAGCATACACCACACACACACACACACACACACACACACACACACACACACACCCTTTCTTCAGTGCACATTCGCTTTGCTCCTTCTATTTTACATGTTGGTCTTCCTGGGTGTTTATCATAGAAGCACATGCACTTGTATAAATGAGTCCTGCAAAGCAATCTTGGTTCTATTATTTCCTCCAAGTATAGAGTAATCAGAGTAGCCCCATGCTCTCATGTTGCCAAAATTATGTTCACTTAGGGCTCACCGTGGGGTCTCAGACTCTTCCTCCCTGTGCACATGTTCCTCTCATTGATGCTAATGAAAGTTATGCATGTGCATTATGGGGAGAAAGAACCCCGTGGATGCTCTCTCACATACAGATTGAAAGACTGGGCTGAAAAACAAAATATCACTTTACTGTTTATTTTTATCACACCAGTTTTTTATCAACCAGATCTCACATGATGAGGTCCAGGCATCTCCCTAGCACGATTATGCTGATGGGGAACATGTGTAGCTAATCTCTGTATGCTCTGATCCATAGGCTGGGCTTGGGAAAACTGGTGTGTGGGCAAGGCTTCAAGCTTTCCATAACTGCAGTGGATGTAGAATTGTAAAAATCAGTCTTAGATTATTTGGCCCTCACTGGGATTTTTCTCTATAACTGATGAGGATTATAGAAACGTTTGGCTGAAAAACTGCAAAGTCTATGTCCTCAAAAAGCCTCTTGTATTCCATATCCTGAGAACTGTTTCCAAAAGAAAATTATAAAATAAATTAACATTTCCCTCTGATTGAGATGTTTAAATTTCTTTTCACTCTTCTTCCTTCCCTCCCACAATGCAAAAGTTAGAATAGTTTTTAAATAAGCCACACTTTGTGTAGTAGAAAATTTGATCCTCAATGTGGTCTCAAGGGTGTAGATTATTAAATCATTTGGCCAATTAAAAAAATCAATAACTTCTTGATCCATCTTTAAGGTCCCATAACACTTACATCTCATAATTCTATTATTCAAGCTACTGAAGACCTTTTGTATATTGCTTTCCAAAGAAGACCCTTAAACAGCTACACCTAATATGGAAAGAGATCCTTTTATCGTCAGACGGGAGTTATTTGTTTTTCCATTTCTGTGTATGATTAAATATGATTAAAGATATTGTGTTGTAATAAGGTGACCTTGGAAAGTTGCCCTGGGGAAACCATAGCCGATGGATTCATTAGTTTAGGGTTGGGAAATAGATGCAGCTGCTAAGCTGAAGTCAACGAGTGGAAAGGGGAAGAATGGGCAGGTGCAGCTCTCCAAGGCCAGTTCTGCAGTTGTAGCTGAGTCAGGAGCTGTTGGCGTAGCAGCTTCTTAGGAAAACTAAGAAACTAGTCCAATGCCTAGAGAAGGAACTATGACGGGACCGGAGCAATTCACCACTGAAGAGCAAGCCCAAGAATCAATGGTCTCCAGGGCCTAAAGAGGACGGATGTTGTGGATAAGCAGGGTATATACTTAGAGTAGAAAGCATTTATTGAGTGCTTCTCTGTGCATGGTACCTTTCCCAGGTGTTTTGACTCAGACCTGTTTAATTTTTAAGTGTATTTATTTTGAGGGGGGGGAGAGAGCGAGAGAGAGGGAGAACAAGAGGGGGAGGAGAGAGGGGAGAGAGAGAGAGAGAGAGAGAGAGTTACTGTATTGTACTGTAGTCAACATCTGTGTGAGCTTAACAATGGCACCCATATAGAAAAAGGTTGAAAAGAAAGGTGGTAAGAAGGAGGAGATGGTTACAGTGGAAGTTAAGAAGGAAATTGAGAAGTATGAACAAGGTGGCCAAAATTGCAAGATTTTACAGGAAGTCTACGTCTGCATCTCGTCTGCAGAGGAGGAAGAGAAAAAGGCAGAGGATTTTTCTCACTTCAAATGAGATTAAGGAGATGTGTAAAATGTGGGGAACAGTGCAAAATTTTGTAGAAAAGTGCCACCCGAATAGGGCTGTAGCAGTGTGAGTGACGAATCTGTTTAACAACAATGCAATGTCACATTTCCGCGAAATCCTCAAAAGGAGGCGAAAGCAAGTGTCATTGGATAGGTTTCTCATTAAAGTTGCATGAAAAGAAAAAGATTCCATTGAGCCAATAGACATCAGTGATTCCGTTAGTGATAGTGAAAGTTGTCCTACACGATAACCCTCCCTCTCTCTTCTCTCCCTCACACCAGTCATGAAGGTTTTCAAAGTAAGTGCAGGTTAATTTGTTTCTTACATTTTGTATTTTCTTTATTGTATTACAGTATTGTAATCATTTTTATTGAATATTTTTGGGTTGTGGAATGAATCATCTGAGTTGCCATTATTTCTTATGGGGAAATTTGCCTTGATATACAAGTGCTTTGGATTACAAGCAGGTTTCTGTAACAATTTGTGCTTGCAAACCAAGGTTTTATTGAACGTTGGGAATCAGAACCAACAGCGAGGGTAAAGTAAGAGGTGGTGCAGTACCCACATGTGGGGGGCAGAAAGGAAGTCCTCCTTCTTTGTGAGCAAGGGATCAAGGCAAGGTCAAGAAGGAGATCAGATTCAGATTACAGCTTGTTGTGAGTTCTGAATCCTTTGACTGTTGTTTTCTCAAGCTATACCCACCCACTACATGGTTTCATCTTGTTCATGGCTTTAATGCTTATTCTATACCAAAGTCTATAAGATTTATATCTCTAGTCTTGATATTTCCTTTGTCTGTGTGACATCAACTTGTATAAAATCTATAATATACAATGCCAAACAGACATCTCAAAAATTTCCACATCCAAAACTGGACTCTCAATTCTGACATCCCTATCCAAAACCTATTCCTCACTAGGTTGTCTTAATTTCAGTAAATAATACCAACATCCATCATTTAAATGTTTTTTAATGTTTGTTTATTTTTTGAGAGAGAGACCGAGTGTGAGTGGGGGAGGGGCAGAGAGAGGGAGACATAGAATCTGAAGCAGGCTGTCCGAGCTGGCAGCACAGAGCCTGATTCGGGGTTGGAACTCATGAACGGTGAGATCATGACCCGAGCCGAAGTCGGACACTTAACTGACAGCCCCCCAGGTGCCCAAGCCAACATCTGTCATTAACTCTTCTCTTCCTGCACCTCCGTCTCCTCACTCCATTCAGTCTCTCTGTAAGTCTTACAGGACCTGTCTTCAAAACCCTGTATATCCGGGGTTCCTAAACTTGTCTGCACGGTGGAATCACCTGGGAAGTGTCAAAAATTGACACTTGTGTTCTGTCCGTATTGTGATATAATTGATCTGAGATGTGGCCTGGCTTTTGGATATTCTAAATGGTCCCTACCCCAGGTGCTTATAATCTATAGACAAGTTTGGGAATCCCTGCCATATATCTCAAATAACATATGTCCTATCTCTTCATCTCCACTGATGGGACAGCAGTACCTCTAAACTGCCCATTCCATCTTTTCATTCTTTTCCTCTATCGTCCACTCTACACACAGTAACTAGAGTGATCTTTTTTTTTAATTTTTTTTTAACGTTTATTTATTTTTGAGACAGAGAGAGACAGAGAATGAATGGGGGAGGGGCAGAGAGAGAGGGAGGCACAGAATCGGAAACAGGCTCCAGGCTCTGAGCCATCAGCCCAGAGCCCGACGCGGGACTCAAACTCACGGACCACGAGATCGTGACCTGAGCTGAAGTCGGACGCTCAACCGACTGAGCCACCCAGGCGCCCCTAGACTGATCTTTTAAAAATGTAGGTCATGGGGCGCCTGGGTGGCGCAGTCGGTTAAGCGTCCGACTTCAGCCAGGTCACGATCTCGCGGTCCGTGAGTTCGAGCCCCGTGTCAGGCTCTGGGCCGATGGCTCGGAGCCTGGAGCCTGTTTCCGATTCTGTGTCTCCCTCTCTCTCTGCCCCTCCCCCGTTCGTGCTCTGTCTCTCTCTGTCCCAAAAATAAATAAAAAACGTTGAAAAAAAAAAATTTAAAAATGTAGGTCATGGGCGCCCCTAGAGTGATCTTTTAAAAATGTAGGTCATGGGCGCCCCTAGAGTGATCTTTTAAAAATGTAGGTCATGGGTGCCCCTAGAGTGATCTTTTAAAAATGTAGGTCATGGGGCTCCTGGGTGGCTCAGTCGGTTGAGCGTCTGACTTCAGCTCAGCTCACAATCTCGCGGTCCGTGAGTTCGAGCCCCGCGTCGGGCTCTGGGCTGATGGCTCAGAGCCTGGAGCCTGCTTCAGATTCTGTGCCTCCCTCTCTCTCTGCCCCTCCCCCATTCATGCTCTGTCTCTCTCTGTCTCAAAAATAAATAAACGTTAAAAAAAAATTAAAAAAAAATGTAGGTCATATCAAGTCCTCTCCCTGTTTAAAATACCCAGTGGACGCCTGGGTGGTTCAGTCGGTTCAGCATCCAACTTCGGCTCAGGTCAAGATCTCGCGGTCTGTGAGTTCAAGCCCCGTGTTGGGCTCTGTGCTGACAGCTCAGAGCCTGGAGCCTGTTTCAGATTCTGTGTCTCCCTCTTTCTCTCTCTCCCACTCATGCTCTGTCTCTCTTTTCTCAGTAAATAAATGTTAAAAAAAATTTTTTAAATACCCCAGTGGCTTTTCATTGCATTTAAGAGTAAAATCCAAAGTCTTTATTGAGCTGTCAAGATCCTATAGGATCTAGTTATTTTATTTTCCTCTGACCACCTCTCTTTCCACCCTCTTTCATTCGTGCCATGCCACATTAGCCTTCTTTTTGGGCTAACAAGCCAAGCTTATTGCCATATCAGAGCTGTCACATTTGTTATTCTTTCTGCCTTTCGACTCTTCTCCCAAATATTTGCACTGCTGACTTTCTTGTCATTCGGGTCCCAGCCTGAATGTCCTTTCCTCAGAGAAGACTTGCATGAAACAGTATTGTCCATTCCAACCATCCTCTCTCATTCTCTTTATTTTCCTTCTAGAATCAAGTTAATGTGTGTGCGTATATATGTGTGCCCCTGCACATATTCCCCCTCTGCTACATCAGAGCTTGATCAAAGCATAACTCTTGTTTCTTTTGTTCACTCACTCCCGTATTGTCAGTTTCCCAAACAGCTACTGGACTATAATAGTTCCTTATTAAATGTGTGTTGACTGTCTGACTATATGAATGACTGGATACACCTTCCAGGCTATAAGATGACTGGCAAAAGATGGCTTTGCCTGAGAGCTTGTATCATTCCAGATGTGCAATTCAGACAATGGTGCTAGGACCTGGTGCTTATGTCCGTTAATAAAATGGCAAGACCTGGAACCCAAATCGGGTGTCTATATTCTCTTTCCATTTACTTACTTGAGATATCTTTAAGTCCTTTAGATACCTCATATGTGGAACCGTGTAGGAGATGCAGAGATGGAAAGCAATAGAATGTGTTAGAATGGTCTAGTTTATGCAGAGGTAACAACCAACCAACCAACGTTTTCAGTGACTTAACACAACAAAAAGGTTTATTTCTTACTCCTGCAAAGTCTGCTGTGGGTCTGGGCAACTCTCCAGGAAGCTGTCCTCCTTCATGTGATGTCTCAGCATTCCAGACTGCTTTTGCTCTTGAGACCAGTCCATATCGACATGGTCACAAAGGAGAAGGTAGACAATAGACAATTATGTGTCCATTCTTTAGTTCTTTTGTTCACATTGGTTAACTAAAACAAGTCCTATCATGGTCCCAGAGGAGAGGAAAACTATAAATCTTGGTGAGTAGGAGGTACAAGTCAAGATGGGACAAAGAAAAGAAACCACTAGGAAGCCTTTTTAATGCACAAGTGTAGTGAAGGGCTACATTCCCTACTTCTGGTCAATATTAGGAATATAGTGGTAAAAACCAGTTTCTAAAGCCAGATAAACATAACGGAAACAAGAAGTTCCAGCAGAAATCCTTTGATTCTCCCACTATTTCTCACACTCTTGTGGCAAGAAGTATTAAGACACTAAGATCTTAAATGCTCTGTCCTAAGGAGACCCTTACTAGTCAGCCTTTGTGATTAGAAGGTATTTTGCAGCCTCCTGGTTTAGAAATCCATTTTGTATCCACTGGATTACTGCACCACATTTTCCCCATTGGGTATATTATGTGTAGCAGAAAAACAAACTAAATGGACTCTTGTCAGACTTCTCAAAGTCCCAGACCTTTTGTGTCCACGAGATTGAATTATCACAGTGTTTGCTCTCAGGGTCTCCCTTGATCTATTGGTTGCTAATTCAGGGTAAGTCTCCTAATTGGTGTGCCATATAGAGGTTGTTACATCTGTGTTTGAAGATTGCACTTACTGTCATCTTGCCCCAGGTGCAATTCAACACAATGACTTTGATGTTTCAACTCACTCAAACAGTCTTATAGGCTACTTTCTTCCTGGGGCTCTGCTTAAATATCGAAATAAACAAAGGACATCTGGCAGCAAATGCTAACCCGGAGTCCTTAGGATGGACTTTAATCCAAATAGTTGACTTTGGAGCCATGATTTTCAAAAAGAAGTCCACATTTTATGACCTCTCTCATGGCTCAGTGCAAATTTCTCTGTCCTCTTTGGCTCATATAGTGACAATATCAGAACATCTTCATTTGGCAACTTTAAAGCTGCTTTAAAGATCTAGACAAAAAGGGAAGAAAATAATGACAGTGATGATTCCTACCCTGGTATCATTAGCATCTGTGGTCACAGGAATGCCATTTAGTGAATTATTGAGCTAGTCACTCAACGCTGTCATGAGAAGGAGCAGTTTCCAGTGTTCAACTTTGTTCCAGGAACGTGTTCCTCATCCAGCAAGATGGGTTCCACTGAGTCACTCAATATTTGCATTGTGACTATAAAAGGCTATGTTGAAGTATGATATTTAGAATATTCTGTTGTACTTTAATATCTATGTTGAATGATTCACAGACACATGAAACACTACAGGATTCTTCTCTCTAGGCATATACTATAAATTTTCCTATTTCCTATTGCAGTGAACTGTGTCTCATTCATCCCAGTATACCTTGTACCTAACACATTGTTCCACGTGTTTATGGAATGAATACATATTTTGATGGTATAAAAATCCTTAATATGCTTAAGTATTTACTCAGGGGATGTTAACAGTATTTTTGTCATGTGAGACTAGAGCAAGACGGTATACAGTTACTTTCCTGACTTTTTTTTCCTCAGTAGCCTCCTAAATCTTAAGTATATTTTTATATGTAATTGTTTAAGTAGATCTATAAATGCATAATAGGCATGGAATCCTATATTTGATTTATAACTTTCTTCTCAAGAGATACTTGGTGGCTCAGTCCATTGGGCATCTAACTCCTGATTTCAGCTCAGGTCATGATCTGACAGCTCATGAGATCAAGCCCCATGTCAGGCTCTGCACTGACAGCACGGAGACTGCTTGGGATTCTTTTTCTCCCTCTCTCTCTCTGCCCCTCCTCTGCTCACCAGCATGTGCATGTGCATGTTCTCTCTCCCCCTCTCCCTCTCTCTTAAAATAGATATTAAAAAAACTGTATTTTCTTTATGGAATAGAGAAAATTCCCCTATTGGTTTATGTGGTGTCAAACATAATAAGCATAAGCAGCTTCTACATTTTTCTTCTGCTGAAAGGTATATTTTGAAATATTGAAAGGTCTATAGACCTATTTATAAGTGTACTTCTTATAGTCTTTATGCATATCTTACATATAATTTTGGTCTATAGGACTTATAAGGACTATATTTGGTCTATAGGACTTATAAATAGGTCTATATTTATAAGTATACTTCCTATAGTCTTTATGCATATCTTACATATAATTTTGGAAAGATTATAAGGCTACTGGACAAGAAATGTGTATATTATAATGTTCATTTCAGTGAAAAAAAGAATAAAGAAAATTGGAACAATGGGAAAATAAGGTCAGTTAGAAAAAAAAAAAAAATTCCATCAAAGAGGCCAGGGTACAAAATTATAAGTTACAAAGTCCTACTTACCTATTCCAAGCATTCTAACAGGCAATTTATAAACCAGAACTCAATGCATTTCCTCTTTTTTGTAAGCTAAAACTAGGTATGGCCCCACTGAGGTATGGCCCAAGTCTTCCAGGTACTGAAGCCTGAAAAAAAAAAAACAAACTTGTCGCCTAGGTGGTCACCAAGAAGACACTGTGTAATGCAGTTAATGGTTTCAACAATGTCCTTATAGAAAATACAACGAGCTTCACAGGACTGCTTCTGGTAATGTCCCTCAGTATAGACTGTGACCTTGAAGTCAATGTAAAAGCAATTCTACAGAGGACCAATTTGATGAGGTCCAGGGATATAGCTCTCTGCCATCTAGCTTAATCTCAAGATAGATTTTTAGAGGGTCAGAGTCATGGGTGGACATCCATAAATTGTTTCTTTCAATTAAGCTTTGGGTAACTGTTGGCTGACGTGGCATTCAGGATGATACGGTTATTGATAGGGGGATGCCCTAGGAGCCATAGACTCCTGAGATCTCAGAAAATGTCCTAGAGACGGATCAGACTCAGAGATTCTAGGAAACTATAGCTGTGGGAGGTCCTCCAGCATCAAGTAAAACCAATGCCTCAAACAATAGCTCTAACTTATTTATGTGAAAGAAAATTGAATATAGTCTCCACTGAAAAATGTTTAAACTTTTTTATTTAGGGACATGCTTGAAGTCCTAAGTATAAGCCCTGAAAATTAACTTGTGTTAATAAAAAAATAAGATCTAGAAAACAAAAACTTTAAATAACTTCTGAGGTCAAAATGACTTGACTGAAAGACTGATTGAATTTAAAATCTGTAAACTCCTATAGAACCTTAAAGATTCATAAACATTTAAGGAATGTCCTCTATGAAGTGATGAGCCAGAAGAAAGTTGTATTCTATTTCAGTAAATATGTAGCATTTAGAACATTCCATAGTAGTTTACATGCATGAATAATAGAGAAAAGAACCCCGAGCATGTACCAGTAGTATGCGGATGGCCACATAAAGAATTCAGCAACTACAGCCTGTCTGGCTGTGTAAGTGGTCGACTAGGGAAGGACAAAGAGCAAACAGAAAGGGCCTGTGACAATGGGGAGAGTGCCTTGCTGAATCCACACAAAGCTCTTCCCAAGTACTTAGGGTGTAAAAAATCTGTCAGATGGCACCACAGCAGGCTAATGTGGTGGCATGTTCTGGAGGCATTAATTTGTTTTTTTCCCCCTGCTAAATAGTGGGAAAAAGTGAATTTTAGTAATTAATAGGCACTTACCCTTCTTTCGTCATACTGTCAGCTTCAGTTGGTTTCTGTCTTGCCATTAACATGTCTAATGCATATGTCAAGCGGAAGCCTGACATGCTAGTGGCAAACAGAATATTATGTGAAGGCGGCAATGTGTTAAAACAATTGAGCGAACAAGCACTAAAGTTTGCTGCTCAGGCCATATGTTGCAGTGTTTAATTTCCCGTAGTGGAGAAACATGGTTGTCAGAGAAAAAGATGATGAATACATTTACTTTGGGCAACTTATTACAATGAAGAATGACTTTCCAGAGGAAGAGAACAGAAGAATTAGGCTTGCGTGGAGAGCATATGGGAGGCATTCAGACATAGGCAGGGATAGCAGGATTGTGTGCTTTCAAATGAAAGACATTTAATCAATGCATGTGGCTGGTGTTGACATATGGAAGTGAGAAATGGGTTTTGATTTGGAAGACAGGAAGAAGGTTAACGGTAGTACAGGTGGTTACAGGATGATTGATACTTTGAGTAACTAACAGAGAAAGAATGTGTAACTCTTTCAGTTGAACAACAGACTCCAAAGAACAAGGTAATTTAGAAAGATACAGAACACGAACTGATCCAGGGCAGGTCACCTGGCTATAAGAAGAGATGACAGACCGAACAAGCTGATGGTCAGATGGTAGTAAAAGGGATGTGCCGGGGAAGGGGCAGCTGGCAGAGGCCAAGGGTTCTAATGGGGCAATTCAGAAATGGCTGAGGATGAACGTTGTCCCCACCAGGGGGAAATGAAATGATAGCTAACAATCTTTGTGGGCTTAAGCTGGTGCAACTTTGATTTTTCTCCCCTACGGCTGACTGGGAGCATCATAAATTCTACTTAAAGTTGGTAAAAAAAAAAAAATGTCATCTGCTCAAATTAAGGTCTTGCTGCAGTGTGGGAGTGTGAAACACAGACTAAATGTTGTTTGTATGTTTTATCTCCTACAACAGGAATTTCTAGATAGGCCTGAGTATTCCTTTTCTCTTTTTGATTCCAAAAATACGTAGGAGAGTGCTTTTAGATCACCTTTATCTGCGTGATATTCAATCTCCTCCTTCCAGAGGTAAAAGTTTAGCTCAGGAACTTGGTGAAGCGACATAGGATTTAGAATTTAATTCCTGCGTTCTCCACTTGTTTGTTTTTGGTTTTGTTTTGTTTTGGTTAGGTTACTTGGTTAGGGAGATGGCCTTGGAAAGATAATGTTTTGGGAGAAGTAATTTTAATCACTAATGATTATTAGAATATGTAATGACCAGATCCTACTCAAAATACCACAAATACCCACACTCTAGAAATACTGTGTCCACAAAGGCATTCTATAAATCAGTACCTTGTAATGGTTCATTTAAAGTGTGATTAGAGTAATGGATTTAACAGTCAAAGGTAGCACGTTGTTCTTTTCTTTTTTTTTTTTTAATGTTTATTTTTGAGACAGAGAGAGAGCATGAACGAGGGAGGGTCAGAGACAGGGAGACACAGGATCTGAAACAGGCTCCAGGCTCTGAGCTGTCAGCACAGAGCCCAACGCGGGCTCAAACTCACAGACCACGAGATCATGACCTGAGCCAAAGTTGGCTCAGCCACTCAGGCGCCCCTGTTCTTTTCTAAACTTAAAGCACTCGCTAAACACTTTAAAATGTTGATCTAGCCAACAAAATCTTTCTTTCCTTAAAAACTTACACTTCTCATGGGTCCTAGAAGTTAGAAGTCTCCCTTCAGATGTTTCAAGAATTAAACATGAAAATAAAAGCTGGACACAAACAGTTGCTTTAACACTAGTCTCCAGCTAGTGTGAGGAGGTGTGAGAGGTAGACCATAAGGGAAATGGAAAATGATGATGGAAGGCGGGGATCTTGACACATTGGTATTTACCTATAAGCCAGGAGTGGCCCATCTGATTTCATATTTTACCTGTTTATGCCCTTTAGTCCTTACATTTTTCTGAAGATTAAGCTTTAGCCAAGGAGAGCCTACAAGTTGCAGATGGTATTGATTAAATTCTGAGAGTGGGTTTAAATGGATCTAACATAAATTATCCTCGAAACCAAAGAGTGAGAACGAGTGATTAGGGAAGAGGCCAGAAATGAAGAGAATTAAACTTAACTACCGGTTTTCTTGCAGAGAAGTCCTTACTATGGTGAGCAAACCGCCTCAGTTTCCTCCGTCCAAAAATGAGAAAAACACTGCCCCCTCTCATCAAGTGCTGTGAGGCTCCATCACTGCCTGAAATCTGCTTGGAAATCTTCACACAAAAGGTGCCATGGATGCGAAATGAAATGTTGGCATCCAATATCACATAGGTCTCACTCTTCATTCCTTCTCAAGTGTCTACCACTTCTTTCAACAAGTATGCCTTTTACCCTGCCACCCGGAGTCTCTTGACTAATTCTCTGGTGTCTAAAAATTGCACTTGCAGATAAGTGCCAATGGACATCGAGCTGCCCTTACGCCCCTTAAAAATGATTCCAATCCTGTTTTTATCTGGACGTATGCTGCACTCTACAGAGCTGGAGTGAGACAGAAAGTAGCTGGCCAAAACAATCATTGGTAAAGCCATCAGAATTTGCATGATTTAACAAAAGGCTCTATGAGCTTCGTGAACGATGTGTGTGGATCGTTGTCATTGTTAAAAGTGATGGGCTCTATGCACATAAGATTTGAGGAAGGGAGAACAAGACAGTCCTTGTAGGATCTGAGGGCATTGGGTTAGCCAGGGACTATGATAAACTGGTAAGTTGACAGAGGGGAATGAATGACCAGTATGCTGGATCTGACTCCCCCCCCCCCCCCCCCCCCCCCCCCCCCCCCCAGAAAAACTGGAAGCATGGATTTTTATGCAAACTCAAAAATTTTAAAGGTTGCCGACAATTAAAACATTGTATGTTAAAATATGTCACAGGCCACGTGTGACCTCTAGGTTTCCAGTTTGCCACTTTTTATTTGCAAAATGTTCCATGCCACAATAGTGTACTTCTCAGATAAATGCTCAGAACTACGTGGGCTCTCTTCCCTTCTGAAGCAAAATATCTCTTTTTGATTGACTATAGCTAAAATTCCTATGTGTGGAATTGTCCTAAATCCTATTCAAAGACAATAATTCTTGGAGACCAACCATGTGTCAATACTATGAAGTATTCAGAATGTGGGTGACACAGTCCCCTTCCTCAAACTGCTCACAGAAAAGGAGACAAGCTCAGAAGCGTTCACTGAATCTCTCAACATAAGTGAAACAACACCACAAACGAGGTGCCCCAAGACTCCATGGAGGGAGTGAGGACACACAGGGGTGGGGCCCAGGGAAGAGACTTCAGGGAATGCCACTCCTGAAGTAAGCCATGAAGGTCAATGGGGTTTTGACAGAGGAAGCAGCTGGAGGAGGGCTTTCTGGTGAGAGCTTAAGTGAGGGCCTGGATGTGGGAGGGGCCGAGCATGTTGAAGGAAGCATGCATGACCAGGTTTAACTGGAGCATGGGGTAAGTGTGGGGATTTGTGGAGACAAAGGCTAAGCAAAGCTCTCCATTCTATGGAAAGCTGTTCTGTAATGCTCAGGCAGGATGTATGTGCCTAGTAGTAGTAGTAGTAATGAAGGGCAAATGAAGGAGATTGAACTGGATAGACTGTGGTTTGTCAGTTTCTGCTTTCCTCAGCCTGTCTACCTATAAATACTGAAGACTTTCCATCCACTGGCACAACTGCAGTCAGGTCTTGAGCTAACATGGCCTGTGTGTTAGGAGTCTATTCCCACCAGTGAATGAGGTCTAAAATTAGATTTACTTTTCTAAGTCTGCCATCCGTGATGTCCCTTGGGTATTCCATCTTCCTCCAGACACAGCCTGGGTACTCAGGTCATGAGATGATGGCATTTTTCTCCCACATTCCTGATGTGTATTCAGGGTCTGGAATTGAGTCTTGAACCCTAATGAGAGTGCCTAGGGTTCCAACCAAACCTCCTCGATGCTTGCTGACTTTCTTTTTATGACCGAGTGTGGGAAGAATGCATTGTGTTTTGTATTACCTCAGAAACTACCTGGAAGCCATCTCTAATTTGTGTAGACTACTCCTCACAAATCAAGAAGGCTTCCCCATCTGATTGGAATATCCAAGACTCAAGAGATGCCCATCACTGTGACCTCTCCACCTTCGTGGACATTTTAGATGGCTGCTTACTCTCTTTAGGGCCACATACCTTGCATTCACATCTTAGCCTTCTTCTGCCAGCTTTTAAAATGTAAATTAACTTAAATAAAATTAAACTAAAAATACAACTTGTCAGTTGCTTTAGGCACATTTGAAGTTCTTAATATCCACAAATAGTTACCAACTACCATACTGGATAGCCTGAACCAGAGAGCCCTCCAATCATCTCAGAAAGTTTTGCTAGACAGCCCTGAAAGCACCACTTTGTTTTCATGAACCAAATGGGCTTAGCCCTGAAATATGCTGATGTTGATTATAGAGGTACACACGTTCACGTACAAACACGCACTGAGCTGAGAGAGCTCTGCCCTCAGCTCTCATCTGCCTAAAAGGCTAAGGAATTTCATTCAAGGCACTAGTATGAACACCAGGAACAGATATTTGGCTTGAAAAATGAATCATCATGGCATGTAAACGGATAAAACTAAGAAGAAAAAAACACAAAGGAAAGCAGTATAGTGATACACTATATAATTCTACAGCACTAATAAAAAAGCAACAATATAAATCACAGGAAATTATTACAACCCTGGATAAGTATAAGCAGGGGCCATATTTGGAACAGTTTCAAATTATATTGTATTATACACAATAAAAGATATTGTGGAACTCTACAAAGAGGTGCCATTGAGAGAAACCAAAAATGCCTCCAGCCTGTACACATCTTGTTTGCTCATAAAAATCAAGGATATTGAATTTTTGAACTCTGTACCAATGGAGATTTAATGTGCTCCCAGTTAACGTGATATCCTAATAGAATGAAACTTGTTGATATGGATCCTAGAGTCCTTCCATTCTGATTGGAGACCCCCAGACTCCAAATGAAAGGGACCCTGGATTAAACTGTAGAGTCTGTGAAGCAAAGATCTAGTGGGTCCTGTTCTCCATACATCTTCAGGGTCTAGTACAGCACCTGTCACACCACTGGTTATAAATAAATATTAAGTGGATAAAGGAAAGAAGGACAAATGAGTGAATAAAGACTCTGGGCACCCCGTGTCAATCTGGAAGTCTCAGCCTTCATGCTAAGATAGAGACTTGTCAACATCTTCAGAGTCCCAACAGGAGACTTACTCTGTTATTTTCTTTGACTTAAAATTTTCTAAGTTTTAAAAAGGTCCTACATTTGCATGGTTCTAAAAAATATGCATAAAGATAAACCTATGCATAAATGCCTGTAGCCCATATCCCCAGTTCCTATACCCACCTGTTAGTAGTAATCGCTGTATTGTTTCTTGTAAATTTGTCCAGTTTTTCTATGTGTGTAATAGCCAGTGTAAGTTCAGTTTCTTATTTCTCCTTTTTTAATATCAAAGGCACTGGATCTTACACACTTTTTTGCATTTTGTCTTTCAATAAAGTCTCAAGAATCTTTCTATGTCACTATATGGTCAGCTCACTCTTTTTTGTTTCCTTGTATTCTGTTGTACGGATGTGCCCTGATTTAGTTAATTGGTTTATGTAAACAATTTACTGGATTTAACAATTTAGGTTATTTCCATTTTTTTGCTCTTGAAAACAATACTGTGATAAATATCTTACACGTAGGTCCCTTTGTTCATTTGCCACTGCATTTGTAACCCACATTTCCAGAAGTGAGAGTACCAGAGCAAATGATAGATGCGTTTGTGAGTTTGATGGATTTTGCTACATTGCTCTCCATATGGGGTTATGCTAACATACACTCCCACAAGCGATGTATGAGAGGGCCTGTTTCCTACGGCCTCACCAATAGAGTGTGTTACTGAACTTCTGGATTTTTGCCAACCGCCTAAGAGAGAAATAGTATCTCAATGTAGTTCTAATTTGCATATCTTTTATTATGAGTGAAGTTCCGCATATTTCCAAATGTTTAAGAGCCATTCGTATTTCATTTTCTGTGAAAGATGTTTATATCTTTTGCCCCGTTTTTCCTATCAGCTTGTTGGGCTTTTATTTCTCTATTTGTAAGAACTTTTCATCTATTTGGAAATTAGCTCTTTGTTTATATGTGAGTTGCAAATGTTTTTTTCCTAGTTTGTGGGGTTTTAAAAAATCTTTTGACTGCTTATGAGAGAGAGAGAGAGAACTAGAGAGAGAGAGAGAGAGAACGTGTGTGTGTGTGTGTGTGTGTGTGTGTGTGTGTGTGTGTGTGAGTGAGAGAGAGAGAGAGAGAGAGAGATGGAAAAGCTCTTATTTTTGTGTATTCAGATCTATCAGTATTTTCTTTTATGGCTCCTGGATTTTGAATCAGTTAAAAATAATTCTATTGTGAGGATTAAAATCTTTCTAGGTTCTTCTAGTAATTTTTTGGTTTTATTTCTAACATCTAAATCTCTGATCCATTGGAATATATCACTGCATAGAATGGGAGGTAAAGGTCTAATTATTCCAGATGCCTATTCTTCTTGTCCCAACACCATTTATTAAATAGCCCATCTTCTTCCCTGGTTTCAAGTGCCATTTTTAACATTTACCAAATTCAGGAATGCTCACTGTTGAATTGAGTGGAGATCAAAGAACCCGTTCCTCGAATGTCTTACTTGCCCTTTGTCAAATCTGTTGGGTTTGCCTTGCTGGGCAGGGAAGAACTTCTCCTGGGTCTCTTAGTCTTGTCACTCTTACAGGGTGTCCCAAGTAGACCCTCTTATGACTCTGGGAACAAGGCAGTGTTTTGCTCTCTTGGCAATCCTTAGGGTTTAAGGTTTTCTGTAGTCAAGGCTCCTGGGCTCCAGGTTATGGCTGGAGTTGAGGCTATACCTTCTGAAAGAGATGACAGGGGCAGGCATTCCAGAGGAGTAGAGAGAGGAAGTACTCTGTGGTGTATAACCTTCAAGAAAATCACTTCACTTGACTTTTCATATTTAGCTGCTCAAGGAGCTGAAGTAGGTACATTCCAAAGTCCCTTTAAGCACTGCCATGCCATGAATGGTAAGCAGGAAGAGCCTGATGAAAGCATCTCAGCTGCATGACAAGAGGGTTGCAAGGTACAGCACACTCTCACTGGCTCCATCACATAAATTGTGCCCTCCAACGAGGTCAGTTCCAGGGCTTTGTGTGTAAATCTGAGGCTGAGAGTGACCAGTTGTGAAATGGCTAGAGAATGGGAGCATGGACACAGGAAGATTTATGATGTAGTAAGAGATTTGCAAGACTATGAGGGAATGAGAGAAGGCATGTATGCTTTTTCTGATTGTAATTTCTAAGCCTGTAATAATCCATCTACCTGCAAACTTTTGAACCTGTCCTATTGCCCTCCTAGGGCTTATATAGTTTGACATTTTCAAATATAGTAGGAGCTCTTCTAATGTGAAAGTAAAGACTCTTGCTCATTGCAAGGGCAGATTTCAAGATGACATGATCAAAGATGGTAGAAGGACCAAATGTTGGGAGTAGTTATTGACATCATCCTGGATAAAAAGCCCCATGGGTACCATATCAAAAGCTCTGTTTGTGACATTCAAAAAACCCCAGCCAACTAGCAGCAGGAGGTATTAGATGGGGCTGGCAAACATTCTTGTGTGTTTTTTTTTTTTTTTTAATGTAGATCCTAAAAGCATCACACATTTAAATCATAGATGTGAATAACCTATCTAAAAATGACTGGAAGGCAAACATATTTGAGTTTAAACAACATGCATTAAAAATACGAATAAGCATCTTCCTGTATTAATCACATCAAAATGATTTTTTTCTACAGTGTGCAGATGTCTCTCGCCAAGCAAAGTAACACGTTTCTATTTCAAGGCTATTAACAGTGGAGCAGCTGTACACGACCAGAGAATTTTGAGAAGTCATAATGAAATTAAACAGCAGACAGAAAAGAAAGAAGATTCCATCTTTAGAGCTATGCTTGGTTGGATGGTATTATCATACTAAATGTGTATTTCAAGTACATGATACATTTCCATATAGTGATGCTAGGTCAGTATATTATAACTGATTGGAACAGAGCCTTGAGGTTTAAACAATTCCCATGTTAAGAGAACAAAATGTTTTTCTCCGATGGATCAAGACAACCTTTTATTCACATATTTTGACTATTGAATGTGTAAAGTTGTTCTGCAGGTAAAGCTACAATTGATGCTTCAGGGTGTACCATGAAGTTTCTAATAGCAGCGTTGGTTGACAGCATTTGCTGAATGATAATTGTGTACCAAATATTAAGCACTCAACTCTGCAAATTAAGTGTTTGTTTTTTACCCATTACTTCTAATGGGGAGACTAGAGTTTTCTTTGTTGGGAGAGAACCTTGATTGTAGATGTGTCTAATCTTCCTTCTTTCGAAGGCGACTCACTAAATACTGAGTTTTTAAACATTTATCCCATTTTTAGTTGTGCTTATTTTTCTCACCTCTGAATTAGCTCTTGGAAGAGAAAAAGTGCACCTATGCTGATATAACATGACTAGAAGAAAATATCTCCAGAGATAAGTTTTTATACAAGAAAAGTTCATATTCTAAGTTAAAAACTGTATAATTATGGTAAGGGCATATACTGGCAAAACAAAACCAAAATCAAAACTCCTCACTAAACACACACTGTGTAAATGTATATATCATTTGTTTCTTTCTTTCTCTATTTAATTATGAAACTATGGATATATGTTACATATAAAATTTTAATTTTGTTTTTAATTTTTTTAAACGTTTATTTATTTTTGAGACAGAGAGAGACAGAACATGAATGGGGGAGGGTCAGAGAGAGGGAGACACAGAATCTGAAACAGGCTCCAGGCTCTGAGCTGTCAGCACAGAGCCCGACACGGGGCTCGAACTCACGGACCGCGAGATCATGACCTGAGCCGAAGTCGGCCGCTTAACCGACGGAGCCACCCAGGCACCCCTAAAATTTTAATTTTTGATTATATGTACATACATCAGTTCCACAGTTTCAATATTTCTTCAATTAGATTTATATCAGGCACATACATCCACATGATAACAAATCTTGCCTTCAGGAAGTGCTATTTTATGGGAAAGCTAATTTCTTATTATACACTAATACCAGTAACTCCAGAAAAGCAAGACAATAAGTTGAATATTCATATATTAGGGATGGAATAAGATAGACAAAAGGTAAAACATTTTTTAAAAAGGCAAAAATTCAGTTTTTTAAAAATGCTTATGTTTGAGGGAGAGAGTGAGAGCATAAGTGGGGGAGTGGCAGAGAGAGAGAGAGAGAGAGAGAGAGAGAGAGAGAAAATCCCAAGCAAGCTCTGTGCTGCACAGAACCTGACCTGGGGCTTGAACTCATGAACCATGAGATCATGACCTCAGTGGAAATCAAGAGTCAGATGCTTAACTGATTGAGCCACCCAGGCACCCCCAAAAGTCCGTTTTAGTGTTGATTATGAGGTATAAAATATTGTTTTTGCTTGTATTAGGGAATACGTACTTTCTTACGTATTCTCTTAGTCATACTATGTGTCACCGTTTTGCTGGTTACCAAACATGACTCAAAACCTCTTTTAATCGGGCTCTGTGCTGACCGCTCAGAGCCTGGAACCTGTTTCAGATTCTGTGTCTCCCTCTCTCTCTGCCCCTCCCCTGTTCATGCTCTGTCTCTATCTGTCTCAAAAATAAATAAATGTTAAAAAAAAATTAAAAAAAAAAAATGGGGCGCCTGGGTGGTTCGGTTGGTTAAGTGTCTGACTTCAGCTCAGGTCATGATCTCACGGTCCGTGAGTTTGAGCCCCGCATCGGGCTCTGTGCTGACTGCTCAGAGCCTGGAGCCTGTTTCAGATTCTGTGTCTCCCTCTCTCTCTGCCCCTCACCTGTTCATGCTCTGTCTCTGTCTCAAAAATAAATAAATGTTAAAAAAAAAAATTAAAAAAAAAACAAACCTCTTTTAAAGCCTTATAACATGTCATAACATAATTGCTATTGTTGAGTTGCTTCTGAAAGTTGAACTCCTGTGGCAGGGATTTTATTTTGGAAAAATACTAGTGTTTGGGGCACTAGTGCAGTGCCTGAGACTGCTTGGGATTCTCAATCTCTCTCTGCTCCTCCCCTTCCTGTGTGCGCGCTCTCTCTCTCTCTCAGAATAAATAAACATTAATTTTTTTAACGTTGATTCATTTTAGAGAGACAGAAAGAGACAGAACCTGAGCAGGGGAGGGGCAGAGAGAGGGAGACACAGAATCTGAAGCAGGCTCCAGGCTCTGAGCTTTCAGCACAGAGCCCAACGTAGGGCTCGAACCCACAAACCGTGAGATCATGACCTGAGCTGAAGTCAGATTCTTAACTGACTGAGCCACCCACGTGTCCCAAAATAAATAAACATTAAAAAATAGCCTTCAGTTTTATGTACCTGAATTTCATCTTAAAATGAACTACTCAATTTATCACTCTTCTCTAATTTTTTTAATGTTTATTTATTTTTGAGAGAGAGAGCGAGCGCACGTGCGAGAGCATGAGCCGGGGAGGAGCAGAGAAAGAGGGAGACACAGAATCTGAAACAGGCTTCGGGCTCTGAGCTGTCAGCACAGAGCCTGACGCGGGGCTCGAACTCACAAACCTTGAGATCATGACCTGAGCCGAAGCCAGACGCTCAACTGACTGAGCCACCCAGGCGCCCCCAATTTATCAGTCTGCTGACTTTACAACACATTTTGAATATTCACTAAAAATTATCTCCCTGTAGCTGTACACATTAGTTTTACACAAAGCAAAAATAAGGTACATGTAATGGAATTGTGTGATAAAGCATATTGTTGGGGAATTTCCTTGCTCTTGCAAAGGTTTGGTAAGGTCAACCCATAGAGTAGACACCAACCAGGGAAGCCAACCAACAGCTTCTTCCTTTGTCAGAGGTAGAAGAGAACACATCTATATTTTCAATGTCAGCTTTTAATTTGGAGAGCCTAGGAGTGGGGAAAAACTAAATATGTAACTAATATACTAGTAGCCTACATCATTATTATTTTTTTTTATTTAGGAGGTAGTGGGGTTGGGAACCGGGCCAATAGGAAATAACATGAAGCTACCATTTCAAACTGTGTCCTTCCAGGACATCAAAAAAGGACAATCCATTTCAATGGATTCCAGATTTCCAAAAGTATTCTAATTCTCCCAGATATTTTTTTAAAATTTAAATAAAAAGCTTAGGTTCTTGGCTTCTTTTCCTGCCTGGCTCCAGAAAACTTCTAAGGCAGCAAAGCAAGAGAGGGCTCCAATTATCTCCAGCACTCTCAGGGAGCCTTTCTAAGGGCAAAATACAATTTGTTCTACAGCAAAGCACCTCCAACACATGGTCTGTAAGAGAACTTTGATCATGTGCCTTGGATTCTTTTTGCCTATGAGAAATATTCTCCTCCTTTTTTCCTGCAGAGTCAACACACGATATTAAACAGCCTGTCTGCAGTATCTAATTAACAAACTGACTGCAGAAGATCACTTACAACATAAAATATTAAATCATCCTAAAAACTAATATTCTCCACACCTCATAAATTAAAATAAGCAAGAGACCGAAATGAAATAAAACCCTGATGCCTATCATTCTGGCCCAAAGAGGGTGTACTCCTTGAAACATTTAACCATTTCAAAGAAAAAAAAATACACATATTCACACACATGCACATGCACATCGAGCAACTGAAAATGCTTTCTACCCCTTGTCTATACTTCATCATAGCAACTCGAAGACCTCCGTCTGTCCTCTTCTTGATCTTCTGCTTCACAAATCATTTTAAGTTCAGATATGGAGCTCATCAGTTATGTGTCTCTTCATTATAATTGCAACGCAGTCTTGGAGCTCAGTTCTGTTCCCATTGGCTCAATGGTCATCATTTATCTGCTTTGTATATTTAGGGCATTATTTAACAGAAGCAGCGATCTGTTTGAAGAATGCAAGAGCTGTTTGATATTAACACAGAGAATGATTAATCAAAGAGCTCTTGGTCCTAAAGCATCAAGAGAGAGCTGAGGTCATTAGCAGGGCAAAACCAGGAAGCAAGCTTTGACTAAGAAGATGAGATGGGCCAATACTTTGAGGATTTAAAAAATAAATAAATAAGAAGGTTATGGTCGTTTATTTCCAGAGCTTTCACTTTAAAGGAACACTGCATTAGGAGATCTGAAGAAATATTACATTATTTCTAATGCTAGAAATCATTGTCTTTACAGGAGAATATGAAACTATTTGCATTCAGGTAATAGCCTAACCCACCAGTGTCTCTAACAATAATTATTTCTTCATACTGGAATGTGTCGATTATTTCATTATTTCTAAATGGGAAATATCAACAGATGCAGAACCAGGCAGTGGATATGAGCTAGAGCCGAGCTAATTAAAACCGTTACCCTAGTGAGACTCTTCTGGAGCTCCAAGGTAAGGGCTCCTCTGCCAAAGAGACAGAGGTTTAGTGTAATTAGCCAGACATCATTCCAAATTAGTTCAATTTTCTACATTGTTTTGGCAGTCCTATCCACCAAGCATTTACCCCATGATATATCAGGGAAATTAGGACTGAACACCCCAAGAACAAGAAGAAAAGCAATTACCATCTTAAATTTGGGTTTTTCCCAAAGTGCATCCCGAGACTAAGTGTATTAGCTTTCTGCTGCTTCTGTGACAAATTACCCCAAACTAAGTGGTTTAAAACAAATGAACAATTATTATCTTACAGTTCCATAGATCAGAAGTCATATACAGATATCCCTGGGCTAAGATCAAGATGTCATCAGGGTTCATCCCTTTATTGGGGCTTTAGGGAGAATCTAGTGTCTTTTCCAGCTTCTGGGGGCTGCCCTAATTCCTTGCCTTAATCCCCTTCTTCCATCTTCGAAGCCAGCAAGATCAGGCCAGCTCCTTCTCACAGTACTAGGTCTCTGGTTATCTCTTCCAATTCCCTCTTAAATACCAGACACATTACCACGCTCCAGTCCATGAAGTCAGAAAGCCAGGGTGTAGACTTCCTTGACGTGCTGCCTTAAGCTTGGACCCTAGGAGCTTACAGAGAGAGGCTGCCCCAGAAGGTGGTGGGATAGGAGGGAAATGCATGCAAAGGGGCAAGAAGAAAATAAGCCTCAGAAAGGGGGAAGAAGAAACATAAATAAGGGACACATTAGACGATGAACAGGCAAAGGTAGTAAAGGGAAGCAAAAGCAGTGGAAATTTAGGGCAGATTGGGTTAGGAGCAAGTGTTTAAGGAATAGGAGTAGGAGTAGGGCCTGAAACTAGGAGGACAGGTAGAATGATTGAATTATTTAGGGTCAAGCCAGGTATTTTGATAAGTGGCACTTATTTGCCAGGCCTTGTGTCTATCTCAGTTGTCTGCAACAACTGCTTAATCTGGACCCCGCAGTATTCATGTTTGTCTCTGAATGGTAATGTGTCTAAAAGAAATTGAAACCTGACTCCTAAGTGCTTTGAGAAAGAGCTTTTGTTTTGAAAACGCTTATGAAAAAGTTGTAAAGGGAGACTTTAAGGATATAACACGCTGAAAAGATGTCTAAAAACCTTCTCCTGACTCTCTCCCCAAGCTCCACTCTGCCTCAATCTCTGTCCCTGGCTCCTCCCCCTCCTCACCTCTCACCCAGCCTCCAGCCCCTACTAGCCTACTCTTTCAGTCTTTTCCTCCTTCTCCCACTTTCCAGATTTTTTCTTTTCCCCCTCCTCAGTCCCGCCAGGAGCCAGGCAGCAACGTAGAGCATCCTCTGAGGAAGGGGGAGAAGAGAGGCTCTGACACTTATACCTGCGACAACAGATCTGGGGGTAGGGTTGATTATTATCATTCAATAGATGGGACAGTTGAGCTTCAAACCAAGATCTGATTCCAGAGTGGACGTTCTTAAATAGTGCACTAAAGTATATGTCAATGGTTCTCAGATCTTGGCATGAATGAAAAGTTTTGTTATATTTGTTAAATATGAGGATTCCAATGCCCTACCGCAGAGACTCTAAGTAACTTTTTTCTTTTTGCGGCGGAGGTCAGGAACCTGCGTGTTTAACGGCACTCAGGTGACCTTCTAATGCAGGGGAGACTCAGAACACACGTTGAGAGACACTGCTAAGAACTCTTTCATTGGGGAGGATCATTTGGAAGTGATCTAAGATTGAACATCTGCATACATATACATACAGGAATTCATATTTTTAAAATACAATATGTGCTACTTCCCATGGAAAATGGATTTTATATGTTTGAGTTCTACGTTACCATGTGTAGTCTCTGTTCTGTGCACAGTGCGCTAGTAAACATAATATTGTTATTTAAAGCCTTTCACAATATAAGAAAAGAATTTCGTCTCTGCTAAGATTCAGAAATACCACACAGACCTACACCATGGTGTTTCTCTGGTTTAGAAACCATTATAAAAAGCCATTTGTGGTCTCTGACAGTGGCTTTAATTAAGAAGAGTGCCTCTTCTCTAGTGGAAATTTCTGGAGGAAAAAAAAAGTGAAAGAAAGTTCAGTTAAATGACAACTCTTGGAGGTTCATGGTTCCAAAGAGTTTTGTTTCTAAGTCAATCCTCATTTGTGGATGTTCTTTTGAAAGTAGTATAGAGGGTCACCCTCCTTCAGAAGCATAAAGCAGTGATTCAGTGGGTTCTTAGAAGTGGCTCTGAGTACCTGGGAGCAGGGAGACCCCTTGCAATGCTAGAGGTAAAGACTGCTAGAGTAAGGAGGGTCCCCAAAAGAAAACTCTTACTTCATGTTTTTGACTTCACTCAGCTTTTTCTGGGCTTTGGGTAGGAACCCGGCTTGATCCCAAGCCCACTCTCCCTCATACCCTTGAACAGTCCTGGTCAGGGGCTCAGGGGTTCTGTGGTTTCTCTCCTACATTTACTTAAATGACTTCTCCACACCCTGCACTCCACCCTGATGACAAGAGTTGTGGAGTGTTACCTGTGGAAATTTTGGTGCCAGACACACGGGGTTGAATCTTGGTGCTGTCGCTTATCAACTGGGGGAACTCAGCAAATTTCAGTTGCTCTTCTGTGAAACGGAGATGATCACTCAGGATTTCTGTGAAAACCTGCATATATGTAGAGTTTTTAGTGGGGTGTCCAAAATATAGCAAGTGGCTCCATGGACCTTTGTTATAATAAGATTAATTTCTACCTTAAACTAAAAGTTATTGTAGGCCATTAAATTCCACAAGATGGGCACATGTGTAATTTTTACTCAATGTGTATGTGAAACACCTATCCGGGCCCAGCAGTGAGTTCATCAGGCACGGCCCTGTCCTGGGGACCTTCCATTCTAAGGAGGAAAGTAGGCATTGGTCAAATACTGAGCATATCTTGGTAAGATAATATTCTTCCTAATTGATAAGCAAACAGAAGCTCGGAGAAGTTAGAGAATGGCATAAAATTCAAGGGCTGTACACAGCACATAAGAAATTGGAATACAATTCTGTCTTATTCCCAAATCCACATTCCATCCATCACTATGTGGTTTCGGCAACAGAGGATTTATCTTCTGTTGATTTTAAACCACCTTCTCTCTTTTTCTTAATGTTTATTTATTTTGGGGGGGGGGGGAGGGGCAGAGAGAGAGGGAGACAAAGAATCCAAAGCAGGTTCCAGGCTCCGAGCTGTCAGCACAAAGCCCAACACAGGGCTCAAACTCACCAGCCATGAGATCTTGAGATCATGACCTGAGCCGCAGTCAGACATTTAACCTACTGAGCCACCCAGGTGCCCCAACTACCTTCTCCACCACCACCATAGGGCCTGATTGCATTCTTCATACTATGTGTGTAAGCAATTTCTGACAGGAAGTTTGGATGATTATGATTTACTTAATGTTTGGGAAATGGAAAGGTGAGGAGAAACCTTTAATTCATGTGGTTTTGTTTGTTTCTTTGTGCAAACCCAAAATAAATAAACACAATTCAGAGACCTTTGGGAAGGTCTTACCTTTGGGAAGACCAAAGGTCTTAAAACCTGTATCAGGTAGTTATATTTACACCTCAGAAAGCAATAAATAGCTATAAATAAGTGTTTGATTCTACAAAGCACCCATTTATTAGGAGGGCACCATATTATGAAACATAACCAAATATCATACAATAACATAGATAAAAACAAGCTTGGATACATATCATGGCTCATGGCTAAGTTTGGTGTGGAAAAAGCTCATAATTTGCCTAACCAATGAAATAAAATCGTCTTGATTTTTAAAAAATTTTTTTAATGTTTATTTATTTTTAACAGAGCATGAGCAGGGGAGGGGCAGAGAGAGAAGGAGACAAAGAATTGGAAGCAGGTTCCAGGCTCTGAGCTGTCAGCACAGAGCCTGATGCGGGGCTCAAACTCACAGACCGTGAGATCATGACCTGAGCCGAAGTCGGACGCTCAACCGACTGAGCCACCCAGGTGCCTCTTGATTTTCTTAACTTAATCTTTATAGTCATTTCTATGAAGTGGATAACTTTTGCTAAATAAAATCAGAGGAGAAGTGGACTCAAATAGCCACAACAAATATGTATGTACAATGAAATACAAAAATAGTCAAAAGACTTTTAACTATAGCCGTTGGGCTCAACTTCAGCATCTAATCTTTTCTAAGGAAGTTGTGGTTCTCTCTGCTCCAGATCACCCTCTAGTGATAACACACAGAGACCGAAATTAAGGCAGTAAAAAGGAAGTGAGAAAAAAAAGGAGGAAGGAAGAGTAGAATCTACAATCAACGAACTAGACCACAAAGGTGGGGTTGAAAACATTTCCATTCACACAGTCTTCCAAAGTCTTTTTGTTATGTTTCGTTTTTTTGCTTTCAACTACTGTCATTGCAACACAGGAAATATGCTGAATAGACAGATCTATAGAGGCAGAAAGGAGATGAAGGCTGGGGAGAGACATGGGGGGTGACTGCTGATGGCAAGGGGTGATGCAAATGTTGCACAATTAGATTAAGGTGATGGTTGTGCAACCCCAAATATACTAAAACCCACTGGACTGCACACTTTAAACAGGTGACGTGTCAGTATTAAGCTATATCAATTAATACAATTTTAGTATCTTACTTTAGAAATTAGCAAAGAGGATCAGAAGGTAATAGCCAAACCTAAGATCACTTAAAAAAATACTAACAATGAAACAATAGCTCTTATTGGGACAGTTGGTAAAGGTCAGCTGGGCCCATTGGGAAACGAATGCATCACTTCTCTCAAGGTACCAAGACCGACTTCATTAAATGTCTCCCCAAAGGATCCTCCAGAGCTTTACTAGGCCCCCACTCAACTCTACATCCTAGAGGCATGACAAAAAGCACCTGATGATAAGTTAACATAAATAATTTTAATTTTATACGGAATTTTCTACTTTAGCAATCATTTGGCATCGTCATACATGCTGCTGAAGGTTTTCAGAGAGGGAGCCCCCAAATGTCATAGGTTCCCCAGTGTCTATCAAGAGTAAGTTGCAATCACAAGGGCATGCTTTAAAGGGGCTGTTTATTCTGCACAGCTCTTGTGTGGTTTTGGTTCCGGCAGTTTTCCTTTCTGTAAAGAATTCTCATTTGACATCTCAATAGGCAATCGTCATTTTAAATTTCATCCGAGTTTCTTCACATGTGCAATCACGATAGTCTTCATTGTGGATGGGTTGCAGTCTTTCTCTGCTTTTGTTTCTTTACAGAAGCCAACCTGGGTCTTACAGATTGGCCCAAGGGGTTTTGTGAGCATCTACGATTGTGTGTACACACACACACACTCTTGTAGTGGAGAGTTTTTCTGGGTAGGGTCCACTCACTTCGTCAGCTTCTTGAAGTGCTCTGGAAACAAATTAAGGTTCAGGAAGCTGGCTTCCCAGGGTCTAGTTCTTACCTGTGAGCTAGAAGGCCACTCACTGTCTTGATTCTTAACTACTTGGCAGCATCTTTGACGCTTACAGATTAGTATAGGTCTTTTCTGGATTTCTGATCACCTCTACTCAGATATGTATGCATAAATTACATGTTGAATGATCTGCAGAGCCTTGCAAGTTTAGAAAACTGTAGATTAAAATGCTCAAATCTTGGGGTTTCCCCCCTCATTTCTGGTTGGGTGCCTGTGCCATACACTTTTAAAAATCAGGCTGAAAGGGGTACGTGGGTGGCTCACTCAGTTGGTCTGATTCTTAATTCTGGATCAGGTGGTGGTCTCACGGTTTGTGCAGTCGAGCCCCACATCGGGCTCTATGCTGATAGCACAGGGCCTTCTCGGGATCCTCTCTCTCCCTTTCTCTCTCTGCCCCTCCCCTGCTCTCTTGGTCTCTCTCTCCGTGAATAAACAAACATTAAAAAAATACAAGCGAAGAGCAAAACATCTTAAAAAAATCAGGTTGCACATTCCTTGGTACAAACAAAACTTGTGTTGGAGTCAAATCCTTTTGACACAGTTTTTATTTACTGTGAATAAGAGAATATGGAGGCAATGAGGTCCTCCTGTTTTTCCAGAAAGCCTCTAGATCCTCACTATTGCCTAAGATCACAGATCCTAAGGAAAGCCCAAATCCCCACTCCTTCCCAGGACACAGAGGTGGGGCCAACTACTGCCCCCCCCCCCCCGCCCCACCCCTGAGAATTTCCCTGATCTTCCTCCAGGTGTCAGTAGAGGCTCACACATCTGCCTCCTTCCCTGCCCCCTCTGAGTCCATTCATAAAGTGGTGGGTGATTTGTGACCGCCTCACTGTGATTGTAGAGGGAAACAGCCATCTTTGCTTGTCTCTATACTAGATTTGTTTTTCTAATTTCTTTTTACTTGAAGGTTTACCAGCTGCTTTATTACCAGAGCGAGGCTTCCTTGCAGTCTCTTTTCTTTTTCCTCTCCCCCTCTGTTCCCCTCCTTTTTTGTTCCTAGAGACAATCAGTGTCTCTGGTCCCAGCTGCCACTGCTGATTTTTCATTACAGTTTAATTTAAAACTGGGATTGGAATGGAAATGTCTTTTTGCCATTTGGGGTTTGCGAGGCCTGTGGTTTTATTGCCAAAGGCACAAATGTTAGTTACTACTGTTTTTCCAGAGTTTGCTGGGGAGGGTGAGGAGGGGTTGGAGGGTGGGAGGGAAAGAAAGACAGACTGACCTAGCAGAAGTGGGAGGGAAATGAGAGGGAAAATCCCTCTCAGAGGCAACATTATTCTGTGTATTGTTTGGTTTGATGTTTTGAAGAAGAGGCTTTAGGTCAGGAGGAGGAGAAAATAGTGCTGCATTTCCCCAAATGAATGTTTATGCAGGTCAAATATCTTGTCCACCCTGGGATAGGAGACTGAGGGAGGGACATCTCTCTCTGTCTCTTTCTCTCTCTCTCTCTCTCTCTCTCTCTCTCTCTCTCTCACACACACACACACACACACACACACACGTTCAATTTGAGACTGGCATGTTTATAGGAATGCTGGTTTTCTTTTTAAGTAATAGTAACAGCTCTGGCTAATTCACTTGACCACAGCTTTAAATGGGAACACCCGAGGAGGGACTAAACTGTAAATGACCTTGAGGGAAACAACTATTTATATATTTATATACTTTCACCTCAAAGGAGACATCAGGGATCTTTCACCACCGGCTTCTGTTTTCTCTCCCCTTTTATATTCTTCGGCTCAAGTCCTAGGGTTATTTACGAGGCTCCCCACAGTCACGAAGCCCAGTCCAGCTATGCGATTAATGTTTCCTACAGTCTCTTAGATGACTCTCCGTGACTTAATTGTTTTGATCAGATTAAAAAGCAAACAATCCTCTAAAATTGATGCCACCTTTGCCTCTCTCTGTGTAACATTACAGAGGAAGGACATTCTTCTTTAAAAGTAATCTTGAAGGAGGAGACGGAGAGGAGCTGAAGATTTTGCACACCTTCATTTAAATATTGAGCACCGGGAAGGAGTTGTTTCCCCGGTGTGGGGAATCTGCAGAATGTCTCATCTGTCATGCTAAAAACAATTACTGTCTCCCCTCCCAGCAAGAATCCGTTCTTCCTAGATACACCGGGTTTCGGATGTCAGGCTGAACGCTCCATTATCTCTACAGATCACGCTGACTCCTCACAAGGTGAGCGGTTCAACTTCCCCTCCAAATGGCCTCGGGCGGCTCTGGAATTGTGAACCTGTCTGGGGGAGACCCATCTCTCTGCCACACGGAGCAGCCCAAGACTTTGGGGCCTCGCGGGGTGCTTCGAGCCTCTGCTGCCAGCGTGCTCTTGCTTCGTGTGCTCTTGATTAACCGGTTAACGGGACATTTTATCCCAAAGCATTCGTTTTTCGGGGCCAGACGTTTCAGCCAGGTTCCCTCCCCCTCTCCCACTTGTCTGGTGGGTTCTGTTTCCATGCGGAGGGAGGAGGGAAGTGGCCCGGGAGCCCAGCAACCACCCCACAGACCTCTTTCCGAGACGGCTGCGGTTGTCTCTGCAACTGACGGGACATTCTAGCGGTTGGAATTTCCTTGCAGAAGCCCTGCCACTAACAGAAGTGCAGGTCTCCTTTCTGCAGTTCAGAGTTCAGGACACACAAAAGGGGAAAGAAAACAATAACAATGGAAACCATCTGAGCCCCAACAGCTGCCCTGCCTCCCCTTCCACTACTACAACAACAACAACAAGCACGACCACGACGACAACAACAACAAAAACAATAAGCACAACCACCCATCTCTCCCCCACCCTGTGCCTAATGTGGTTAATGCGCCCGGAAACCCTGCGTCGCTGAACTGCCCAATATGATAGGAAATATGTGCAGAGGAAATGCCTTCCCTGACCGCTGAATGAAGTCTGAGACTTCAAGGGGCTGATTGACATTTGAGGAAAACAGTTAGTTTTTGCATACGTGCGATCTTCCTAGATGAAGAAAATTCCACAGCTGTCACCTTTGCTTGATCAGTCCGGCTGTCTAGGATGAATTTAATGCCAACCCGGGGACTGTGCGGGCCGGTCCACTTGGGTTGTGAGAAAACAGGTTACATCTTCAAACGCTTTCCTGCTCCCCGATACCACATGGTGCAGTCACCTCCTCGCAAAGCACACACTGCGGCCAATTTTTCTTTCCGTGTTTACAGAGATAAATGCGGGGTGAGGCGGTGGGACCTATGGATTGATCATGCACTGTCCTGTGTGACAGGAAAATGGGTGTTTGATCTTGTTTTGTGCTATAAGAAACTCTTCAGAAATCTCTTGGAAAAAAAAAAAATCTCATAAACCTAGGTTAGTGGCCACATATGGGATCCATTAACTCCTCATTTCTGCTTGTTCTTAGCAAATTTTTGTCTGGTGACAACACATGAACTTTGGGGTGTTTTTGTTTTGCTTCACACCACAGAGAACTCTGTTGACTTGCTTCAGTTTTGAGAAAATATGCAGCACAAAGCAGGCTGTGGTCAGGTGAAACAACTGGCAGCAAGTAGACTTGGGACGTGTGGTTCGTGGGGACGCAGGGGGACGTGTTCTTCAGATTTCAGGGGATTCCAGAGTTGCCGATGTTCTGGGAAGAATCTTCCTTTCGTGGTGAAACTGAGTAAGAGAAGCCTGGGTTCTCTCCCTAGCTCTATTCCTGTTTCACGGTGTAACTTCGGGAGATGGGTTTGGTCTGTCTTAGCTTCTAAATGCGTGTTTTCTAAATCTCGGACAAGGCAGCAACGTACTTCTTGCAAGACATGCCCTTAGCCCCAGGTTAAAAGGCGTTAAATAATTACATCATACCAATATTTGGAACTAAAGTCACTCATCTGACAGAAAACAGATTGGAGGATGTTAACTCTAAGAAGGAACACAGGATAAAAAATTGAGAAGAAAATTAGCTTTTACGTTTCTGTTTTAAGTAATTAATAAACCAAACACAACAATCAGTGCTTTTCACCCACACCCAGCATCAGGGGGCTTCAGACATTGCCTTTGAAGTGGGCCCCCAGTAGGGAGGACCCCACTGTTCAGGCTACTTTATAGTGGTAATACACTGTCTGGTAAAAACAGATGCCAAGAAATTGTGCAGATTGTATCTCCGAGCATCTGAAACCCTAAAACTTCAGGGGGCCAAGGAAGGTCCCAGGCTTTTGATTTTTTTTTTTTTCTTAAAAAAAAAAAAAAAGGCCCAAAGTATTAAATTGAAACAGGCACTTCATTTCTTTCTTTCATTTCTCCTTTCACCTCAGGAGACCTACGTTAAATTCCTCTTAGATCACAGCTAGACGTGGGTTTGATGGTCTCAAGCCACCTTTTCACTGTACATTCATCCCATAAATAGAAGATGAATAAAGATGTCAAACTCCATCCATATAATATTCTGACACACGTGGCTGTCTCTGTGAAAGAGGAGCTGGGATGAAGGAGGACTACAGTGGAGTCCACAGAACTGCAACATGCCTCGGTGAATTTATGCACACAAATAAGACCGTGTGGATTACCAGCCAATAGCTATGGAGCTTCAGCTGTCAACCTTATCGTGAATGGACATTTGTGGAAGGACAACGGTTGGGCTGGTATAGTGTGAGTTCAACGTGGGCTACTTTCCTTAAGCCACTGTCCTTAAATTTTGTGTTTTAAATAGTGGTTTTCCAGGCAAGCAAAGTCAGGTCTATACTTAAAGCAAGGGGTCCCAAGACCAGATTCAGTTCTTCATGTTCCGAGTGAAAATACATGGATCCCGATTCGGGGATTATACTACTAAGATTTATTCATCTTTCTGTGCCCTAGATAGGGAAAGAACCAAATCTAACAAGCAAGGAATACACTGCCAAATATTGATAATTCCTTCTCTGGAATACTCACAGCTATTTTTAGTGTGTTAATGTAAAAAGCCAGCGAGATGAAAAGTGAAGTGATCCGTTTCCAGAAGAAAAACCAGCCGAATCTTCATTAATAATTCCTTGTAGAATGCTCCATGGGCCTTTATCTGACAGCCTGACAAGCTGAACTAAACAACAGAGACTGTAGGAATGTAAAAGACATAATCTTAACACCAAACCTTCTGAAGATTTGGCTGTCATTTTACATTAAAGGCAAGGGGTAAAAACCTCCATTGAAACAGAAGGAGCTTGCAACCTGATTATAGTGCCAGAATTTAGTGAGAGAAAAAAAGGCAGGCATCTGAGTTAGCAAATGGTGGTAGTGAAGAGTATTGAACTAAGCTTTCTTTCCACGTCTGGCTTGGGATTTTTGAGAGCCGAAGACGATGATGCGGGTATGATAAGACGCAATGTAGCTATTCCTGGGCCTAGTGACAAATCTTCGTTATCAATAAAAACTATGTAACCAGTGTTGGATGCGGTATAAAAGCTAACTCAAACACCTGCCTAGACTCTGTTTATGTTTCTATAGCAATTTACTCTTCCCGTGTCTTCTCACACTATAGGGTCTCATTGGATTTTCATGATAATGCCATGGGGCAGTCAGCATAGACACTGCTGCCCTGTTCTACAGGTGAGTAAGCCATCACTCAGAAATGCTAGGGAACTTGTCCCAGGTTAACTAGCTGGTAAGTATCTGGGTTGAGATCAGATCCAGGTTTCTTACTTTTATACCTGTGCTTCCAATATATTTTTAAAATGAAACCAAATGCAAGCAGCAGAGCTTGGATAGTCTAATGTCCACCGAAGGCAAGATCTGTGGGAAAGAATTGGAATCCACAAGAACAGAACAAAGTCAAAGAGCAAAGGACTATGGGAACACATGTATATTGCTGCTCCTCTGAGTTGAGGGTCTTCTTGCCCATAATGTGAGCAAAATCAAGGTGAGAAATGGTCTGTTGTTGTGTATGGTTACTTTCCCCCAAATCACATGATAATTAGTAATAAAACACTAACAGTAATTCACTCTTAATAAAGCACTTACTTTATGTCAGGCTATATTCTAAGGTCTTTACATTGATTGACTCATTTACTCCATATGAGATAGGTTTTAATCTTCTCCCCATTGTATAGCCACATCCTTCAATCTAAGAAAGAGAGAAAGAGAGAGAGAGACAGTGAGTGTAGGTGTAGGTGTGTGTGGCGGGGATGGTGTGAAGGCATCTCTCTCCTCATTTTTTTTTTCTCACTTTATCAATATTTCCTGAGAACACCCTGTCATGTGTCCCCTTTGTTAATAACCCTCCAGTGCTCTCAGAGCAAAGGTTGGCTCGCAGCTTTCTCCCCTTCCTGCCGCCTGTCAGGAGAGGAAATCGCAACTTTCAGAGGGACCTGACACAGGGGGAACTGGATAGCACCGAAGGGTCAAGGGTAAGAATGCAGGGAACAGTGAGAAATCCCAGATAGTGTCCGGCCGGTGCTAGGCAGGAAAGGCTCCTTTACATGTGACTCCTCCTGTTTGCTATCTCTGGTTCCTGCAGGAAAGAAAACCACAGCAGATTTTGCTGTGACTGCATTTGTGCACAGCTGTCCACACTGCTAGAGAAATGCTGAGGGTTTCACGGGAGGTGCAACCCTAGACTGTGGGTTTTCCAATCTCCTGTGTACAGATGAGCCAGGAACTTTAACTGAAATTATGTGGTATTGGTTAAATAACACCAATTTCATGTATAATTCATCACCAGGCCCTATTGATCTAATAACCTAAATGGCAAATCACAAGGTGTGCATAGTAACAATGGTGTATGGTGAAATGCTTCATGAAAACAGCACGTGAAAAACCCTCCCTGTAAATTCTTCAAGAGGATTCCCTCCCACACATCTTATTCCAGACCAGGCTACCGACACCGTGAACAATGGGGTGTGAGGTGTTCACCTCCCTTCCTTCTCCATCTGTCTTGGCTTCTGCTGTGCCAGGAGGACTTGACCTTTGATGAGAAGACACCTCCCCCTAAAGGTCAGGGTGACCTGACGTCCGTCACCCCTCGGCCTGTTCTGCTTGGGGTTAAGGTTGCCCCAGTTAGGAAAGATGACCAGATACAGGCAACAAAATGACAGACCGGGAGGTCATGGGTTAAAGGTTTGGGCATCGATTGTTTTGCTAGTGATGTTTCTAATTCCCATTAACTCTCATGAAGAATTATGTGTGTGGCATGTGAGGAGAAGACACAGTTATTAACTGAGGCTTTCTCTCCTACAGGCAGTGAATGCTGCTATTTATTAATGAAGCTGCACTTTCCCAGAGCATGTAATGGTAAAGATCATAGAATTTTAAACCTAGAATGGGCATTAGAGATCATTTCGCCTAACTCTCTCCCTTTAAAGATGAGGAAACAGGTCTAGTGAGGCTAATCACTTACTCGAGGAAGGTCACTTACTTAGTGGCAGAGTGAGGGCTACACCCCTAGTTTATTCCCTCCCTCCACTGATGCCATGCTGACAAATTAACAAGTATTAAATAGCTGGTAAGACCTCAGGAGCCAGAGTGTAATGTTAAAGCTGCATCGCTTCGAGTGTGCATGGAATCTGAGGCATATTTAGTGGCCAGAGGCTATGAGCAAGATATCTTTTAAAAATGCAAATTGCTATCTACTAAATAAAATGAGTGTAAGTCTTAGGAAGTTCCTTCCACTGGAGCTCGTAGGCAATAGTGTTAATTAGTCCGAGGGCATGGGTCCAATTTCCATAAGGGCCAATTAGCTTCACACAATGGGAAAAAGAGACTGATTCCCAGACTTGGACCGTACCCCAAACTCTGTCTGCCAGGTCCCCGGGGAAACCAGGTGAGACTGTGAGGGGGACAGGGCACATATCCCCCGCCCTTGCTGGGAAAACAACTCAGGGCGTTTCTCAGTGGACTCACCTTACATTCAGGGCAGAGCTTTAATAAAATGTTTTATTAAGGCTGAAAGCCAGGGATTGCTTGGAGCACATTTTCACATTCATTCTCTTCACATCATTGAATAATGGTAGCAAAAGGGATTTTTATTCTAGTTTTGCAGATTAGGACCTAAGACCCAAAGAGATAAAGTTATCTTTTTTGTTGTTGTTGTTTAAATCCAATTATCAGGCAATGAGAGAACATCAGATTCAAGACCTAAATCTAGGTCTTCTGAACTTCCCAGTAAACCAGACATCACAGCTACTTACAAGCACAGAGCTACCACTTTGCTGACACAAACAGAAAAATAAAAGCATTTTGAGTTGCATCCAGGTGCTAGGTCGTGGCTCAGCTGGAAAATCAGCTTCTTTCCGTGATTGGGCCAAGGATAAAAAAGAAACATGTGGTCATGATTTCACAGCAGTTTTCTTGGGCAAAATATAAACAGACATAAACGAGAGGTCTTCTGTGGTCCTGCCTGCAAGGCCTCAGCCCTATTTCCCAAGTCAAAACCCAAGACCTGTTGATGAGGACAGAGGGCAGGAAGGAGTGGCCATAGGTGAGACAAACTTGAAGATAAACAGGTGATGGCACATCACGGGTACTTATGTCCACGTGGCTCTTTAGGTCCTTTATTGTCTTGCTTCAGGCCATGCTAGTTCATGCAAAGTCAACATAGTTAACCAGATAGACTTTGTCCTTTTCAGGAATGACTAACAGTTTGTCAATATCAAACACAGAGAGTCAAACAGAGGCGCTGAGGGGCTACAGACGTGAAGCGAAGCCAAGCAACTAAATAGTAACCTTAGAGCTCCAAGAGCAACAGAGGCCAGACACTTCCTGCCATTCTCCCCAAAGTAAAGTCAACTTTAAGCATCACAGAAATGGCACCTCGTTTTAACTGTGGTGTCTTTTGACAACTTGAACAAATCAGCATTGTTGAAAAAGGTTTTTTACCCATTACTACACGATTCAGCCGGCACGTAGATTAAATTCTATCTCATCAAGGAATTTCTAGCCATGTTGCAGAGAGGTTGGGCAGCTTCTTTTTCACTCCTACCTTCAGTATTTTATTAAGTGGTTATGGTTTCCTTGAGACTTACATTCATCAGGGAACAGAAAGCAGCCAAGACAAGCAGTAACAGCTGCTCAAAGGACAGGGCGAGGCCACCTCTCCCATTCTTTTTCCTGGTGCCTCACATCCGTTCGGGTGGGAGTTCTTCTCAGATAGGCTAGCACATTTCTCTCTTTGTGTTCATACCAGAGGCCTGATCTCATCGGCTTGTTCAGTGCTAGGATGGTAAGGCTGGGAATTACAATTAAGAACCTACTGACGATCAGGTTGTTTGATGTTAGTGTAAGAGAAAGGTAAAAATTGTTGGGAGAATTTCCGGGGTCATCTAGCCCTCAATCCTAGCTTGCCATTCTCTTCCCCATCTCTCGTCATGGGAAATTCAGTTCCTCCCAGGGAAGCTGATTCTAGTTTGGGCCAGCTCTAGTTGTGATGAAGTTGTTTCTTAAAAATAAGGAGACCACTTCTTGCCATGGCTCTGGTTCTGCCATGTAGAGCCCACCTTATAGCCAATTCTGTACTAACACCCAGCTTATTGAGGTGCCTGCATGGCTTAGTTGGTTAAGTGTCCAACTCTTGATTTTGGCTCAGGTCATGATCTTATGGCTCATGAGATTGAGTCCCATGTGAGGCTCGGCACTGACAGCATGGAGCCTGCTTGGGATTCTCTCTTCCCCTCTCTCTCTGCCCCTCCCCTGCTCATGTGCACTCTCTCTTTCTCTCTTTTTCTCAAAATAAATAAACATTAAAAAAAACCCAGCTATCTTTAATTTCTGAATTTATTCATTAATTCATTCAGTCTGCATTTTATAGTGTCTATGGTGTCATGTATGACGTTAACTAGACCTGCATCCCCACCTAAGGGCTCTTCAGTCCATTTGTGTTCATTTCTTTCGTTCAATCTAAAAACACTCAGTTTTCTCAACTTTTTGTAACACAGAGAGGCCTCCACAATCTGGATCTCCTCTTCCAGACTTCACAATGAAAACACTCTTGCTAAGAAGAGTTATTGAGGGTCCACTGTGTAGTAGGCCCAGAACTAGCCCCTATAATATTCTCCACTTCCTGCAAGGTAGTCATTGTCAGACTGGCTTTTGCCATGAGGAACTGTGGCTCAGAGATAAAGTAACTCTTCTTGATTACTTTATCAGAGATAAATACATTCTTGGTGTGGATGAGCCAATAGCTGATAGGTGGGATGTTTGTACAGACTCTAAAACTTCCAGTTTGAGGGTGTTCCCTTAAGGGGCAGCATCTGTAAGTGATGAAGTATGTTCTTCCCATGTACCCTGTCCATGGCAGACAAGACCATCTGCTCCCTCCCGGCATAGCAAACAGTTCTTAGTGTTAACCCCTTTCTTTTGACAATCCATTATATTACATAGTTACACATACTTCTACATTATACTACATAGTTAAGTACATTGATAGCCCACATGAAATGCATTTTCCAGTGTAAAATTTCTGAAGGGATTTAAAAAATCATGTGCTTTCAAAATACAATTTTTTGTAAGAGTAACTCATTTAATTTATGATTGGCAATCCTTTCTTGGCAAACATCACACACATTCAGGAATTCTTATAAAATGAGAGAATCTGGGGCTCCTGGCTGGTTCAGTCAGGGGAGTGTGCAACTTTTGATATCGGGGTTGTGAGTTTGAGCCCCACAGTGGCTACAGAGATTACTTAAACAAAACTTAGGGGTCCCTGGGTGGCTCAGGTGGTTAAGCGTCTGACTTCAGCCCAGCTCATGATATCACAGTCTGTGGGTTGGAGCCCTGCATCCATCTCTGTGCTGACAACACAGAACTTGCTTTGGATTCTCTGTCTCCCTCTTTCTCCGCCCTTCCCTTGCTTTCTCTCTGTCTCTCTCTCAAAAAGAAACATTTAAAAATAAATAAGAGAATCTAATCTATACATTTTTTTCAGATGTAATTAAATATTTATGAACACTAAATATAACAAATAATGAAGTTGACATGATACATTTTGTAGATGTTTAATTAAACATTTATTCAATTTATCAATTTTGTATTTTGGAAACAGTAAATCTTTTGAGACCTTCAGATAAGCCTTTGAGAAGAACAAGCCTACAAGTGCCATGTTATTAGTGACTAAATAATAGTGGGTCTTTCACATTCTTTGGGGATAGAAGAGCTGATACAGACGTGTGTGGCTTATGATGGCAATAGCTGTTTTTGGAAACCACATTGTTGGTTTTCCTTTCTCTGGCCCAGTGTGGCTTCTTTTGGTTGCCTTGTCTGCCCATCTTATATGTGCTTGAAAGCAGATAAAAGGGGACTCTTTCAGACAAAACTTTGTGGGTCTTTCGGCTTTTCTTGATCACCATCTTTCTCTGCTGAGAAAATTGCTCTTTTGCTTACAGTCTTGGATGAAAAGTTGACCTGATGCATCTGGTTTCACGAACAGCCACTGAGGGGCTGGATAATGCAAGCTGAAAGTGGGGAGTTCACTTGGCTCCTGCTCAATAGGAAACAGGAGAAAGGAAGGAGCCAGAGAAATTCCCCATCCTTTCTCCCTTTTTGCATCCCTTCCGGAGAAGTCCTCATTGCCAAACAGACATGCCTGCTATGCTTCTTCATGATTTGTGAAACAGGGCCAGCATACACATGCATCTCGTGTTGATTTGCATCTTCCTTTATCTTCTATCCCTTTTTCTTTTACCACCCCCATACCCTGGGTTTGTACTTTGGTTCTTGCCCCTGGCTCGACCTTCTAGAGAACCCGGTTAAGAGTGCCAAGCACCAAGTTGTCATTCATGGATTTTATACTGAGTTGCTTTCCTTGACTTGTTTTTTAAACTGTGTCCTGTTTACCTTTCCAGATTCTGATGATTGCCTTTTGTTTTCCTGCTGGTTTTCACTTCCAGCTCATCCCTGGATATCGGTTTTTTTTTAATAGGGTAGACCTAGAAAATGTTAAACTTCCTACTGACTAAAACATCCAAGGCTGTGAAACTAGGTCTCTCTTATATTGCCTATTTTTAGTTAGGTTTTTAAGCACAATTGTAAGACCTTTTATTTATCCCTGTTAAATTTGATCATTTTAGTCAGTTCATTATTGTTCTTGCCTGTCAAGAACATTTAGAAACCTGATATCATTATTTTCCATATATCTGATATTCATAAATTTGAGCCTTTTTTTTTTTTTTTTTTGGCCTTCATTCAGCGATATTAGATTATACAGTCCATGGTGGATGAAAGATCCTGCGACAGGGGCACCTGGGTGGCTCAGTCGGATAAGCGTCTGACTTTGGCTCAGGCCATGACCTCACGGTCTGTGGGTTTGAGTCCCGCGTTGGGCTCTGTGCCGACAGCTCCGAGCCTGGAGCCTGCTTCGGATTCTGCATCTACTTCTCTCTCTGCCTCTCCTCTACTCACACTCTATCTCCCTCTCTCTCAAAAGTAAATAAACATTTTTAAAAAATTAAAAAAAAAAAAAAGATCCTGGGACAACATGTAGAAAACTCTCAAGCCCTAGTCCTCACCATTTAGCCATATTTGTTTATTTATTTACTAATTCAATTGTCCTTTGCCTTCAGGCAAAGGAACTCAATTCCATTGCACAAACATACATTTGATGATTGCCTAATTGGGGCAAACCACAGTGTTGTATGTCTCTTGTTGGGACACAAAAATAAATAAGATGTTGGATAATTTTTATTGGTGAGAATTTCTGTTCTTTACAGGAAGACAGGTGTGTGGTAGAGCTATTACAGAAGAAACTGGCCTTCTGGGCGCTCAAATCCTATAGAATGGCGACTACCTATTTCTTCTCCATGAAATGCTGGCTCTGATGAAGGAAAAAAGAAATGCAGTTTAAGAACGCTCTAAGAAACTAGATAAACTAGGGGAAGAATCACCTTCTCCCACTGAACATTGAGTTTACAAAGAAGGTGTGAATTTAGAGACTAAAATAACCTCCTGCCTAAGCACCTACCCATGTCGATGAAAATCCTTTGCCAATTCACAAAGTCCTTTCGTGGTTGCAAATGACTCTGTCACAATAATTGTTTCCTGTCAACTTTTAAGGCAAGAGTGAGAGGTTTATTGAATGGCAAGGAGATCATCTGGCATTTCTAGTTTAGTATCTGGAATTTCAGCAAATGTCAAACACACACTTCTTAGAAGGATAAGGAGAAAAAGTCGCTGGGAAAAGAAAACTAAAAGAGACTATTGGAAAATAACATTTCATGTGTATTCTCAGAAGTATGTAAGAACTGGTCTTTAGTTCGTTATTCCCATTTAAAAGTGAACTTTTGGGATGCCTGGGTGGCTCAGTCGGTTAAGCGTCCAGCTTCAGCTCAGGTCATGATCTCGCAATTTGTGACTTCAGGCCCCGCATCCGGCTCTGTGCTGACATCTCAGAGCCTGAAGCCTGCTTCGGATTCTGTGTCTCCCCTCTCTCTCCGCACCACCCCTGCTTGTGTTCTCTCTCTGTCTTTCAGAAATGAATAAACATTAAAAAATAAAAGGTGAACATCCGTTGCAGTCTGAGGAAGATGCTATTTCTAAGAAATGGGAGCAAAACTAGGACTCAAAACCATAGAAACAAGCACCTGGATAATTTACAAGGTATCACGATGAAACATGCAGAAAAATGGAAACCAGAACCTATTTTGATATGTAAGTCTGAGGATAGCTTCAAGAAAAGCAAGGCCATCATGAATGGGGGGACTCAATTCCAAAAAAATGCCATTGGCTAGCATTCACCAGGATGCCCACTGAACATGGAGGAGAGCAGGGCATTGATTTTTGTAACTCAAAAGGCCCCGAACTCACAGACATGTCTTCCTCCCCTCTTGCCTCTTTCCTCCTACTGTAATGCCTCCGTCTTGTAGAATATTGCTAACTAATTGAAATCCTTGTGAAATTCAGGCAACCAGTAACCACATAAGCACATGTAAACATACATAGCACACACATGCGGGGAGAATATTTCATTAATGATCCGTTAGACATTGAAAGCTCAAACTTCCCTCCTGACACCGGGCTCTAGTAGAACCGGGATGGGGAGACATGGTGGTCCCAGCAGCTTCTTGGGCGTGGCCTCAGGGGTGGCAGCTCAGTAGCATATTCGACCACAGGGAACTGGAGAGGAGGAAAACCCGGAAATATCACACTGTTTGCAACTCAAATAAATCCCTCAGGATTTATGACTTAATCTTAGTGCAGCATCACTGAAAGAAACCCAATCCAGTTTCAGTTAACTGAAAGTAATTGAAAAGAAACTTTAATCTTTACTTGTTCTCTCAAGGAACACTAAAGGGATCCAGTTCATAATCTACAGAAATACATGGGAAAATCCCCTTTCTTCTCCTTTTTAGTTCTTTTCCTCCCACGACACGCACACGTGGGGTCTCTGGAACTTCTCTTTCCCCAAGCTTCTCACTCTCAACCCTCTGTCCCCTTAACTCTCAGACACATACCTGCACAGTCGCCTTTCTCCTTGCCCTGGAGCCGTGCAGGCGTACCTGTCTATGCTGTTGGAAGAATGCGGACACTGCACTCCCTGCGGAAGGAGCTCAAGTACCCCACTCGCTGACTCTCCCCGCTTCTTAGTTCCTTTTGTAGCATTGCCAGAGACAAAATGGGACACCTAGTTAAATTAAGAATTTTAGTAAGAGACAAATAATTTTTTGGTGTAAGAATGTCCCACATACTGCATAGGACATACTTCTACTGAAAATGACACTTGTCATTTATCCGCAACTCGAATTCAAATAGATGTCCTGTGTTTTCATTTTCTAAATTTAGCAACCTTATTATTTTGGGAGAACATTACCCACCAAGAAAAGTGTTCACATCAGAGAAACAAGTAAGATACCTTTTTAGAAACTTCCAGAGCTATCTAAGAGGAAACTGAAGTAATCTAGAATTTCTACAGAATGGGGCAGAGAATACTCCTTTATCTTGTTATTGTGGACACGAATCACTGTGTCCTGCTTCACCAACAGGGAGATGATCAGCCAGAATTAATTCACATGTATAAAGTAACTATGTTTCCACACTCAGTCTAGAAGTTTGGGATCTACCTACCATAGTAGTTGCTATGCAAGAATTCATACAAAATCTGCATTTTTGAGTGTAATTGAAAGATTCCAGTGTTATCTTTAAAAAAAAGTGTCCTAAACACATATCAGTAGTATTAATTGCACGCTAAATTTCATGAGTCTGTGAGTTTGGTCTTCACATAAATGCATGCGGATGCCGACATGGGAATGCAGTCTCCTTTTCCAAGAGTCACCTTGGAAGGTAATGAATTTAATGATGTTGCTCCAAACATGTCGGATCCTCTCCAGCCGTTTTCAGCACCTGCTTCTGGGCCACATGGAAGAATCACTCTTCTTGTTTTATGTTCTCTCTTTGTTTTGTCTTCAGACTGTATTCTCCAGCTGGCTCTTCGGCTCGTCCCACCCTGCTTGGTTCTAAATGACTTTTGGCTATCTCCAAAAGGTCATAGCTATCCTCCAAGGATGAAGATTCACAACCATTGGGAATACCGTGACACCTCAATTAACAAACCCCCTGGGAGCAAAGCTCTTCTATAATAAAGTGCCCATATTAAAAACGAGATTAACTCCTTATAAATCATACAAAACAGAACCACCTGCAAGTGCTAACTGGACAAAAACGCCTTCTCAACAAGCTTCTGTTTGTCCCCGTCCCATTCAAAGCAAAGAGATCGATTCTACTCCAAATGGTAAGTCTGGGGAGAGGGCCATTTTGCCCACCTCCCCTCCCTGTTAAGTGCTGTTCCCCCCACTATAAACCCCCACCCCAGTGGCAACCCCTCCTGCCTGTGCCCCCTACCCCCAACTTCAGGTACCCAATACTGTTCCATGCTAACAACCATAAAGAATTTACACCTACTGATTCATGACCAGATTCTATTTCAGTGGGAATTCATTTATTCAAAACTAGTTATTTAGAAGAAATTTTAGTCAATATGTATGTTTTTTAATCAGCAACTGAAAGATGGTTGGTATTAAAATCTTTGTCCCTGATACAGGGAGAGTCAAGCATCATCAGGCATATGTGGATACATTTTAAGATATGAAGACGCATAAGAAATTATGTCCACTCCTGGGTGATCAACCTGATTTGGAAGAGAGTGGAGAGAGAGTCAAAAGCATTATCTTTTATACTCAGGTGGTTCCCTCCGTCTTAGTGAGGAGGAAGGCGAGCCAAGTTTAGGTTTCTGGAAGCCTATTTCTCAGGGCAGCTGGGAGTAGAGCAGCCTGTGAGGATCGCCCCTGACACTGTAGTGTCTAAGAAAGCAAATGTCTCAACATGGCAGAGGGCAAAATGAAGCAGGCATATGGATTTTGGTGGATGTGCTTCCCCATCTGTAAAAAGAACAAGGTAATAGCTGCTCCATCTTCAAATCTAGGAAACCCTTCAAATCCTTTTTGCATGACTAATCACATCACTGTCAACAGGACAAATTACATGATATCCTAATTTACATCACGGACACTGTCAAAACCAATCCTCTAGTCAGCCTTAAGATTAGCACAATATCTTTTATTCTTGTTAATATTTCTTAACCAAATTTGGGGCAACCATCAAAAGATTTGGTATACAGTTACCTTGATTCTTTCCCTTTAAAAAAGTAAACTTCTAGCTGGCACCCTGCTGAGAACATCCAGCCTTTAGAGGTTCAGGAAAGTGACATGTGGGGCTGATGGGGGTTAAATGGCATTCTTTCTTGTATATTCAGGGAGAAATGGAGGTGTTCCTGCCCTATTCATGTCTCCCTCTAGGGCATAAAAGCAGGAATAAGCAAAATGATGATGCCTTGTGATGATGAATAATAATAATGCAAAATCGCAATACCTGTCTTCAGATTGTGATGGCAGTTTCTCAGTCTTTTTGTATGCAGATGAAAAGGTGGATTTTTATAGCAAATCTCCCTTCAGACCCAAATGCCTTCCCACATCTCACACCCACTCCCAAACACACACTCACACTTGGGGGTTGGGTAGGTGACTTAAAATTAGGATGTCAGGAAAGGTATCAAATTGATTTCGTATTCTTCAAAAGCCTATCCTGATCATTTTAGTTGGACATATTTCTATAATTGTTAATAACAGGCATTTATTGAGTCTCCAAATAATCTGTGTTGAAATTGTGGAAAATGAAACAAATGGTCATAGTGACTATTTCTTGATGAATGTATCTTCTGAAAGCTTAAATAGAAATGAAAAACACATACCTAAGAACAAAATGAATGACATCTTTCTGTACCTAAAGGCAAGGAAGAAATGACAGTGCTTAAATATGTCAGTGTGAATGGTTTGCCACAAAATCTGAATTTTTATCCAGTTCCAAACCGCTTGTTAGTTCAAATCCTTCAGAACCTCTAGGATATGTATTCTGTATTGCCTTCTCCAAAGGTCTCTCAAATTGATGTATTAAAATAACTTGAGCTGAAAATAATATCTAACCTTTCTCGTTGGTTCAAACTCCTTTCTCTGAGGGTCTCTTCTGTGGAATATCTAATTTTTGCAGTCAACTGCAAACCAGTTCCTTTTGATTTTTACACTTGGTAAACAGAGGAACACCCTGAAGATGACTCTAGAAAATTCTAGCGTGTGTGAAAATCATCATCAAGGTAACAGGATCCACTGTTTTGACTCTTTAATTGATACCTGAGAAAATGAGGGAAATCAATTTATGCAGACCATGTAGCAAAACCGACCTTCCAATTCAGAGCTAGAAGATACTCTGAGCGTAATGCTTCATATGATGACTACATTAAAAAATTGGCTTTGTAAATTAATAACCAATTTGGATTCCTAATAGATCTTTTAAAAAAGGAAGGAATGATCAAATGAGTACAATCTATGTAGATTAGGGATTATAATGTCTTTTTCTATGGAAAAATTATTAATGTTTTAAACATGGGTTTTAAACATAGATATGCTAATATTTGTACTGAGAGGAAGATGAGCAAAGCCGAGCTTAATAAGCAGGGAGCGAAGCAGGGAGACAAAAAGGCAGCATGATGAAAAATAAGAATGTTTTGGAGAAACTGGACAAACCAGCAGGAGAACATGTTCAAGGGAAAAAGTATAAAAGCCAAGGGAAAAAATGAGGTGCAGGGATTATGTAGCTGATCAGAGATCTCTGGCCACAGGAGAATAAAAGCTAATTAAGGAAAAGAAAATTTCTAAAGGAGAATAGAGCCATAGCATTGGAATTAGTATAGCTGTGTATGGTTTATATACTTCAACATAATTTCCCATAATAGCAAGGTGGTTTTTCTTTACTGCCTGTTACCAAACAGTGTCCAGAGTAGTTGTATACGGCCAATCATTGAAGTCTGGGAGGGTATAAATGGTGGGTCCCAGGTATATAGTCTTTGGGAGTTGATATTAGAAATTTACTACAGGTAGATTACCAAGAAATGCTCCCATGGAGTTACCTTGAGCTTCTGATAACTCCAGTGTCCCATAAAGAAGCCCAGTTTCTGGTCCTAGTTCTTCCACTGATTTGCCATGTGACCTTGACTAACTTGCTTAAACTCTTTAGGATTTTGGTCTCCTTGTCTGTAAAACGAGAAGTAGTTTTTAAACTATGCCCACAGAGCCCTACAACCCTGAGGAGGTGCCCCCGGGAGGTGAATGGGTGAGAAGTAGGAGTGAGGTTCCATTGTTGACACTTCTGTGTACACACTTTAACCACTTTTAATCCAGTTCATATATTGTGGGTCCAGATATGGTTTCCTTTTCTTCCTGCCTTATAAAGATTTGAGAATCATTATTTTTAAAAATTTTTATTTATTTTGAGAGAGAGAGAGAGAGGAAGAGGGAGGGAGAGAGAGAGAGCGCATGTGCGAATGGGGGAGGGGCTGGGAGAGAGAGAGAGAGAGAGAGAGAGAGAGAGAGAGAGTCAGTCCCAAGCAGGCTCTTCACTGTCAGCACAGAACCCATTGTGGGGCTGGAACCCACGTACTGTGAGATCATGACCTCAGCCAAAGTCGGATGCTTAACCAACTGAGCCACCCAGGCGCCCAGAGAATTACTATTATGCAGATAGTCTCTAAAGCTCTCTTTTTACTATACACTTTTTCTTTTCTATATAATTTTTTCCCCACAAAACGTTTCTTAATATCATTTGTGCCAAAAAGAACACTGAGATGTGGGGAACGTCAGGGATCCTGGGCCACAAAAATTGCTGAATAGCAACCACAAAACAGCAGTAAGCTTTCATTGCTCCTGTTCGTGCAGGATGGTGACTTCGGCTGGGGGCAAGTGGGCGGGGCTGGTGTTCAGGTCTCAGCTGGAAGTCAACTGGGGACTTACCCATCTGAACTCAGCTGCAGATGTGCTGGCTGTTGTCCTGGCAACTCAGCCCTCCTCCACATGTCTCTCACATTCCTCCAGCAGGCTGGCCTTGTCATATTCTCATGGTGATGGCAGAAGGCAAAGAGAGGGAACAGAAAAGCACAATAGGTTTTTCAAGTATCTGCTTATGTTAAGTTTGCTATTGTCTTATTGGCTAAAACAACTTACATGGCCTAGCCTCGTGTCCATGAGGGAGGGTACTTCCGAGGGGTCTGGATACAAGGAGGTATGAAAAAAGGGCCATTGATACATTCTGTCTTTTAATGGGGAAATTGTCTTATGTTCTTATAAAAGTGGCCAAACAGGTGGGGCTGCAGAATCTAGGTTTTTGAGTGATAAGAAAAAGAGAGTATCCAGTGGTAGTCTGGTTTATCAGGAAAGATTTTTCTGGCAAGCTTCCAAGCAGCAGAATATGGGAGTATAAAAGAAATTACTCTTTTTTTTTCTTTCATGTTTTTATTTAAATTCCAGTCCATTAACATACAGTGTAATATTAGTTTCAGGGGTAGAATTCAGTGATTCGTCACTTACATACAACACCCAGTGCTCATCACAAGTGCCTCCTTAAGACCCATCACCTATTTAACCCATCTCATCCACCCACCTCCCTTCTGGTAACCATCAGTTTGTGCTCTATATTTAAGAGTCTGTTTCTTGGTTTGCCTCTAGCTCATTTTTTCTTTTCCCTGTGCTTGATTGTTTTGTTTCCTAAATTCCACATATGAGTGAAACTGTAGGGTATTTGCCTGTCTCTGACTGACTGATTTCGCTTCACATAATACTCTGTAGTTCCATCCATGTTGTTACAAATGGCAAGATTTCATTCTTTTTGATGGCTGAGTAATATTCCATTCTATATATACCGCATCTTTATCCATTCATCAGTTGATGGACATTTGGGCTCTTTCCATAATTTTGCTATTGTTAATAATGCTGCCATAAACATCAGGATGCATGTATCCCTTCAAATCAGTATTTTTTGTATCATTTGGGTAAATATCTAGTAGTGGGATTGCTGGATGGTAGAGTAGTTCTATTTTTAACTTTCTAAGGAAACTCTATTGTTTTCCAGTGGCTGCACCAGTTTGCATTCCCACTAACCGTGTAAGAAGAAGGTTCCCCTTCCTCTGCATCCTTGCTAACACCTGTTGTTTCCTGTGTTGTGAATTTTAGCCATTTGGACAGGTGTGAGGTGATATCTCATTGTAGTTTGGATTTGTAGGAAATTACTCTTTTAATAAATCTAAACCCCTTGATTTTTCTCTAAATCAGTCTTCTAAGCCTTTCAAGATTTTCTACTAGGTACCCCTGAGGTCACATCATTCATGTATTTAATGTTGAGAACTCAAACGCTTGTGCAAAGTATAGAGAGATAGAGGGAAAACCATTTCAATTGTGCAATAGATAAAAGCCCTTTCCCTTCATGGGGGCATGATCTGAGCGGAAGATTGGACAGTCCTAGTTTCTGTACGTCCCTCACAGTGTAAAACTGCAGCCAGAAAAATACAAGCTCACTGAATGTTTTTACTAAGCCAAGCAAATGGCAGCCTGCACTAATGGAGGGGAACAAATCTGCCCACGTTTGAATGGTAGTTTTGAGTACGAACACTGTTGGCCTCACCTACTGGCTTCAGAATGCTGTTGAAGATAAAACACTACCACACACCCTGACAGCAAGCTTTTTGACTGAAGTTGGGAACCTCGCAAACACGTCACAGACCTTCCGTTGACTTGGCACTGGGTTGCAGGGGCGTCAGTTCTCTGTGAACCCTGCCCTGGCTTGGGGGAATAGAGCCAGAACCTTCCCGCTCAGTGATTCCTTCACAGTGAACCTGAGTGCGGGCCCAGGCGGAGCACTGGTTCAGCGGGTGACACTGGATGATCTTTCACAAGAATGAAAAACAAAACAAAACAAAAAAAAACCTCCACAAAACTGTTCACCTTAATGCTCACTTTGCCGGTAACTTCCACCTGAAGAACTTCATAGGTCAGTCTGGGCTCCCTGTCAGAGGAGTTGGTCAAGAGCAATATCGCAAAGACTGAGGAGAAGTCGTGTATTCTGTCCAAGTATTGTCTTAGGCAGTGCGTGAATAACAGTAGTTATTTCTCTAGATGGGTGTCTGTCAAGCTTTCCCCCCAAGAGATGTCATTTGGGGTGTCGCGTCCAATTTCAGGGATGGCAGTTAACAGCCTGTAAAGTGTTCCCGGGATAACCTCTCTCAATAAGGGAAGCATGTCCTGGGCATCGACAAGTATGACCTTGTCATTGACACACACCAAGGCAGCCACTCAACAACAGCATCCATTTCCGCTCCTCTTTAGAGTTCTGAGTGACAACTGTGGTCAGATGAAGGTGGAAAGGGAACGAAAACATGAAACACAGTGATTTCCAATACGTTTTTTCCTTGTCTTCAGGCGAAAAATCACACCATTATGTCATTTTCGTGATGTGCTCATCAACAGGAGTGAAAACCTCATTTGTCATCTTTTGGTCTGATAGAAAATCAGAGTTTAGGGAATTCAGCTGGGCTGTCAGCACTCTCGCTGTCAAGAAGAACAGCCGAAGGAAGGCGGCAAGAACACGGGGCCAATGAGAGCTCTGGACCCTGATGCCATTGCTCACTGTAGAAATCCATGGAAAGATCTTGTGCTCCTTGGCATACCAACCCAATTTGCTAGAGCTGTTTATCAAGTTCCCATGCAGACAGGATGTAAATATGCCACTTAAATCTGCAAATACAATAATGAAAACTGATACTTGTAATTGTATCTGTGTGGTCCCACTGACTCAGAGCTAAATGGATTTCCAACCTAATATTGCTAAATGAATCCTCAAAAGATGTGAGGTCCATTACAGTGGAAAAGTGGCATCGCTTCTCACATCCTGTCATGATAAGGACATCTCCATCGTTTTGTATGACTGAAATATTTTTATCTGTCTCCTGGAATTGCCTTCCTCTGTTTTAACCCCATCTTTTGTGCTGGAAAATTCGTGCCAGGTGAGTGTTCCTTCCATTTGCTCTCATCTGTTCTAGTCTGAACAGCTGTTGGGCCATGCCAACGAGAGGATTCTGGATGGTGGAGAGAGACTTATAGACACTCCCCCCTCCCATCTCCAGTTCACGCATTTCCCCACAGGTGGCCTCACAGAGTTCTCTCTTACTGTAAAAGGTTCAAAGCCTAATTCAGTCACTTACCATCCTTGTGTCTGGTACATGACGGGAATCTTTGTAAATCCCACGGCTTCCTGGCCCCAGTTCAGTGCAATGCCACAATTCCAGAAACATTGTTCCAGCATTAAAAGTCATTGAAACACAAGTCTGCTGGCATTCTCTTAAATAGGCTGAAGGGACAAGACATTCATAATGGCCTTTACAACGTGTTCGCCTTTCATCTTTTCATCTCTTTCCCTTTTAATGTCTCTATCATGAGGTTTCTTTTCCCACAGCATTCCTCAAAACACTTCTGTGTCTCAGCCAACATGGATTCTCTATTCTCCTCTCTTCTTTCATTTCCAACTCAGCTCTTTAGTTTGTAGAGTGACTTGGCCTTCTCCTGCCCTGAGTCCCCAGCTTCTGTAGACCCTGGACTGCCTGAGGGAGGAAGAGCCCCTTTCTCCCCAGGGAGAGAGGGGAAAGGGAGAGTCACAGGGATTTGTTACTTAGATTCTTCTTCTGTAATTTCCATTACACTCCTGAGTCTCAGTTTTCTCATCTGCTGAGTGGGTGTAAAGGCAACATGCGTCTCGGAGTTATTGCCAGAAGTCCATGAAAATGGAGTAGGAAAAGCCCTCCCATAGAAGGGAGCACCCACATAACTGTGCAATGAAGTTTATCTCCTTCCCCTGTTCCCAGTGATATTTCAAAGATGTTCACCTTTTATTACTGACTCTTCTTTGTGTGAGTGATTTTTTATAGTTGCTCTTGCTTAGGATTATTTTCTGATGTAGTGACTGTCCTTAAAGCACATTATAGTCTATGGGGCGCCTGGGTGGCTCAGTTGTTTAAGCGTCTGACTTTGGCTCAGGTCATGATCTTGCATTTCTTGAGTTCGAGACCCGCATTGGACTCTGTGCTGTCAGTGGGGAACCTGCTTCAGATCCTCTCTTTTTCTCTCTGCCCCTCCCCAACTCACTCTCTCTCTCTCAAAAATAAACATGAAAAAAAAGCATGTTATGATCTATACCATTTCATACTCTGTTTGAAAGAACAGTATTTTGTTCATTTTGCTATCCTCTATAGTACCCATCAAAATACTTTAAAATCTATTTAGTGCTCAATAAACACTGGACCCAACTTCACCACTAGGTTATGATATAGATTGAATCCCAGTCCATTTCCTGGACATACACGTCACACCTGGAAGGACTTAGCATCACTTTGGAAACCCCAGAAAATGATTATGTACAGATAATGAATGAGAAAACCGTGTGGCATGACCACAGGGCCATTGGCTGAGACTTAGCACCACTCCTTTGAGGGAGAAGATTTCACTTTGGTTATTTTTCCAGCACCTAATGCACCCATTTGTTTCTAGGCATGCAGTACTGTAGTGAAACTTGGCAAAGATTTCTGGGATATCTTATGAAATATAAATTATTCAGATAGACAAGAGGAAAATTTTAATTCCCTTTGGAAGTTTCTAAAGTTTCAGCATAGTTACATATCCCTTTTTGATAAAGTTCAACTTTGACATTCCTTTTACCCATACAACTCTCTCTCCCCTCCTGTTAAAGCCTCACAATTCCCAAGTAAATAAAGGTTTCTAATTCACAAGTCTTGTTTGAGGGTAGCATAGACTTTCAGAGTTTTGCAAAATTCCTAATTTTGCTGTCCAAATCTATAATATGATTGTTTCTGTATATGAAAAAAATGCGCTTTGATAAACTTCATTAAAACTTCAATATATTTCTGTTCTGTACTGGCTTTTCTGTGTCTTCTCTTGCCTATTTTACCTTCTCTCCAATTTCCTCAATAGAAGGGAAGTTTTCAATACTCAGAATCTGCCCTACACTCTTTATCTCCTGTATTTTCAAGCGGTTACCACACACACACACACACACACACACAACATATATATATATATATATATATATATATATATATATATATATATATATGCAATTAAATGGTGAATCCCCAGAAGACACAAGACTGTCACATCTTAGGATTCGGATGAAGCAATCACAGGAAAAATGGCATTTCCCGCAGTCATTGCTGCCTCTTTTGTCAGAGAGGGAGAGAGAGAGAGAGAGGGAGAGAGAGCACAATTTTGCCAGCAGACAGGAGGAGGCATTGAGAGAAATGAGTGACAATGGCTCCACTCTTCACCTCAGTCTGGGCCCCTGAAAATGAGGCTGCAAGCAAATTGGCAGGGACTTCCAGAAAGATAGACACAAATTTACTTTCTCACAGCCCTCTCTTCTGTTCACTCACTCCCATGAAAAATAAAAAGTAATAACACTTCTAGTTTCCATGATAATCTCTTTATCTAGAAAATGATCCTATGTAAAGAAAACAGTATTTAATGCCATTTTACATGTACTTTTCTGATTATATTCTTGATACACAAGTTAAAATATTAGGGAATGCAGGGAAAAATCACTTTAACCACAATATCTAATTTTTTCTAACATTTATTTATTTTTGAGAGACAGAGACAGAGTATGAGCAGGGGAGGGGCAGAGAGAGGGGGATACACAGAATCCGAAGCAGGCTCCAGGCTCTGAGTTGTCAGCGCAGAGCCCAACGTGGGGCTCGAACTCACAAACCGGGAGATCATGACCTGAGCCGAAGTTGGACGCTTAAAAGACTGAGCCACCCAGGTGCCCCTAACCACAATATCTAGAATCAGTTGTTTACTTCAAAAATTTTTTTCATGCTTATTTTTGAGAGAGAGAGAGAGTGGAGGAGGGGCAGAGAGAGAGGGAAACACAGAATCTGAAGCAGGCTCCAGGCTCTGAGCTGTCAGCACAGAGCCCAACGTGGGGCTTGAACATATTAACCGCGAGATCATGACCTGAGCCAGTCAGATGCTTAACGGACTGAGCCACCCAGGCGCCCCAGTTGTTGTTTACTTTGATATATATCCTTATGTGTTGTGTGTGCATGTGTATACACACACAAGTGTATTTTGCATTAACTTGAATTTGTTTAAATTCTCACTTTAATATGAACAAATGAGGAAACAGCTTGAAATTACATTGCCATTTTCTCCCTAATACTCCTAACTGTGCTTAAGAGAAACATTTTTATAAACTGGATGCAAAGTGAGGTTTGAAGGCATATTTTCAGAGAATTAGTAATTTTGGAGTTTCTAACAGCCAGATTTTTTGAATGGTAAAAACCAAAAAAAAAAAAAAAAAGAAAAAAGAAAAAAAAGAACACACAGAAGGCAGCAAAGGGTAGAGAAAATGGTTGAATAATCAGCTGTGTTGTTGAAGCGGGTGGAGGGAAGAAAGAGTCAGCCTATCACATCTAAGCGCTATTCAAAGGAAAGTGTGCTCCACTTGATGGGCAGGATGCCAGGACGCAGTAATAAAGGAGCTATGTAGGACTGCAACATGGTACTCTAGAAATACATTTTCCAATTAGTCATAAGTGTTTATTCATCAAGGCATACCACAATGCTTTTGGTAACTGAGTTGTACAAGCAGCTGTAATTGGCAATTGAGAAGCATCATCGCAAATGTTTTGATGTCTAATCCCGAAATTGTTCACGCTCCACACTTCCACTGAATGGTCCCTCTGTCCGGGAGTGGTGGTGTCGATGGTGTGCCTGTGACTACAGGTTTATATAATCATCCAGCATTACATTAGGTCCACCTCACCCGTATTGTCCATGTTTCCTTGAGGAAAAAGGAAGAGACATTGAAGCAGATTAAAAAAGTCTCCTTTTAGCAAGGTTGCTGGATATTTTAAGTGCAAAGGGAAGCTGATAGGATGGTCAACTTAAAAGTATTTTTCCAGAGCATCAGAGTACAAGCGGCCACACGTCAGAAGCCCTTACTTCCCACAAGTCCCAGCAAGATCAGCTGGATGGGGCTGCAGATCAGCGTGGAGAGCTGGAGAGCCCGGATGACATTCACATCATATCACATTTGCTTTCTGGCCATTAATCTAGAACAATTTTTAAGCTAGATTAAAAGCTCCAATGAAAAGAAGTCCACAGGATGCTGCCTGACCTTTAAAAAGAAAATCATCAGGACTGACAGGCTTTTGAATTAAAAAAAAAAAGTTGTTTTTTTTTTTGTTTTTTTTTTTTTGCACTTATTAGTAGCACAGAGCTGCAAATATTACTTAAAAGAGTCTCCTCCCTTTACTCTCCAGTTTTCAGGTACTTAGTATGAGAAGCTTGTGACAATTAAATCAATTTCCACTGGAGTCCCCAGAGGTGGGGCTCACCCCAGCTTTCTCAAGGAGACTTCTTGCACTAATAAGGAGCCAGCAATTTACCGGGGAGGATGCAGCAAAGTAGAAGAATGAAATTTCAGGTCAAAGAAAAACTTTGTAGCAGAATTACCACTTCTTACAGACTGAAGATCAAGCTTCTACTAGAGTCTTATATATAATGGGAAGAAGAGGGTAGCCAGATTTAGGCCTTGAAAATAGCTTTCTGATAACACTGTTTGACTCACGCAACAAGAGCTGTTATTAAAACAATGTTTTACTTCCCCCTTGCTCCAAGTTTAAAATGTACGTTTCATTTCCAGAGGTGAAAAAGGAGCCCACTGATTTGGGTGCATATGGAGAGTTATAGATACAATAATAGCCTGAGCATTCATTTCACAATTATGGAAGCAAAAGCTAAATAAAACACCACCCCAATGCCCTTTGCCTGTGTTCAATCCCAGGAATTAGAATATGAAGCTGCTCTGAGACCACAGACCATTGTCCTCCTCTTCCTCTCTTTACTGTTCAAGCACAGCCGGACCAAGGACCCCCATGCTCAACCTCTTCATCACCAGGCATCCTAATCTGCAGATAGAGCTGTCCAATACCTTCTCACCAGCACTACCAGCCACCTTTGATGTGTTCAGCACATGTTGTAGAACCAACAGGCAAAGGATTAAGAGGTGGGGTGGACCTTCCTCCTGGGCCACCTGGCCTTGGAGCTTATCAGAAAGCGTCAGAGCCACCTGCCCAGCTCGCCAGGCTGCCTTCCCGTGAAGCAGCGGGGGCCCTGCACTGGACAGTGTAAGCAGATGGTGAAGAGAGCACGCATCAGAGGCGGTCTGAATATCTAAGGTAAAAGGGCAAGCCTGGGCTGTGGCGGGAAAGAGTTTGAGAAAGCTGAGGTCCTGGCAGCCATGGAAGGTTCTCAGAGACTGTTACCCTGAGCACTTTTGGAAATCTCCCGAGGCCTCCCGAGTCAACACATTCTGGCCCAGTGACTAGGTTAGCACTGCTCTGTATCACTACCTCCGCTGGGTTAGGGCCCTCATCAGCTCAGGCCAGTCACTTGCAGAGCGTCTGCTGTTAGGGTTACGTTTTTGTTTGTTTGCATGCACTGGGATACGAACCACCTGGAGACTCCAAGCAGGGCTGGCCGTGTGGGTATGCGACCTGTGCATTCTCATGGGGGCCCCATGCTCAGAGAGGCTTGCTCTTGCTCTAATGCTCTGCTGTTGCCATCTGGAAGTTCTTAATCATTTTCATACAAGGGGACTTACATTTTCATTTGGCACTGGGCCTGTAAATTAGGTAGCCAGTCCTAACTGTAAGCCTGTGTCCCAGGCTGCCACTTGATCTGCTCTACCTAGAGGTTGGCTACAACCTGCTCAGGAGAGGGAAACTGCTGGATTTAAAGCAGCACAGAAGCTCTCCTTGAAATAGAGTAGCCATCAAAAACTGGTGTAGAGTTTTCATGAGATGTGCCCAGGCCTCTCATGCAGAACAAGAGAAACAAAGAAAGGCTGCTCATCAAGATAATTGGGATCCATTGATTCAAAGGTCAAGACAGCCTTGCTAATTAATTGGGTAAATGTTGTTTTTCTTTACCCCTCCATATGGATTTAGATTTCACTCTCAGAGGAAAAATCAAGATTTGTCCTTGGGAGTTGAGATTGCTTTAATAGGTTGACTAAATAAGCAGCCAGTAGGCCTAGAGCTCAAGGGAATGTTAGAAAGGATTTGAGGGTGTACAGAGAGCTCGACCTCCAGAACAGGAGCCTTTTCCCATGGCCACAAGACTGGAATACAAGAGCAGCAAAGCCACAAGAATAACCCCAGGGCACCACTCAGGACAGAAATGGTCACAGACTTAGGACATTGTTCAGGGGGTAGGACCTAGTGGTTGAGAGCTTTTAAAAGGTGGCTTCCCTGAGGTTGGAAAGCAAGTGCAAGTTAGTTGAAATGTCATCCTTTATCATTTCTTCTAGAACCACCCTGGCTCTTCAGTAGAAGTTTGTCGAAGCATGCAGTGTCTGCTCTATAGTTACAGGGAGGCTGATGGGTCGTGCGCGCGGTAGGGAAGGGGTTGGGCTGACGGGGCCGTCTAACCTCATCTCTTTCTGACCTGCGAGACAGCGTGTTCACTCATCCAAGGACCTATGGCTCTAAGCTCCAAGAGATTGTGGTGGGCTTGGAGATTCTGTTAGTGCTCCATGAGCTGGAGGTCAATTCCAAAGAGGACTTACACAAAAGAAACAGTAAAACAAATCATCACCACTCCTGTATATCAGCTGGAGAATACTGTTCCCCAAAAGGGGAAGAGGAATCCTGGTGAACGCCTGGATTATACAATCTATCTAGAAGGACTAAAGATCCCTCACCACAGCTCTTCCTCATTTGTATAACTTGTAAGTCAAAAGCTTCACTATGTGTAAAGCACGAAATGCTATGTGCTATCGATATAACGTTTATAGCTATATAAGAGTCATAGGTGCTGGACATACCTTGGAATAATGGAGTGAACTCAATAAAACAAGGTGATGTTTTGCTATTTAATAACATTTATAATTGTTATCGTACTGAGTGTTGATTAGGGCCTGATAGCAAGTGGCTCACATGCGACTGAAATTAATGTTTCTTTTACAAAGTCAAATCCAGTTTTCAGTTTTTCTTCTTCCACCCGGCTCATTAATATTATTAACAAAAGGCACTGGGTTTGCTCATTGGTCCCCAGATTTGCCCATCTCTGTCCTTCTCTTGACTCTGAGTCTGGCCCCTGTGGGCTCCATCTTTGGTGCTCCCTTGCAGGCCAGCTTCTGGTTGGATCTGGACAATGACGGGCACCAGTGAATCAGAGGGCAGGAAGAGAGAGGCTAGGGGTTCTCCGGCTTGTTCAACCCCATCTTCCTCATCCCCTTCTCTCTGTCAGAAGCTGGATCTTTTGGTGAGCACAGTGCCGACCAAGGCTCTGTTTTCAGGGGGCTCTGGTTGCCCGAATTCCTTCCTCTGTCCTTTCAACCCTGGGTCTTAATGTCCTTTTAGCCCCAGGTCAGCTGCTGGTAGCCTCCTCTTGGTGCACTCCCTTCACGTTACCTGCACCCCTGCAATTGTCCTTTCCTAAATCCTCTTCTTCTGAGCCCAGGTGCACTTTGCCTGACCCTAGGAAGGCACAGATGCATGAGTCACACAGGCTAATCCTCTTCTGTCTCACTCCCTTGGTTGAATGCACACAAAGTTCTCGAATCCACTCTGCGACACCTGGGATCCTATCTGACCAGTCCCACACCCTCCCTCACCACCATCTCACGTGCACAGACTGCTGAGGTTTCCTGAGAGTTTTCTCCCACCTCCGGATCTTTCCCCTTCCATCCTATCCCAGTTCTAACCTTCACACTTCACCGTTATCTGTGCAGCAAATTCCCAGAGCCAATGATGGCACGCGGGACTGAGTGTGAAGTAAGGAGCTGTGTGCTCATGGGCTACGTCTGGCAGAGAGTAGCGATGCCATCGCTCCAGGGGTTCACACTCTCTCACCTCCTAGCGACAGGTCTCCAGAACCTACCCCTAGAACAACCTTGTAACCTCCTCCAGGGAGGAAGCCCGAAGGTGGGAAAAGAGGAGGGCAGAGCCTATGGTTTGCCTCGCCCCGGGTGCTCTGCACAGACTTATTTCTCCCATCTCCACCTTTGCAATTATTACAGCTTTTGTGGACCTTGGTCACTCCTGTCATCAAGGGACCTTCTTTGGCATATGTGTCCCGCATCCCGTCTCTGTATCCCCAGGATCCAGCAGCAGTACTTGGCTCACGACGCTTGCTGCGTTAACTGTTAAAACACGTATTCTGTCAAGACTTTTAATGATTCATTTGGGAGAAGAGATGTTGCCATATTGCTCATAAAGGAGGAAGTCAACACTGAAGATGAACAACGAAAAGGGAGGAACCTGGGATCGTCAAACCCAACCCGCTTCATTGTTTTGTTTACTTACCTCTGACTCATCAAAGCAGAGAAGGGTAGCGAATTATTATGGATTTTGAATAGGTCTACATTTGTGTGTCATGGAGGGAATACTGTAGACGATGTGTGCTTGAGCCTTCCATAAAGCTGGAGATCTATGGGCAGTGCTATGGTGTCGCTGCAGGAGAAGTACAAAGACCAGGCAACAGGTCAGCAACCCTGGGTCCGGCGTCTGGTCCTGCCACCCCCCAGCCATCTGACTTGGAAAAACATCACCGAACTTTTATCTACCTTTCGCTTTGAAGCTGTACAATAGAGATTATAGTATCTACTCTGCATCCTTCCTCCTACTATTGGGAGAGTCATGAAATAACGCAGGAGAGTTTCTCCGACTGAACAGTGTGAGACAAAGGTGAAGCCCCAGAATCCGTATCTACGCCCCGATTTGCTGAAGCCTGGAGAGGCTCAGGCCACGAGATGCACTATCCCCAGAAGTGTGTGTGCACCGAGGAGCAGGCAGGTGTGCTGATCTCATTCCAGCAGTTAATTGCACGCACTCTGGAGGCCCCTGACCGTTTCCAGCCTCACTTTGGAGGCAGTAGATTACTAGGGAATTGTGTTCCTGCCCATGCAGATTCCTTCTTGCTCCCCAGAGCTGTTCTTCTCTGTTTTCCCCTCAGTGTGATTACTCACTAATCCCTTTCCCTTCTCACATTTACTTTTGACCAGACCCATGTGTTTGACTCCAGAATGACTCCTGTGGATGCAGGTTTGGACTCAAAACATTTGGTTGGAAAGTCACTCCAGGCTTCTGCCATGAGGGATTCTTGTAGTTTCCAAGAACATTCTCTTGTAACCATCAAAATGTCTTAGGCCAGAATGTTTTCATACTGTGGCTGTGTGTGTGTGTGTGTGTGTGTGTGTGTGTGTGTCCACATACTGGTTGTACTTAGTGGAAAGAAGGCTCATGGGCCAAAAACCTATTTGGGTTTGTTTGGATGAGTAAGAAATGATGGGAATTCAGAGTGTATAAGATTATAAATATTACAGAGGTTATTCAAAATCTCATTTACTTTAGTCTGACTGCCTCTTTACTCTACATATTTAAATTCCATTTGCAGCCACCGACCCTGATACTCTTAAAGAAAATAACAACAAACAAGCTACTGCTAAGGGAAATGGAAATTGGTTTGTTTGCTTCTTCACACTCCTGGGCAGTGAAAACACAAGCAATTGTTATTCTGAGGGTTTCATTGAATATACAAAATCTTTGTCTTTCTTAGGAGTTGCTTTAAAGGTTAACTACTTTCTAAAGAGTTCTTTGTGTCTAGAAACCAATTTTGGGCTCCTTTTGTCCAGCTACAAAGTTCTTATAAACTTGTGAAAGTTTCCTACACAAACACATTTGCACTCATTTAGAAAATGGAGAAAACAGTTGGCCTTGGGAAAATCTGTTTGTTCCTCTTTGACATTTACAAAGTCTTCATAGGGTATTGGGAGCTGCTTCAGCTTCTAGAAGCCCACTGCCACTGGAGGTATGTTTGAGGGGACAGGGGGTCAGAATTCTGAGACATGGATACCCTGGTCCTGGCCTGGAACTTGTGCACACACAGCAGTGATCATGCCTGTGGGAATCTGTGCTCAAGATGTGAACTCTATGCTCATCCCACCGAATTTCCAGGTCCCAAGCCCCTTCCTTCCTGGATAATTCTTTTCTAGCAGTGCATTTCATGCGCTCAGAAATGTCTCTTCTCATGTGAATTCCTACTCAATTTCTATTCACTTTTTACTATAATGATGTGACGGTATGCTTGGGCTGCCCTCAAAGAGAGATGTATAATGCCCACGGTCCCCGATCTAAGTTGGGGCCATAAATGAGCAATACCTTGGCAGTGTGGATGTCTTCCACCTCTCCCCTGGATGAGAAAATATCACGTCTAAAATCCAAAAGCTTAAACTACCAAAAAATTTAATATTTTCATACATATGATCCCTAGTTTCAAAAAAGTTTCTTTTAAATATGGGATCAGTCATTGGACATTTAAAATGTCCATTGAGGGGCACATGGGTGGCTCAGTCGGCAAGGTGTCCAATTCTTGATTTCAGCTCAGGTCCTGATCTCACAGTCGTGAGTTTGAGCCCTACATTGGGATCTACAATGGGCATGGAGCCTGCTTAGGATTGTTTCTCTCCCTTTCTTTCTGCCCCTCACCCATGTGCATGTGCATGTGTGCACACACACTCTTTCTCAAAAAAAAAGAAAAGAAAATGGGATTTGATGTATAGACATTTCATTCAACAATGTGTGAAGGGAGGAACACCTACACTGCAATATTTCAATTTAGAGACAAGGCTCATACTAAGTAGTTACCAACCACTTGCCAACCACCAACAATGGTCAATTGCTTGAAGTTGGATTTGCCTTTTTGTAAAATGTTTTCTCAACAATTCAAAAGGAATCCTCTTCTGCCCTGCCTCCCAATATGGAGACTCTTTCTATTTAGTCATAATACAGGCACTTTCTCTTGCCTGAATGATTCATCAAAAATTTTTTTAAAGGTCTAAAATGCAGGTATTTGGGCTTCCTGCCTATTTTTCTATTGTGTTTGTTCTTAATCTCTCACAACTCAATGATACAGACTGCAATTGTAAGTCTAGCCCATATAGGCTGTAATTGTTCAACAAAGGGGGACCTCAGTGAGGTCACAACAGTATTTGAAAACCATTACAGCAAAGCAGGTTGGGCTGGTGCAGCACTAGTCATACATTGCCCTGCTAATTGGGAGGCACAGATGTGGGTACAGAACGAGAAGCTTCCTTGGGCCGAGTGAAAAGCAAGCTGGTCTAATTAGCTGGGGGCTTGTGAAGAACAGACAGGGCTGGTGCTGGAGCACCCATGGTCCACGGCCGAAAAGATGGCCTGAGGTCAGCCGCTGGCTATGCCATGATCCTTGGTTCCATCTGGACTTAAAAGAAAAAAGTCCTAAGTGTGAAAACCCAGCTAAGGCTTGGAACCTCGGCAACCTGAATTTGCTCTCTCAAAGAAAGGTAAGTACGCATGACGAATAGCCCATCTCCAATGTAGCCGCCGAAAGATAAACTTGCAACTGCACAATTCATTAAAGTCAATATGCATAACCATGACACTATCCTAACTGTATCAGAAATGATACACGTGGCTTCTTTCTAACTCTCTTAGAACCACAATTCTAAGCATCAAATCCTCATGTGATAGTGTTCAAAGGCAAGAAGAAAGGGGTGTGGGACACCAACTTCTCCCTACCCCCACCCCATCTCAGTGGCTAGAATTGCATCAGATTCCTACCCCTAAACCAACCACTGGGAAAGGGGAAGGACGCACAGGAGAGGCTGAGATCAGCCACTGTTCATGTGGGGAGGCAGGAGCAGGGCAGAGGGGATCCACTTTTCTGGAAAACATCGCCAATGCTATCTGACTGTAATTAGGGTTCTAAGTTTTATCCAGTCCCCACAGGATACAAAAGAACAATCACAAGCTACTGAAAACAGAGCCTCCTAAACTAAATGGAAGCAATATAGCTTGGGAGATAAATGCTAAATTGGAGAGCTGTTGCTTTGGGTTGCTTTGTCAAATGACTCACTCCCTGCTATGTGTCCTTGGGCAGCTCTCAATGGATCCAAGCCCCAGTATGTGCTTCTATCAAAGGAGAATAGTATCATTTACCACCTTCTAGTCTCACAGTTGGGTTGTATGATGATTAAAAGGAGCCTCATAAGGCCTATGAATTTCTCAGATTAAAGTATAAAGTGCCGAGTTTTCTAGGGATGACACAAATGTCAAGTCACTGAGCACAAAACCAACATCAGCTTGCCTCTCTAACTGGCTTGGAAGCCATACCACCTAAAGATGGGCTCCCCTTTGGCAACTCTGATCTGAATCCCTCTGGCTATTAGCCTCCTTTCTCAGCTCTTCTCTGGGACACTTGTGCTATCATTTTTGCCCCATATCCTACATCCCCCAAAGCTAGGAAACCAAGGGAATGAGTAATGCGTCAGGGTTAAGAGGAGGAGTGTGGTGGGTATTGTAAGAAGAGGGAAAAGAGGGGAGCTAAGCAGATATACTCTGGTTTCAATTCACAAATTTCAAACCCTACTCAAGTCCACTGTTTTACTATTTAAACTAGACACTTAAATGCTTTCATGAGGCCTAAGACTGACATGTTCTGGTCACTTGATGGTAGGGCCCCTTATATTGAGGGTTTTGAGCCAGTCTGCAGTGGTTTCCAAAGGGCTATGTCCAAATGGAGAAGACAGTGCACAGATAAGCTTGTCCTGTGCATCTTACACATATCAGTCCTCAGTGTTTTAAGACAGTCCTGTTAAAGATGCAAATAGAGAAAACACATTGTTGCTATATTTATTTTCACCTCTTCCCCAAAACAAATGGAAGTGGCTTACATTTTAAGATATAGGAAGTATTTTTTTTTTTAAAAACGAGAGCTTGGAAATGATTTAGAGCAAAGACCCATCAGATGGTGATTCTAAAATGAAGTAGATAAGTACAAAACTCCACAGCTTAAGACAAAGGAAAACCTGATGGGTTATAGAATTCTCTGTATCTAATTTGTTACTGTCTTTCATTTGGTCCCCTTTCTCTCCCTCTGTTTCTGGGTGTTTCTGAAAAACAACCTTTTGCCTGGATAGTTAAACTGAGAGTTGTCATTCAATTCTAAAAGGATTGAATCCTGTATCTTAAATTATTCTTGGAATTAAGTATAGCACTTGTTGACTTATTAGCTAGTCAATTATGCTGTTGCTTACAGAAGGGATAGCTTGGAATGACAAAGAAGACAATACATTTCACCCTGGCTTTGCAGAAGATGCAATGATGTTTTCCATGTTAGTGTTTCTTAAGAAAAACATGTTTTTGAAAAAGCAGATGGTATATCACTGAAGGAAAATATTTCCATGGGACGCTAAGAGAAAGAACCAACTATTAAATGTATAAATTACATTTCAGCTTGCATCTCTATGCCTAAAGCTTATTGTCCATCTGTAAAAGTTCCCAGTCTGCCTTTGGACATCGTGTTTTGCAGTTAGCCAAAGCTGGCACCTCTTCTCTCGTTGGTAAATAATGCTTCTCAGGCTGATTATGGTAGCGAGCCGTCTCTTCACTCACAGAGGTGATCTGGCTTATTGGAAAGAATGGAAGCTCTAGACCTAGGTGGGCATGGGTTCAAATCTTACCACTGAGGAGCAGGAACCTTAGGAGGTTACTTTGTTGTTCTTATCCTCAGTTCCGTCTTAGGTGAAACCGGGATAGTGTCACTTATTGGATATTTTGTGGCCTCCTCTCCCTCAGCCACCAAGCCAGGCCCTTTACTGGTGGTTCGTCAGGGGCCATACACCTGCCTTCCTCTTGCCACTCCTTCAGCCCCGCTTTGCCTCTCCCTCAACTGTACACAGCCTTCCCTCTGATCTCCCCACTCCTAGTTTTATCCTCCTCCATTTCATTCTCCAAACGAACTTGCTCAAACGCAAACTGTCTCGTGTCACTACTAAATATGCTTTCCAATTTGACATTGTCCTGGGACAAACCCCTTTTCGTAGACCGTAAGGCCCTTCTTAACCTAGCCCCGACTAGACTCTCTTGCCTCTCTCACCAATCCCAGTTGGTTCCATGTTTTGGCCACAGTGAACTGTCTCCTATTCAGGGAGCCCATCAGGCTCTGTCTCCTCTTTGAACCTTGGTGCTGATTTCTCGCTCAGCTTACAGCACCCCTCCTCCTTGGCCTCTGCTGGGCTCTCACTGTTCAGAGGCCCTGTTCAGACGTCCCCTCGGCTTCCCCTTCCCCAAGCCCAGCACTGCCTCTAAGTCCAATGAGAAAGTTTTTCTTATGTGAGCTTCCTTAGCTCCCTGCCATGTCATGAGCCTATCTGCTTCTTGTCTCTCCCACTGGCCATGCGTTCTGGGTGAGGAGGCCACATTTTCCCATCACGATATCTTCAGGGTATACGTCACTGCCTTGTAGAAGTTGCTTAATAAATAGAAGTGAAAATGTGAACTAATGAATATCTTTCAGGGTTTTTGTGTGGATTAAATGGGATACAATGGGAAAGGGCCTGGAAACATCTCAAGCACTCAGTAAATGGTAATCCTTATTGTTATTATTGCTACCAATACCACAACCACTTGGGGCTGTACTAATTTTAGAAATGATTGCAGGAGCGCCTGGGTGGCTCAGTCAGTTAAGTGTCTGACTTTGGCTCAGGTCACGATCTCGCAGTATGTGGGTTTGAGCCCCGCGTCGGGCTCTGTGCTGACAGCTCAAAGCCTGGAGTTTGCTTCGGATTCTGTGTCTCCGTCTCTCTCTGCCCCCCCCCCCGCACTTGTGCTCTCTCTTTCTCAAAAATAAATATTAAAAAGAAGAGAAAGGACTGTGTCCTTTGCCTATGGAAGCCCATGTGCAAACGTCTCAAGGGCTTTTGACATTTGCAACTCCAGAAATATGATGAAAATCTACCACAGCAGTAGTTTTGTTGGGTCTTTGTAAAAATGTGCCCCTACCTGCACCTCCGTTATTTTCTGGTTCGAGTGCCTCTTGCAACCTTTCACAAATAAGTGGGTTTAGTCATTGGAACATGCACTTTTGCCAGGTGGCTCACTTCTCTGTAACCCCTTGTGTCCCTGCTCAACAGAGGCTAGTAATTACCATAGCAACTGCAGCATGTGGTGCCTACGCGCGCTCTCAGAAACAAAGCGTTTGCCTGAAAAAAATTGTGCACACACATTAATCTGTAACATGAAATTCCATTTCATGGTATTTATGAAGGGAAATCATGCCTGCAAATGAGCAGACTACCTTCCTCACTGGCCTGGGGACTCCCACCCCTGTCCTCCTGTTTGCCCCACCCCCACGGCACTCCCCAGGCACATATTGATTCATTTTAAAAGTGAAATTTTTGTGCAATGGGGGAAAAAAAAAGATGGGAAGGATTTGGTTTCAGTGGGAAGGTACAAAGGTCAGAGAGAGAGTGCAGAGCTCCATATAGCAGTTGTTCCTGTCTGAGTGATGATTAGACTACCAAGGGGATTTATTAAAATGGAGCCCATTGCTGCTATGCTGAATGAGGCTCTCCATAAATTCTGTGTGAGCCTGTCCGTGGCTAAGCCCGTATGTAATGCTTAAATACAGAGCCTGCATTTGCGTGCTGGTCTGTGCAGCCCGGCCCGTGTGCACCCCCCACCCCTCACAAGGCACTGGGTGCACTTACCTACATGCTCCAGCCCAATCTAGAACCCGGGCTTGGAAATGAAACGCTGTGCGTGTGTCCCCAGCAAATGGAGAATTCCCATTCTCATCCAGGGTGTGTGTGTGTGTGTGTGTGTGTGTTTCCAGCACATTATCAGTGTGGCGGAATCAGACGTGATAGAACCACGTGTTCTGGCTCTCCATCTGCTGGGGAATGGGAAGGGGAAGGACAGTTTGGCTAAAGCAATTTAGGCCTGTGTGGCTCCATGACCTCCGTCCCCTGTCCTTTTAAAAACCAGAAGGAGGGGAATATGGGCAAGGGCATGTTCAATGCACAGAGAGCTCTCAATGTCATTAGTCATAATCAAAGGGCAGGCAACAGAGGGTGATCTCTTTCTGGCCTGCCTCTTCAAGTCACCTGAAGAGAGAGGAAAACCTGGGGAGAGACTCCACTGCAACTAGACCTTTGGTCAGTTGTTTAAACCTAGTCAGTTGGAAGCCTCTTTATGAGTTCTCTGGTTGAAACTCTGACTTTTTTATTTTTTAAATTGCTTTGGTCTGAGGAAAAACTAATACATTCCAGGCAAAGGCTTGCCGGGGCCCAGAACAATCTAAACCCTTCACTGTGTTAGGCAGGAATTCGGTTAGACAGCCTTCTCTAATAACATGGGCACGTCCTCTCAGCAAATGGAGCCCCAGAAGAACCGAGGGCAGGGCCAGAGGGCAAGAGGGAGGGTGGGTGTTTGGGGGTGAGGGGTGGGCAGACATAGGCTCATCCGCTTTAAGCAAGTATTCGATGACATGCTCTAAATGTACTCTTTACATGGGAATTTACAAGTAGGTACTGACACAGGCACAAGATCACCGCCAGTCCTTTATCAACAAGTCGGAGAAGTCCGCGGAAGACAGGCAGCTGCCTGGGACGCCGCTGCCTTGGGCTTCCTGGCCCGAGGTGTCCGGAGACAGGCGAGGGATGAGACTCCCCTTTGTTCGGCGCCCGGAGCCGCTCGCCCCTCCAGAGGCCGCGCCCGAGGCGCCACTAGAGGGCGCCTTCCTCCCAGCCGCAGCCGGCTCCGAGCGGCCAACCTGCCTCTGAAGGAGAGCGCCGGCCTCCGAAGTGAGAAGCGTGGGGGGTGGAAATCAGTGACGTGGGGAATTATTATGCGCAGTTCATTTCCTTGTAATTTAACTCTCAGAGTAACAAAAGCATAATGTATAGCCTAGTTTTCGGGTCTGATTTACAACAACTTAAACTAAAAGATGATTTCTGCCTCGCCCCACCCCCTTTCTGGTCCCTTCTGCTGATATCAGCAGCTGAGAATTTTGTATTGCATCATGCCACCACATCCTCCCTACAGCACAGATCCAGGAAGGGAAAAATATGGAACGGGGTCCCCGCGAACAGACCCGGATGCAAATTGTCACTTTTTTGTTTCAAATCCCGTTGGAGCCTTGTTGTCTGTTTTTAAAACTTCACGTTCTTATTACGATGGTTTGGTTAGCATCCTCCACTGCTTTTAAACACTGTGAAGTCTAAATGGGGCAAAGGGCTTCTGTCCCGAAAGGGTCGCAGTGTCAGGTTCAAACCCAGAGGTGAAAGGAGCGAGCTCCAGGTGCTGGGTTCCCGGCTGACTCACTCCTCCACCCTCCCTGAGACGCCAGGCTGCTTGATCTATCCTTCCTCAGGCTCCTTGAGCACTTACTGACTCTAGCAGCAATTTAGCGTTTTGTAGCTATTGTCTTGTTCTCTAATTGCTTCATATGTGCACTATTTTTCTCCCTAAGGAAGCGGAAATAACGTTTTTTTGAGTGCCTACTTTGTCTAAAGCTCTTTGCTAAGGGTTTTCCATGTAATTTCCTTTAGTCCTTGTAATAACTCTGTGGCTTAGATGCAACTGATTTCTTTTTACAGATGACGAAACTGAGTCAGAGAGGTTGAGTAACTTACCCAAGGTACTGGAAATAAGAGGGGGGGATTCAGACACAGGTATATCTTTCTGTTATGTCATTCTCAGGCCACACTGATTGTAAACTGACTGTCTCACTCTTACACAATTGTAACACCAAGTGTAGTGGTGCTGTTCTCTCTCTCTCTCTCTCTCTCTCTCTCTCTCTCTCTCTCCTGTTTATTACAGTCCCATTTCTTTGAATATGTGCTATTGTTATTCCTTAGCTGGACCTTTTAGTCCAAGGGAAGGAGGGGACTACATGTTAGTCCAGAGACTGATTGTGAAATGTCAGCGCTGGAGATTATCTGATGGGGTCCAACCAGCTATCAAAGCAGAGAATAAGTGGAGTAATGTGAACCTGGGTCTCACTCCAGCTCGGTGTTTTCTCCATGCCATTGTCTTGTTTCCCCTTTGTGCTGCCTGATTTGGGTTAGTTTGGTTTTATCTTAGATTTGAGTGATTTCAGACTCCAACTCTACCCCCACCCCAAATATTGGAGGGAAGTTCAGTTAGGAGGAAGAAAAATAGACTTGGGTGTGGAAAAAGAATAGATTGACTAAGGATAGGGGGAAATCAATGGATCTTAAAGCCCTTAAGGCGTGTGCCACGTTCGATGTATTTGGGAACAGCAAGTAGTTGATGAAGGGGCCTGAGTCAAAGTGTGTGTGCTGATATAGAAGAAAAATTCTTTCCATCTGTTGATTGGGATCGGCAAGTGAGTAATAAACTGGCACCCATAAAGTAATAAGAGCTTTTTAATAACTATCTGGCACCTTCCAGAACTCTCAGAGCGCTGGACCACTACAAAACAACCCAAGCAAGTTAATAAGATAAAGGCATCGAATAAAGTCATTGAGGAGGTGGTCTCTAAAGACCCAGTGGAACCTACAAACCAGGAGGCTCTGGTGGATTCCGGCCTTCAGGAAGGGAACTTGGGGGACAGACGAATGCTGATTTCTAACCTCCGAGACCACATTAGTAAAACATATGGAACCAGTCAGAGAATTATGGTCCCTATAGGGCGGTTGTAAGAACTCAGAATTTTACCACATTTTAGGGCTAAAGATACAAAAAAGGAAACCTCTTACACGTCTTGGGGGTTTGAATGTTAAGTTCACCAAGAGGGAAATTCTGCCATGTGTGACATGGATGGATCTGGAGGGCATTATGCTAAGAGAAATAAGCCAGTCACAGAAAAACAAATACTGCCCAGCTCCACTTACACGAGATATCTAAAGTAGTTAAATGTATAGAATCCACAGTGGAATGTGTTCACCAGGGGCTGCTGGGAGGGGGAAATGGGGAGCTACTGGCCAATGGGCATGAAGTTTCCGTGAAATAAGATGGATAAGCTCTAAAGGTGTGATGTGCCACATTGTGCGTCTAGTTAATAATACCGTATTGTACACTTAAAGATTCACTAAGGGGGAGCCCCTGGGGGGCTCAGTTGGTTGAGTGTCCGACTCTTGATTTCGGCTCAGGTCTTGATCTCGCATTTCGTGAGATTGAGCCCTGTGTTGGGCTCCCCGCTGACAGTGTGGAGCCTGCTTGGAATTCTTTCTCTCTCCGTCTTTCTCTGCCCCTCCCCTACTTATACTCTCTCTCCAAATAAATAAATAAACTTAAAAAATGTTGCTTCATGGGTAGGTCTCATGCTAAGTGTTCTTAGCACAATAAAATACTTTTTTTTTTTTTTTTTGAAGAAAGAAGAGAAGGGTGCCTGGGTGGCTCAGTCGGTTAAGTGTCTGACTTCAGTTCAGGTCATGATCTCATGGTTCATGGGTTCAAGCCCCACATCAGGCTCTGTGCTGACAGCTTAGATTCTGTGTCTCCCTCTCTCTCTCTCTCTCTGCCCCTCCTCTGCTCACGCTTTGTCTCTGTCTCTCAAAAATGAATAAATGTTAAAAAAATTTTAAAAAGAATGAAGAGACAATTACATGTGAAGTTCATGAGCTACTGTGCATGTTCTCCTGACTTACTTGGTGTTTTAAGAACCTCTGAGGGGGAGGTAGCTCAAAAGGTTTCTGGGACCAGGATGCCAACCTATAGGAGCTTGTCTAGTTGACCGGGAGGTATGGCATAGGGATGAGAGGCTCACAGAAATCAAACTGTAAGCTGGGGATGGTGTGCAGGGTGTGGGCTCTGGGGGATCCAGACAGAATTTATTTTAAGGGAAGAAAAGGTTGGAATCTGGAAGGGACCTGAAGGTTGGAGAGGTGTGCTGATTTCAAGAACAGCTTGAATGGATGCTCCTGAGCCTGCTCCGATCCACTCGTTCTAAGGAAAAATGGACATCCTTAGGAGGATATTGTCCGGTGTCACCAGGCTCGTGAGATTTGAGCACAGCTCCAATCAGGCTCAAGCAGAAAGGCCTACCTCCCTTCATGCTGGACTGCTGATGCTGGGGACTGAGGACAGGCAGGCTGCCTCAGCCCCCATGCCCAGCAGCCAGTGAGCTGCAGCAGCAGCCAGACAAATGACTGGCAGGTGGCAGTGAGGGTGTAGGGGAGCGGTGAGGAGGGCATTCCGGCAGCAGAGGGCAGCTGTGGCCGGGCTGATGCCTGAGTGCATAAGGTGACACTCCCAGGGCCCCAGCAATACTTGCTTGGCAGGAGGAGGAGACCTTGGACGTGGGAGTCCTATGTATGCTGGTAGGGGCAAGGAAGCAGACAGCTGCGAGTGCTCGGGTCCGTGGGATCTGCTTCGTGTTCTCAAACTGCTGAAGGCTTGGGGGCCTCCAAGGAACCTTTTCAACATCTAGGGCAGACTTAATATGAAATGACTGTGAGATTTCTTCCATTTCTTTCTCGTCTCTAGAAGGCTTATGTATGGGGACCTTATCCTAATTCGTCGGTGAAGTATTAAGGCTCAATCTACCATCCTGTTTTAAAACAAGTATCGCTAAAGCAAAAGTAGAGTCATTTACACGTTAAAAAAAAAATTCCCCGAGGGGTTGATTTAAAAAAAAAATGCTTTCTTCCCAGAGCTATTTCCCTCACCTCCGCTATAAGCCACTATGAATACAACCTGATGAGGTTCTGGAAATTTTGCCCTCACTGTCCTACCGTAGGGCTCTTGCACCTGCTATGCCCTCATCCAGGGAGAGAACGATCCAGGTAGTCCGAATGTCTGGTTGTCTTGGGATCATTGCTCAAAGGTCACTTTCTTAGTGAGATCTTCCTAGCATTCATCACCCCAATACACGTTTTGCTTATAATTTGTTTATTGTCTGTCTCCGGTACTAGAAGGACAGAGACATTTTTCAGTCCTGTTCACTGGTATTATCTGCGGAGCCGTGGAGGATTGCCTGGCACAGAATAGGTCCTTACATATTTGTGTGAACATATATTAAAATGTCACACTTTTCATTAATATTTCTGCCACTCAACAGTGCTGGGCTTGAAAGAGGCATTTTATTTTCTCAGCCTCTGTCTTACTATATCTAAGAATTCTTTCTTGCTATATTTAACTCTGGGTAAAGAAAAAAAGGATGCCTAAAGGAATAAGAAACATGCCTTATCAAAAAGCAAATGAAGGCACACAAAGCCAGCGAGGCAACAAAAGCAAAGAAAGATAATTCGGTCCTGGGAAGCTAAAGTGATAATATAACAATAACAATAATAACAGTAATAGTGATAGCTGTTAGCGGGCACCACCTGCAGGCTTGGGCTTCATTTCCCAGACATGTAATTAGTATCACAGAATTGTCTTTCAGGAGCTTAGAATTCCTGTGACCTTATTGGGGCAGGGGGTGGGGAACCATGAAGAAACTGACAGGGTGATACAGAATAACAGGAAGTAGGAGTAGCAACAGGGAAGGAGGTGGGGAAAGAGGAGGCAAGTAGAAGGAGCCGGGCCAACATCCGGGCTGCTCCCCACCCCAGCCCAGGCAGCCGCCCCCGAAACATTCCCTTTGCAACCACCGCTGCTTCTGCCCTCTGTTCCAGGATCAATCAGGGCTCAGGTAGGTTTCTCTTCCCTCCCCGTGTCAAGCGTTTATACAATCACCTGCTACCCCTCCCTGGGAAATTAATGACGAATAAGGCATTTTTGAAAATTGCTCCAGACACCATGTTATAATGCTTTAAAATTGCGAGGATCCCAGGTTAACCACAGTTTGCAAAGCTTCTGAACGCCACAGCATCAGGGAGATACTGGAATCCTCCACGCTTGGAGGAAAGGATGCATCAACAGGTTAGGAAATTTGGCTGTAAGCTTCCTGCGGGAAGGTGAGTGGGGATTCGGAGGGAGAGTGAATCCGTAACTCTACCTCGGCAGTTGGTGACACAAGTGAGCTCAGAGAGGCATCCCAACGTTCTTTTGGCACATTGTGCAAAACTAAAACCATCTAGTTGTAGAAATATACCAGGACTCTAGGCACAACAACTAAAATACAGCCCTGCTCATTTTCAATCCAAATGAAACAATGGCCAGGATTCGAAGCTGAGAAACCACAGTGATAAATCCAAGTGAGGAAGGGGAGAGTCACAGCTTCCATTTGTGAAGGGTTTCTCCCCAGGAGGAGCGGAGTGGCATAGACGAGTGCCATCGGTCCCCTTTCAGATAGAGAAATTATGCCAGAGGTGAGGTTGCTGTGATAGGCTTCATATCGCACAGGTGGAGCAGAGTCTTAATAATTACTGGCTGACAGCAGCTGTGGTTTTGATGCCATGGCAACAATCAACTTCTGGTTTATTCTGAGTGGATAAAATTATCCAGGCCACAAAGACATTATTAAAAACAAAATAAACCCCAAATATCTGTTCCACGGCTTAAAGGCGGTGCTTCTCAAAATTTATTGTGCTTTGGTATCGATGCTGCCCGATAAAAGACCAGGTTCCTCAATTTCTCCTCTGATATTGCTCATTATAGTTTTTGAGGGTGAGGTCCCAAGAATCTTTCTTGCTAATAAGCTTCCCTAAGTGAGCTGGACACAGGCATTTCCTGAACCCCACTTTGACAGACGCCGCATTAGATGATGCCTACCAGTTGTTAGTTCAAGCCCCAGCTCGAGAGTTCTCTCGAAGCAGCACTCTAGACCCGTTACTGTCTAATGCGAAAGCCACCAGCCGCGTGTGTCCACTTGAACACGAAAAATGTCGCTAGTCCAAACTGAGATGTGCTCTAAGTGTAAAACTTAGATTTCAGAACTGGATTTCAGGAACAGTATATATAGTAAAGACAAGAGAAGACATCTCATTGAAAATTTTTATCTTGGAGCGCCTGGGTGGCTCAGTCGGTTGAAAGTCTGACTTTGGCTCAGTTCATGATCTCGCAATTCATGAGTCTGAGCTCCGTGTGGGGCTCTGTGCTGACTGCTTGGAGCCCGGAGCCTGCTTCAGATTCTGTCTCTCCCTCTCTCTCTCTCTGCCCCACCCCTGCTTGTGTGCTATCTCTCTCTCTCTGTCTCTTTCAAGAATAAGCGTTTAAAAAAGAAAAATTTTATATTGATTATATGTTGAAAAGATGTGCTTAATAAAATATATTCTTTTCTTGATTTCAAGTTTTTATTTAAATTAGGGTCATTTAGCATATATGGTAAAATTGGTTTCCAGTGCAGAATTTAGTGATTCATCACTTACATTTAATACCCAGTGCTCATGACAGGTCCCTCCTTAATGCCCATCACCCCTTTAGCCCATCAATAAAATCTATTCTTAAAGTTAACTTTACCTGTACCTTTTTACTTTTTTTGATGTAACTACCAGAAGGTTTGAAGTTATATATGCAACTCACATTGTATTTTTAGAGCCACGCTGGACACAGGAGTTCCAGATCACAGAACAAATCGTAGAAACTTTCCAGAAAAGGAGGAAGTATTTCCAGTTTTCTTCTCCTTCATTTTCTCTACACCCTTACAAAGAAATGGAAGCAACTGAAGCTGGTCTAGCTTGTATAGCAGAGGTTAAAAGCAGGTAGCATTGCACCCCAAACCCAAGTGAAACCCATCTAGGTATCCTGGTTCACCCGGCAAATGTTGGCCCACCCCATGTTTTCCAAAAAATATAATGTCACTGACATAAAAATAGTTTAATATGTATTTTTATTTTTGTACGTATCATAAAATCTGAAGATCCAGAAACACTGAGCTCACCATCCCAAATGAAAACAATCCTGCTGGCCCCATACAGGACCTGTTTCATGGGGAGCAGGGCTCATGCTTTTCCATTTGCCTGACATTCCTTATTTCCTCCCGACACTGAAACCAGAGGGTCATTGCCATTTTCATTTTCCTTGTGTTGTTGTTTTTCTCATAGGAAATGTTTATCTTTCCTCTTTATTTTATCCATATTTCTATTGAAAGTGGGAACGTAAAAGTTAGACCACATCTGCCACAAATAATGAGGAAAACACGTAGCCCACTTTACAGATTTACATTACCGGCTCAGTTTCACGTAGGCATTTGAGTTTGTAACCCTTGCTCAAGAATCATCCTAAAACAAGAGCTCAATGCCTGCCTGCCCTTTCTTTAACTTTTGGCTCATCATTGTGATTTCTCAGCCCCTTCTGGAGCAGCCCTTGTGCTACAGGGATCGCTGATCTGCCTTCTTCAGACCAGAGAATGTCCTGATGCCATCTATGTTTCTCTCTCAGTGACAGCTGAGTATTCACTGGTAGGAATTCTGTAAGGTCTTACCCTTAAAGAGACTCCTCTCTAGCCTGGGGCTGGCCAGTTTCGGTCTTAGTGGTGCGAAGATGGCAAGATTCTGGATGTGTCACAGAGCTACCGATCTCCGCAGCAGTGACCGCGCTTCCTTGGTTCCATCAACTGCGAGATTATCTCAGGATAAATCAGCCCAGGTGCCGTTGTCATAATTTCTATTCTGCTTTTCAGATTTTACTGGGGCTCGATTTCTAAGATCTTCATCATTTAACAGGCAAGAGAAGGCAAAGAACAAGATAAGTAACTCTTATCAAGATTGGGGTCTGAGGGCTTCATCTAACCCTGATGGCTGTGTCTTCCACCCACCTTGCCCTTAGAATAATTCTTCATAACTCAGAACTGGGGAGACAAAAAGATTCAAAATAGCAGAACTGAAGTAGATGAAGTACTAATTTACGTAATTAGAGAAAGCCTCTTATTTCCTATCTAATGATTTTTGACAATGTATTAGCCAGAGCAGGTAATACTAGCTACTGTAGCAAACAACCTTGGGACATTGGCATAATACAAGTTTGTTTCTTGCCAGTATCCCAGTTAACTGCAGGTTGGAGTAAGGGCTCTGTTCCACACAGTCCTTTGGGAATCCAGGTTTTTTCCATGATGTGGTTCCACCGTCTTCTAGGAACTTGGAGTCTTCCACTGGCTCCTGTGAATCTGACTGGCAGACAAGACAAGGAGACCAAGTATAGAAGTTTACGTGAGTGGTTTTAGTCCCGGCAGGAAAACACTTTCCTTAAATTTCCATTGGCCAGAACTCAGTCATAAGGACCCATCGAACTGCAAGAGAAACAAAGATACGAAGTTTAGCTGTGTAGCCAGTGAGAAAAGAAAATGGGTTTTGTGCACCCATGTCAGCATTTTTACCTGATCAGGGTTTAGAAGGGAATGGAATGTGTAGAAAGAAACACAGAGATAACTGAGAAGACAAGGAAACAGCCAGGATCAGATCATTCTGGCTAGGTGTTGGGTCCTCCACAGCCTTGCTTCCTTCATTCTAACCTTGGATGCATAGGGCTGACAAATTGTTTTTCATACCTCTACAGGCAGCCAAATGGATTACTCTGCTTTTCCCAAATAAATTTAATAAAGAACACAAGGACCTTTCTGTTACCAGAATCCAGTGTTCAGTTCCAGCCCAGTGCGACCTGTGACTTAACACATCTGTTCTAGTGATTAATATTGTTTAGGACACAGAGAAATATTTCTCCAAATCTCTTGCCCTACCTCCTTCAATCAAAAGACAATGGCACTCATCATAATGCTGTGAAGTTTTGTGGCTTATTCTGCTGACAACAAAGATGGACCTTGCTTTAAACTATGAGGAGGATTTGGTCCGTACAAACATTTAGGTTAGAGTAAAAAAAAAAACTGTCAATTTTTCCCTTTTAGTATCTTTGAAATAGATTCTCACATCATGAAGTATTCTTTTTCTTTTTTTTTTTTAATTTTTTTTAAACGTTTATTTTTGGGACAGAGAGAGACAGAGCATGAACGGGAGAGGGGCAGAGAGAGAGGGAGACACAGAACTGGAAGCAGGCTCCAGGCTCTGAGCCATCAGCCCAGAGCCCGACGCGGGGCTCGAACTCACGGGCCGTGAGATCGTGACCTGAGCTGAAGTTGGATGCTCAACCGACTGAGCCACCCAGGTGCCCCGAAGTATTCTTTTTCAATAGTGTAGAGCACTATCTTCCTCTCACGTCCTGATTTGTGGTTTCAGAGGTACCCACGGCTGTGTGTATGTGATGGCTGAGCAACAGTTTGCAATGTTAAGTAACTCATATTCCTTTTAATTTTCATATATGTAAGCCTAAATATATCATTCATGAGACATGATACCAATTCTTTACCTGGGTAACTGGATGGACACCAAATGCTAGAATTGTAAATATTCCTAGTTTTGTAAGAATAGTTAATATTTTAATGTATTTGTGAGATATGATTCATATACCACATGATTCACTCATTTTATGTGTATAGTTCAGTGGTTTTAGGATATTCACAGAATTGTGCATTTGTTACCTCAATCTTACAACATTTGCATCACCCCAAAAGAAACCCTGCTTCTCTTACCTGTCGTGCCCCATCTCCTCATCCCTGCCCCTGAGCCCTTGGCAACTACAAATCTGCTTTCTGTCTTTACGGATTTGCCGGTTTTTGACATTTCCTGTAGATGGAATCAACCTCGTGGGGCCTTTTGTGACTTGGTTTCTTTCGCTTAGTATAATGGTTTCAAGGTTCATCCATGTTGTAGCACGTATCGGTACTTCACTGCTTTTTACTGCCTAATCATATTCTGTTGTACGGATATACCACATCTTGTGTATCCCTTCATCAGTTGGTAGATATTTAGATTGTTCCTACTATTTTTTTTAGCTATTATGAATAACGCTGCTATGAGCATTCATGGTGAAGGTTTTTTCTGGACGTACGTTTTTATTTTTCTTGAGTACATACCTAGGAATAAAATTGTTAGCAAGATTTAATTAAATTTGTGAACACTTTTAAAGTTTCAGCTCTATTTAAATACATTGACTTAAAATTTTGATATTCATTAATTGCAATTTGAATTCATCTTTTATTCTTAATAGATTATTTATTTATTTATTTTAACATTTTATTTATTTTTGAGACAGAGAGAGACAGAGCATGAACGGGGGAGGGGCAGAGAGAGAGAGGGAGACACAGAATCGGAAGCAGGCTCCAGGCTCTGAGCCATCAGCCCAGAGCCCGACGCGGGGCTTGAACTCACGGACCGCGAGATTGTGACCTGAGCTGAAGTCGGACGCTTAACCGACTGAGCCACCCAGGCGCCCCTATTCTTAATAGATAATTTAAGATATCTTGAAAAAGTAAAATTTTGGAAATGTGAAGAATAAGTGTATACTTTTTATTTTAATTTGCTTTTTAATAAAAATACATTTAAATTGTTGGCTTAGAATCCAATATTCCTTTTTTTAATCCTTTAGGCTATTATTGTTAGCACTATAAGTTATATGTAAATCTCGATTATTATCAACCTAGTGATTTTGATGGAAAAAAGGCAAGAAAAAGAAATTATGTAAAATAAATGTATAACTGTTTGTGAATCATATATGTATCTTATTACTCACCCCAAATTGTGAGCCTATCAACAGCATGCAGAAGCATGAGCAAAATATTTAAACCTTGTCATTTACAATTCAACCATATAAAAACCATAGATGTCTATGCATCTTTCCATTTTGTTGTCATTTTTCTATTTGTTTTTATGAAAGTATATTTGTCAAGGTAGGAGGATAGAACATATGTTATTTTGTGGTATGTTAGCTTGACTTTTAACTTTTCAATATTTAGATATATGATATGAGGATCTCTATTTCTACTCTGAACACAGCCCCTGTAGGGTTTAGGGGCAGACCTAGTACAGGGTAGTTAAATGAAGATCAGTCAACACTTGTTGATTGATTGGTCTAGAACTGGAACAAGGGCAAGATTTCTTCTTAATGTTGTTTAACAATTTTTAATTTTCTTATACCCCGTGCTTTAGTCTCAGTGAGAGACATTTGGACTTGATTACCTTGACTAGGATGGACAGATATAGCTGGCTGGTTATGGGACCACACGTAAAGTCTAATTCACACTAACAAAGGCATGTAACTAAATTCTCCACACCAAACTTCTCTACTTACGGTATCATTGCCAACTCTATGGAATTCTGCCTGCCAATCTAAGAAGTAAATTGCTTATTTGAGCATTACTAATTATTTTACATTCCATATTCATGAACGTGGGAAGCCCTGGGCCTTGTTGACCCAAAAGAATGTCAAAATCGGCTTTCTACTTTTTATAAATTGCAATCAGAAACTCTGTATTATCATTAGATAGATAACAAAGACTATCTGAGTGAATATTTTGTGTTGGGTGCTATCTGGTCCCTATGCAAGGAATTGGGAAGTAGAGAATACAATAGAGTAAGATGCAGTATAGCGAACATTGGACATTTGGGAGGAGAGTGTCATTCTTTCTATTTGGGAGAAGTTTGTCAAACCACTCAGAGGCATGTAGCCATATGCATTTATAATCATCCTCACCATTCTGTGGTTTAGCTTGGGCATCTCTGTCTTGACTATGGGACTGAGTCATCTGGGGTGGCTCTGCTCCACAGATGATCAATCTGGGTTCAGGCTGATGGGCAGCCACCGCTCGTTGCATGTTCTTCTCGTGACAATAGCAGTGGCACAGAAGGAAGACCCATTATGCAGACTTATGTCAAGTCTTTGCTCGTGTCACTCCTGTTGATATCCCATTGGCCAAAGCAAATTGTATGGTCAAGCCTGTGATGAGAAAGAAAGAAAAGTGAATATTTTTGGCACTGTCCAAACTATTACAACCCCTCTAAAGTGGGTCTTGGTGGATTCAGAGCTCTCCACCTCCCACTTCAGATGCTAAAAGAGGTAAGGCATCTCTTTTTCTGGCTTCTGCCTTGGCTTGGCCACTAGACAATCCAGAGGGGATGGCTCTGGAACATTCCTTCTCAAAGAAGGAGCAGTGAGAGAGATCACTCCCTCAGCAATGGTGCTATCAAATGAGGGACAGTCATGTCATCAGTAGCTTTCTTGCCAGATTTTTCCTGGGGCAATGACCTTGGCTATGTTCTCCTTTGCCTAGCCTTCCTTTGGTCTTTCTGGTTTTCTGAGCCTGGTTTTATAGTCTTCAAGATGATTTCTGATATTGACCCAGTGAATTGCTTTCTCCTAGATAGCTAGAGATAGTTTTGATTGCTTGCTACCAAGAAAGCTAACTGGTACTCATAGACCCAATATTTTCCCTTGAAAAATATTATGTAGTCTGAGGAAGCAACATTCTCAAAGAAGACTCTTGAACACAACCTTCAATGTATCATATGATATTCCAGGAAACAAGGGTATGAAATTTAGGGGCTAAGAGCAATGATTTTACATCTCATTCTTGCTGTGAGACTTTGTGTATGATTTAACTTCTCAGAGCATTGGTTTTCTCATCTGTGAGTAGGAACAGTACTATCTACCTCACCAGATCTTTGCAATGGCATGTGTAAATCTCCTAGTACAGTGTTAGCATGCAGTAGATATTTAGAACTAGTAATTACTACTTTTACTGTGAAAAGGTATTATTCAGAATAGGGGAAGCTTCCTGAAGGAAGGAAGCTTTAAGTAAAGTCTTAAAGAAAATAGGAGTCATAGACTGATGAAGGAAAAGAGAGGAGTATTTCAGAAAAAGATATCTGTAATAGAGTACAGGGGCAAGATTGACAAGTTAAATGTGAGAGATATGGAGAAGACTGGCATGGCTACTTATATGGGGTACATCTCCATGACAAGGAGAGGAAACTTATAGAGCAGGAGAAGATCTGATGCTTAATATAGGTCTCCCCTCATAGACAAGATTTAAATGTGATAATTTGGTAATAGGGAGGCCTCACAGATTTTCAGTCCATTGGAGAATACCTGTATAGAAGAACAAATGACATATATTTTAAAAATATTGGGGGGGTTATGTGTGGGATGGTTCATGGTGGAAATAGAGTCTAGTTAGAAACTAGTTGCTGTAAATCTAGTATAGCATGATGAAAATCTGGGCTGGGGTGATGGCTGTGGAGGTAGAATCATTGGGAAGCCCATCTGACGAATACAGGTTGCTCAGTGACTCTTTAGATGCAAGGATAGGGAGAGGCATAGGGTCACTGCTGCATTTGGAAAGGGACTGAATTTATACGGTCAGAATAAATAATTGCTTCTAGGGTTGCCTGGGTGGCTTAGTTGGTTGAGTGTCCAACTTCAGCTCAGGTCATGATCTCGAAGTCCATGAACTCAGGCCTCACATCGGGCCCTGTGCTGACAGCTCAGAGCCTGGAGCCTGCTTCGGATTCTGTGTCTCCCTCTCTCTGCTCTTCCGCTGCTCATGCTCTGTCTCTCTCTCTCTCTCCCTCAAAAAATAAATAAACATTAAAAAAATTTAAAAAAGATAATTGCTTCTTTTTATTGATCTATAATTCACGTATTGCATTAGAGTGCTCTCCAGAGAAACAGAACCAATAGAATTGATTAATTTATTGATTATGAGGAATTGGCTCAGGTGGATATGGAGGACGAGAAGTTCTACCATCTGTCATCTGCCAGCTGGAGACTCAGAAAAGCTGACGGTATAATTCTAGCCTGAGTCCAAAGGTTTAAGTACCAGGGGAGGCGATAGTATATTTCCCATCAACTGATGTTCCAGCAGAAGCAGGCAGGCAGGAAAAGAATGAATTTTCCACTTTTTCTTCTCTACAGGCTCTCAGAGAGAATTGGATGATGCTGACCCACAATGGGGAGGCCTATCTACTTGACTGAGTTCACCGATTCACATGCTAATCTCATCTGGAAACATCTTCACACACCCAGAAATAAGGTTTAATCTGGTTCCCCATGGCTCCAGTCAAGTTGATATAAAAGTTAACTGTCACACATACATTTCGCCGTACAATTAGAGTATACAATTCAGTTGTTTCAGTAGATTCACAAAGTTGTGAAACAATCCCCCTTATTTAATTCCAGAACATTTTTCATCAAGCCAAAAAGAAACCCAATGCCTGTTAGTAGTCACTCCCTTACCCCTGCCCCTGTAGATCCTGGCAACTACTAATCTACTTTCTATCTGTAGATTTGCCTATTCTGGCATTTCATATAAATGGAATCATGCAATGTGTGGCCTTTTGTGTCTGGCTTCTTTCACTCAACATAATGTTTTCAAGGTTTATCTGTGTTGTAGCATGTGTCAACACATGCTGGGTTCATTCCTTTTTAGGTTAAATAATATTTCATCATATCGGTATACCAATTTTATCCGTTCATCAGTTAATTTGGGTTGTTCCCATTTTTTTTGGCAATTAGGAATAATGCTGCTGTAAAGTTTTGTGTGTGAGGTTTTTGTATATGTACAAGTTTTATTCATATGGTTTTAATTCTCTTGGGTGTATACCTGCAAGTGAATTGCTGGGCCATATGCTGACTATGTTTAACTACCTGAGTTGTCAGACCGTTCTCCATAGCAGCTACGCCATTTTACATTTCTACCAGCAATGGATAAAGGTTCCAGTTCATCCACATTCTTATCACACTTGCTTTTTGTTTGTTCCTTTTTGTCTTTATAACCATCTTTGTGGGTGTGAAGTGGCATCTTGTTGTGGTCTGAGTTGCATATCCTCAGTAAATTAATGTTGTTGAGCATCTTTCTATGTGTTTATTGTCCATTTGTATGTTTTCTTTACAGAAATGTCTGTTCAAATCCTTTGCATAGTAATGAGATTTTTGCCATATCTTATGACCTAATCTAAGAACATCTCCACAAAGTGCCATATTTTATAGCTCCTTCAGGTATAATCTGCACTATCAGAAAATTCTGAGGTTTCCAAAGTTTTTGAGGAATGAGGGTGATGCCTCTTTCATTTTATTTGGTCTGCAGGTATGATCAAGAAATTTAAGCTGCACTAGGGAGCTATTTTTCCACTCGTTCCCTCTTTCTCATTTTTTGTTCACATTCCTTGAAGATAATTGATATTAACACTTTGGATTTATTTTTTTAATCTTCTTTCATCTGATTCCAAGGACAAATGAAATGAAATTCTTTTCAAAAGTTAATTAATTTAACTTTATTTGAACTGTCTCTCAAATGGAGCTTAGTACTTCTAAATTAGTGGTAGAGAAGTAAACTGCACAAGGACTTTTTTTAAGTAGCTATAAAACAAAAGAGTTGGAATAAATTATCTCAAATTTTTCTTTCACCTTTTAATATTCTGGATTCTGACATGGTTGGTTTTTAACTGAGATGGGATGTGAACCCAGGAACTCTAACTTAAGCCCCCTTCCCTGGTCAAGATGTCATTTTTCTCTGATGAAGTAACATTTGCAAAGTAAGTCTTAACTGGTCCCTTGGAGGCTGAAAACTCTGGAAACATAAAAAATAGGTCATAGAAGGAAAGGTTCAGAAACTAATGTATGTACTTAAGAGAGTGGTCATAGTAATTATCTGGTGGGTGAACTGTGCTTCTAGATAAAAGTCATGGGTAAAAAATGCAAAACAGATGGTGGTTAGGCAGTGGGGTGAAATTATTCCTTGGAAACCAATGAAATTTGGACTGAGACATTTTGAGAAGTCCAAAATGTTAACGGAAACCTTGACAGTAGATTTAAAAATATGTGGAAAATATTATCCATTTGCAATCTGCTTCCATCTAGCTATTAAGATGGGATCAAACAAACCTGAAAATAGAATCAGGAGGAAATGGAAGCTAGTCTGGTGCTACGAGTTGGAGGTAAAATGGGTTTCAGAGCCACGGAAAAGTTTGTGTGCGCTAAATGCTGGGTTTCCTCTGTTCTCAGCATATTTCCAGTCTTCTCCTGGAACTATTTGAGAGAGGAAGGCTAAAGAGAAAAAAGAATTTGAATTTGAATTGGTTGGGTATGTTTTGTGCTTAGCACTTTTCTGGGATCCTCCTTAGGTTATTTGAGCCCTGGACTAGAGGAGCTTAAAATCTTATTCCTACACAGAACACTTTAGCTAGGGGTTTAAGGCAGTGTATGACTGAATGTTGAAACATTTATTATATGAGTTACGAATTCTATGCTATAAAAAGTCAGAGTGCCATGATTGATCCAGGTCAGAGAAATTGGGCTCAGGAAGGGCCTAATCTAAGGTACAGTGGCCTGGACTATGGACTTGAACAATGAGTGGAATTCAGTCAAGAGAAGTAGAAGGAAGAGGGCATTTTATTGGAAGGACCTGTAATGACTGAAGATTCGGTATTGGGGATAAGCATGGTGTGTTCTGGGAGTAGAAAGCGGTCTTGTTTGATTAGGGTGGAATATCTTATTAGAAGTCAGAAAGCTATAGAGCTAACTACAGCAAATAGGCCTTGAATGTGAGATATGAAAGCTCTTGTTACTAGAGACTGAAAGAACAGAGAACTCTTTGCTGGATGCCACCCTAAAAAGACAAAGGCTGTATAAGAAGAAAAAATGTTATATACAAAGAATCAGCATTAGGATTATTTTTTAAATGGAGTTGCAAACCTTGACTTGATCTAATTCCTTGGTAGAGTCATACTATCAAATAGAATCATACAGCAGAATGTAAAAATTGAAACAAAACCTAAAATCATCTAATTATTTCTTCTCATTATATGTAAGAGAACTCGGGATTCTGAGGAAATAAGTAACTTGCTCAAGGTCATATAGTTGGGAAGAAGTCCTCTCTCTCTGACCCTGGTCTCTCTACCACAAAAAACACGTTGTTTAAGCTTCAATCCTGATTTGCTGAGATCTTGATCTTGCAGCTCACATTCAAACTAGCCAGAAATTTGTTCCACTTCTTTCTAGTATCTTTGTGGGTAAAAGATCATTGTATATAAAATAGCTTAGGGCTATGTCCCTCAAGGTGTGGTTTGTGAATCAATTGCATTAGAATATTCCTAAATTTCACCTCAGAATTATTGCTAAAACGTTTGTGATTAGAGCCTCAGAATTTTAATCAGGAATCTGGGTGATTTTATACACTAAGATTTGAGAATCATTGCCCTAAAGCAAAACAAAATTCATCCAAAATGTTTTATTTTGTTTTTGAGCCTCAAGTGGATTATGCGCAAAAACAACTTAAATAATTATTACTTTGTTATTTGAATGGATTGAAGAGCTAGAGATTTTGCATTTTAGTGTTCATACATAATATTCATCTATTCAATTCTTGGAACCCTATGGGGGGAAAACATAAAAATGTGAATTATTTTGTAGTCACATAGCTGCAAGCTGAAAGAAGACTTGTATCTGATATTTGTATGTGCAAGTGTGTTTTATATATATTGTGTATATAATTTTGTAAAAATATATATATTTACATATATATTTACATTATAATATAGAGCATACCCAATGAAGAAACTGAATTGTAAATCCATTATCTGTGTTTGTTGCCCAAAGTCCCTGATCCAGATGATTTTTACAGATTAGAGTTATCAACATTTCAGGAAATAGATCATCTTTGGCTTATATGTGTTGTTTCAGAAGGAAAAAAAATGTTGTCACCGTAATCTTATGGGTCTAACATAATTATGGTTCAAAAATTAGATAAGAACAGTACAGGAAAAGAAAAAATCAGGATCATTTCGCTTAGAAAATAGATGCAAAAATCTTAAATCAAATATCAACCAAATTGAATCAAATCCCCAAACTATATTATTATCAAGAAGTGTTTATTCCAAGAATGAAAGAATAACTTAACATCAGAAATTCACCTCATTAAAGGACTACAGAAGAAAAATCATTGATTATCTCAATATATGTGGAGAAAGCATCTTATATAGTTATAAGGATAACTTCAGATCATAGTGACCAATCCTGGTCAGAGAAATCAGGCTGGATTATAACGTTATATATAGCATATATGTTCATCAGAGTTATTTATAATAAAAACTGTTAGTAAATGAGGAATAAAAGGAAACACTTTTTTTTTTTTAATTTATTTTTGGGACAGAGAGAGACAGAGCATGAACGGGGGAGGGGCAGAGAGAGAGGGAGACACAGAATCGGAAACAGGCTCCAGGCTCCGAGCCATCAGCCCAGAGCCTGACGCGGGGCTCGAACTCACGGACCGCGAGATCGTGACCTGGCTGAAGTCGGACACTTAACCGACTGCGCCACCCAGGCACCCCGAGGAAACACTCTTAATTTGATAAAGTCTACATGCCTAAAACCTATAGTAAACATTATATTAACAGAAAAACTCTAGATTTATCCTAGTTAATATCAGGTAAAAGATATATTTATCATCGCTACCAATAACATAATGCTAGATGTCCTGACCAATTATATAAGACCAGAAAAAAAGGAAGTTCTAGAAAAGAAGTGCTAAAACTATAATGTTTTGCTGATGATTGTTGCCACTGAAAATGCAATAGAATTAAATCAACGAATCATTAGAAGCATCAAGAGTTCAATAAAGTTGATGGATACAAAATTATCTAATAAAATCTATAGTGTTCTCTATCAGCAAAACAAACCAGAAAATATCACAAAAATAAAATACCATTCACAACAGTTATAAGAGCTGGCAAACTATGGCCCATGAGACATACTCATGGCTTACTGTCTATTTGTTGTGAGGATTTATTGGAACACAGCCATGTCGATCTGTTTACATATTGCCTATGGCTGATTCAACTGCAGAGTTTAATGGTTGCAAGAGAGAGAGAGTATGGCCCATGAATCCTAAAATGTTTATTATCATATCCTTTACGTAAAAAATTTGCCAACTTATATAAGATATTCAAAAGTAAACATAAGGTATCCATAATACCTTATGAAGGAGCTTGTTAAATGCCATTTAAAAAAGCATTTGAGAGGCACCTGGGTGGCTCAGTCAGTCGAGTGTCCAACTCTTGATTTTGGCTCGGGTCATGATCCCAGTGTTGTGGGATCAAACCCAGCCTCCCTGCTTAGCGTGGAGCCTGCTTGAGATTCTCTCTCTCTCTGCCCTTCTCCTCCACTCATGCATTCTCTCTCTCTCCCTCTCAAAAAAAAAAAAGCATTTGAATAAAAGAGATATCATGTGTAGGATGGGATGATTTATCATAGCAGTCCATTCTCCCCTAATCTAATTCTCCCCATCTAAAAAATCTATAAATTCAATGCAATTCTTATCAAATTATTGTCTGGATTTTGAGGAACTTGACAAATTCACTTTAGAAATTATGATAAAGGAGGAGAGTGCCTGGGTGGCACAGTTGGTTAAGCGTCCAACTCCTGATCTCAGCTCAGGTCATGATCTGATGGCTCCTGAGATCGATTCCTGCATCAGGTTCTGCACTGACAGCATGGAGCCTGCTTAAGATTCTCTCTCTGTCTCTCTGTCTCTCTGTCTCTCCCCCCCACTCTGGTGCACACACACCAGATAGAATAATAAATAAATACAATAGAATAAATAAATAGGAAGTATGATAAAGGAATAAATGAGTATAAATACCCAAGTAAAACAAAGAAACAAAGAAGGGAGATGCATGTTAGCAGATCTTATTAAGACACAGTAAAAGCCATAGTATCAAAAATAGTATGTAATAGATGCAGACACAGAAAGACCAGTGGGATATACTAGACGGCTCAGAAACATACACATGCATGTACTTATATATGTGTGTGTGTGTGTATGTGTATAAACTTGTAATTACGGCACCAAAAGCAATAGGAAAAGGAAATGTTGTTCAGAATATGGCCTTGGGGGGTGTCTAGGTGGTTTAATCGGTTAAGTGTCTGACTCTTGGTTTTGGCTCAGGTCATGATCTCACAGTTGTGAGATGGAGCCCCATGTTGGACTCTGTGTTGGAGCCCTTCTGTATTGGGCTCAATGTGGAGCCTGTTTGGGATTCTCTCTGGCCCTTTACCTCTGCCCCTCCCCCCGCTCAAAATAAACATTAAATAAAGGATATGGTATTGGAACAATTAGTTTAGTATATGTGGAAAAATGAAGTTGGATTTCTACCTTATACCATATATAAAGGTGAATTTCAGATGGATTTAAAGTATAAATGTAAAAGGTAAAACTGAAAACCTAGTGCTGAAAATTGTGAGAAAATAGCTTTATGATCGTTGCATAGAGAAAATTCTCTTGAAACAGACCCCAAGGCACAAACTACAGAGTAAAAATTTGATGGGTTTGATTATATCAAATAGCATATTTTTGTTCTATTAAAGATGCCATTTAAAAATTTAACGGATACATATTAGACCAGAAAAAGTTATTTGCAACATCAAAACAACAAGGAATACATATCTAAATTTACAAATAACTCTTGTTAGTCAAGCAAGCAAGTAAACCAATCAAATGGATAAATGAACAAAGAAGACAGGATAAACAGGAAGTTCATAGAAGGGGAGGCCCTCAAAGAAAGAATAACTGATATGTGAAGAGATGCTCACATTAGCTTAGTGATCAGAGAATTTGGAATAATATAAAAATACCACTTCACAACAGCAGTCATGGCAAAGTTAAAAATGTGGATAATAGCAAGTGCTGGTGAGAATGTAGGAACAGAGTGCCCTGCTGTGTAAATAAAATGGTACTTGGGACAGCAACCTGGGGGGGATCCGTGTATGTCCATATATATCCTACAATCTGGTGCTTCCAATCTAGTCGTTATCTCGAAGTCTTCTTGCGAAGTCCATAAAAAAACAGGTGCAGGGATGGTCATAGATGAATCATTTGCCCTGGGGAGAAGTTGGAGGTAACCTATGGGTCCTTCGGTAGGAGAATGTACAGATCAAATGTGGATGTTCTGGAGCTTGTTGCAAAAAGGGCAAGGAAAAACTCAAAATGCACACAGAAACGTGTGTTGATATCTAAACACAGTGTTGAGCAAGAAATATTTGGAACAGAATATGATTTATAACATAATACCAGTTTTATAAATTAAAAATACATATACATGGGAAAAACATTAAATTTTTATAAGAATAAATACATATATAAAGACATATATCAGATAAATCTGACTGGGTCCTTGTAGGGTGAGGAAAATAAAAGTATGGGAATGCAGAAGGGGGAGAGGGAAAAAATAATAAAGTAAAATTTGATAAAGAGCCTGTCACCAACTGATGGTGCCAATATTCTGTGAACCGAAGAGTGGAATAAACTTATCTTTACACCTCCTGTTTTTTAAAACAAAAAAGCATAATGAACTTTCAGTCAAATTTTAAAATAATGAAACCAGCAATGTTCATAAAATGCATATCTGTTATTTAAAATTCATCGTGTTTTGTATCTACTTACAGAATGTCTCTTCTCTTGTGAATATTTCCCAGCTCAGCCAGAAAGCTGTGTTTATGGGCATTTTGGAGGAATTGAAGGTTGAGAGGGTTTTGCTCTGCTGTTGCTCAGAATGTAATATCAGACTAGGCTATCTGTGCAGCTATCAGCAACATTAGTCCTCCGGTGAATCAGAATTCTACAGGATGTGGATTAGCATTTAAATGTAATAGGATGATACAGAATACTGCTGTAGAGGAGATGCTGAAGCTATTTATTCCCTTAGTAACCGGCTCAGACTTGTATCCTACCAACTGAGAATTTCTTCTTGTTCCTAATGATTGCAGTGTAGTGCCAGGCACACAGTAGTATTTTTTTTAATTGTTGAAAGAATACTAGTTGGATGAATAAGTAAAAACACAACAAAACAAATTAGCCCCCTGTTTTAAGACAAACAAGACTTAAAAATACGTACTCACAAAATTCCACCACTAAAACATGCAAGAATTGCAAACCTTGGAAAACCTGAAAAAGTATTTAATGAATAAACCTTTCCTTTCTTAGATAAAGAAAACTAAACTATATAATAATAGTAATAATAATAATAATACTAGAATATTAATTGTAATTATATTAATTATAAATATAATTAATAATTATAGTAATATTATTATTATTTGGTAGAAGTCTTCTTGCCTTATGGGGTCCATCTGTCCCCTTGTCCAGTGACTGGTAAGACACCTGATGATGGCTTGACCCTAAATGCAAAGACTGAAATTATTAGGCTGAATGAGTGAGCTCTGCTAATTCAAAGACAAAATGACTAGGGAATAGGGGAAGCATCATGAGCAGACAAGGGTAGGAAGAGTTCTGTGAAAGTTCTGGAATAATTGGGGAGCTGGCCTGGGCATTGGACCTCAGCTAGGAGAAGGCATCTGCTCCCTCCCAGAAGAGAAAGTCAAATGGAACTTAGGCCAATGGAACTAGCACTTTCCAGCCAATCTATGAGCTAAGTAAGTGCTTTTTAAGCTGTTATCTCCTTTAATCCTTACAACCGTATGAAGTAGCTGAGGCAGCAGTTTCTGTCTTCATCTCAGATGTAAGGCTCAGAGATCTAAAGAATCTTGCTAAGTAAGGTCAGGTCAATGAGAGTAAAATATGAACCCACATTTTTTTTGTTTTTTTGCAATCTAAAACATTGGCTATTTGCATAACACCACAGTCTCCTCTTTAGCTTATGCCGAGAGTAAAGGCAGACTAAAGAGAAAATATCCAGAGAAAGACTGGGGTTAAAATGGGCTGGCCTCAGGTGTTGGGAGCCTGAAAATATTCCGATGTGATGATGCCCTCAGTAATACTTGTTTCCTAAATTAGATTAACACTGACATTGTGTCTATGTACCCAGAGCTGTCCACCTGTGCATAATATTTAACATTTGCAAATCACCAAAATCTTTTATAGTGTCTATTATGTGTAAAATATCTAGAAGCTACTGGGCCAGGGGTGGGACAAGGATTCAAAGAAACATTCCTCACTCTCAAGAAGTCTGGAAAGTAACTAGAGACACGGCAGAGGTAAAAAGTGGACAATACGACCCCTAAGGGTGAAGCAGACCAGGGTTTTTGGAATACAGATGCAAGGGTGATGGCTGCAGAATGGTTTAGTAAGGGGAGATTTTAAGGAGACAGATTTCAAAAAGGACATATAAATGAGAAAAGCTTGGATCAGTGGTCCTCCAAGTATGGTCAGAAAATTCTTGGAACGTCTTGGAGATCCTTTCAAGAAGTCTGCATGGTCAAAACTATTTTTATAATGATGCAAGGCTTTGCCTTTTTTCACTCTGTTGACCTTTGTATTGATAGTGGAAAAAACTGGGTGAAACCGCAAGGGTACTAAACCGTACGGGCGGCCACGGGGGCATATGAGTTTTCTTCACTGTTAAACACTCGCAGTTTAACCAAATTGCCAATTTCAGCTTAAGAATGTTCTTGATGAAACAAGAAAATGATTTGATTAACTCTCAGCTCTAGAGCACAAATCTTTTTAATATGCTGTGTGATAAAGTGGGAAGTATACCAAACACACTTCTGCTGTGTATTGAAGGATGATCATCTGGGAGAAAAGCACTTGTGTGATTGAGCTGTAACCTGAAATAGAAATAGCTGCTTTTTCTTCACAGAACATTTTTTTGTTTCTTGAAAAAATGACAAACAGACAAACTATGGCTGTTCGGGCCTAGATATTTGGCAGACATTTTCTTGAAAATGAAGGAAGTGAGCGAGTCACTTCAAGGAAAACAACTGGCAATGTCTGTTGCCAAAAGTAAAATGAGAGATTTCAAGTCAAAATGAGAATTTTGGCAAACCATATCTGCTACCATAAGCTTGACAGCTTCCCAATACTTGAAGAGTTTTCTGATGAGATAGGTGATGATATTAATGAATGTAATATATATATATATATACACACATCATATATGTAATATATTATATGTAAATAAAATAATGAAATGGGCCAAAATGTGGCAGATTTGCCTAACTCAGTCAGTATTTTCCAAGTGACTAATGCCTGATGGTACCACACTATGAATGGGTTCATTCAACGTGTAAGATAGACCAAGGGATTTTAATGTAACAGAGTATGAAAAGTTTCACGATATGATTTTAGTCTTCCTGTAACCATCTTTAGAAAAAAAACCACTGCTTGGAGAATTTTGTTATAGCATCAAAAAAAAAAAAAAGAATAGTTATAATTATCTGAGAAATATCAAAATGTGCTTTCCTATTCCAACTACATTTTTGCATGAAGTAGAATTTTCTTCATATACTTCAACCAAAACAATATATAGCAACAGATTGAATGAAAAAGCAGATATGAGAATCCTGTGTCCTCTATTAAGCCATACGTCAGAGATATTTGCAAAAATGCTATTCTTCTCAGTACTTTTGTTTTTGTTTTTGAAAATAGAGTGACTTTTCATTAAAAAAAAATCGGTTAGGTTAACATGAAATGAGGTTATTATCTACTATTTTAATTGAGTTTGCAAATAAGTCTTTAAAATGGTTTTCTGGGTATCAGTTTCTAATACAATACATATCAATTGATATAAATTAAATAAAAAAGAACTCTTTGGGTTCACCGATCATTTTAACAAGTGTATGGGAGTCCTGAAACCAAACACTTTGAGAACCACAGGCTTATATGTGTGTGTATGTGTATTTCATGTTGTCTTCTCTTTTTTTTTAAGTCAAGTTTAATGAGATACAACTTACATACAGTAAAATGCACCCATTTTTTTGCATACAGTTATGAGTCTTCACAAATGCAGCAGAGTCATGTGTCAACCACCACATTCGAGTTGTAGAACATTTCCATCATCTCGGAAAGTTCCCTTGTGCCCCCTTGTACTCAATCTCTTCCAACACTCCAGCCCCTGGCAGTCACTAAATTGTTTTTTGTTCCTATAGTTCTATCTTTCTCAGAATGTCTAATTTTTTTTTTCTTGTCAAATTTTTATTTGAATTCTAGTTAGCTAATATACAGTGCAATATTGGTTTCAGGAGTAGGATTCAGTGATTCATCACTTACATAAAATACCCAGTGCTCATCACAAGTGCCCTCCTTAATACCCATCACTCATCCAGCCCATCTCCCACCCCCTTCCCCTCCAGCTACCCTCAGTTTGTTCTCTAGAATGTCTTAGATCCATACATTATGTGATCTTTTGAGTCAGGTTTCTTTCGCTTGACATAATGCATTTGAAATTCTTTCACATTGTGGATTTTGCGGGTTGTTCCTTTTTATTGCTGAGTAGTTCATCGTATGGACATACCACAATTTATCCATTCACCAGTTAAGAATATTAGGGTTATTTCCATCTTTGGGAAATTAGGAATAAATATTCAGATGTAATTTTTTTTGTGAGTATAAGTTTTCATTTCTTTTGGGTGAATACCTAGGAGTTCAAATTCATAAGATAGTTTAGATATTTGAAGATGCTATGGGGAATATTCTAAAGAGAGAAAACATAGGCTACCCTGCATTTTTGCCTCAATTTATTCCTTTTTGTGAACATTTCACAGCTAAAATATCATCTCTACCTTATTCTTCTCTTTAAGCACCCACTGTCTATTAAGTAAACATGTAGGGGATGCCCCAGCTACATTTCTGCTGTGCTCATACACGCAGGATTCTACATGGTACTTCTTGGATCTGGCAAATAGACCAGCTTAACTGTTGCAAATGACTTGTGGGGTGGAGGAGTGGGAGATGATTCTGCAAAGATACTTGGGGTCTAGCTTGTAGAGGGCCCTGAGTGCTAAACTAAGGAAACAACTTTTTCTAGCAATGGGTGAAACTTAAAGAGCCTCAGGAGAGAATATATTTCTTACTCCTATAAAACAAGCTGTTTTCCAAAGACAGATTAGGATCATAGACCTTGTGGAAATGACTGGGTGATGGGTAAGAAATCTGCTCTTGAAGGACATATCAGGCACATGTTATGTCCCTCCTCTGTGGACCTCAGACAAATGCTTGCTTCTCCTCAGCTGTTACCTCCAGCCAACAGACAACACCTGGATCTGAGTTGTCATTGCTGCTTAGAATTGAACAGTCCCTTGCCCAGGAATCAAAAAGAATGCTTGGAAGAATTAGCACAAGTTTGTTTTTATTTTTTTTAATGAAATTAACTTTTTAAAATACAAAAGCAATTCATAGTTATTATAGAATTTTTGGAAATTTAGAGCTAAAAAATTCTTTATCCAAATAAGTCACTGTTCACATTTGGGTTGTTTTCATCAGATCTTTTCTATTCTTATTTCTGTGTAATGGAGATCACATGCTGTGTCATTTTGTACCTCATTTTTCCCCTATATTCTACCATAATCATCTTCTCTTTATAAAACTCTTTATAAAATTATATTTTAATGGCTGTGCGATATATCATCATATAGCTATAACATAATTTAGTCATTTATTACTGAGAGGTTGCTTTGTGTCCATTTATTGCCAGGATAAGTAAAGGTTTGCTAAACATCTTCTTTTATAAACTTAAAAAAAATTTTTTTTAACATTTATTTTTGAGAGACAGAGACAGACACAGAGCATGAACAGGGGAGGAGCAGAGAGAGAGAGGGAGACACAGATCTGAAACAGGCTCCAGGCTCTGAGCTGTCAGCACAGAGCCCGATGCGGGGCTTGAACCCACAAACTGTGAGATCATGACCTGAGCTGAAGTCGGACGCTCAACCGACTGAGCCACCCAGGCACCCCATAAACATTTTTATTAAATAAAATTTTTCTTTCTTTATATTCCCAATAACAAAATCACATGAACATTTAAAAAAATTTTTTTAATGTTTATTTATTTTTGAGAGACAGAGAGAGACAGAGCATGAACAGGGGAGGGCAGAGAGAGGGAGACACAGAATCTGAAGCAGACTCCAGGCTCCGAGCTGTCAGCACAGAGCCTGATGCGAGGCTCAAACTCACAAACCATGAGATCATGACCTGAAGTTGGACGCTTAATGGACTGAGTCCCCCAGGAGCCCCTGAACACTTTTGAAGCTTAAAAAAATTATAAAGAGAAACATCTTGAATAACCGTAGGAAGAGTGTATTTAATTTTCTCTCTTTCTTCCCCCTGCATTCTGGCAACATTGGACACTTAACAGCCGCTGATTCCTTACTAGGCATGGCTAGGAAAATTCTGAAAGAAATGTCGCTGGAGGTTTAGATTCCTAGTATCCAATTTGGTTACATAAACATCGGTTGCTTATTGCACTCATGTTATGCATCATGATAGCAACTGGCTTCTGATGAGGAGCAGGCCTTCCTGAAGCTGTCAGAGAAGGTCTGACTGCACCCTTACACCAACCTCTAATGGTCACTATATTGTTGACCTCACTTTACAGACGAGGAAATAGAAGAGCAGAGAGATGAATTGACTCGTCCAAGGCCATGTAGCTGATGAGAGGCAGGGCTGGGATTTGAACCTATGTAGTTCACAGCCCCTCCTTACTTTTTACAATGACATCGTTCTTCCCTCAAGAGCACTTGTGGTTAGGAAGTAAAGGTCCACAACATCTTGCATTTTTATCTCTTCCCTGCCCATGTTTATGTTCTCAGAGCAGTTCTATGCAGGAAGAAGGTACAAATGGCTCCAGGATTTAAGCTGCTTGTCGTGGGAGGTCAGCATCCACCACACCATTGGGGTCCTTCTACATAAAGCAAATCACAAGTCCTGGTCGCTAGAATGTTTTGCTGCTACTATTTATCTGCAATGCTTTGAGACATACTTCCATTTTTTAAAAACACATACGCATACAGCAACAAAATTGGAAGTCCAGACCAGAGAGTCAAGAAAACCTGAATTCTTTAAAAAAAAATCCAGACTGGACTAGACTACCATTTCCCAAATGATATTTTACATAAAAGAGGGTAAAAGAAAGAAAACTGGGCTGTGGGTCAGCCCAGTTTAGGACATACTGTTTTCCTTACCTTCCTTTTAGAGACTAAGCACATTAAGGAATTCAAGGCCCTGAGAAGTCTTGCAGTGAAGCGACCTGTTTAAATTTCGTTGATCCAGAACTTCCAAGAGTTTTTTTCCCAGGACCCTTTTTTTCAGGTGACCCCTATTTGCATCTCACACACATGCGACGAAATGGCGCAGTTGACTTGCGCTCATTGGACAGTAATCCTCACGTTGCTTCTGCAGCACCATTACTTGGTACTTCTAAGTGGCTGAGGAGCCTGGTCAGGCTCGGGTGGCTGTGTTTTTTTCTCCTTTATCATGTCTCACCAATGGGAGAAGACAGAGCAGTGAAACATGACAGTTCCCACCGAACAGGCTAATTCTCACCTTCGGATTCATTTCCCTTACACTTGTGAAGGCTCTGGAGGCGAAAGGGAAAAGCAGAAGAAGGCCCCTGCTCCACATTTCGTGTGACGCCTGGTTCAAGCGTGTCGCCGTTACTGGGAACACCTGCTGCTGGTTCTGCAGCCCAGCATCTCAGCCAACTGGCCCAGCTGGTCCTCCCTCCCAGCGCATGAGCCATTTCAGAGAAGTGTGATGAAGTTTTGACTCAGCCCCAGAACTGCCTCCTACCCTCCTCCCAGCCGCCTTTGGCTATTGTTTGGATGGAGGTGGTGATTGAATTAACAAAGCTGTTAAAAGCAGAAATGGAACACATGGAAAAGGACTCAAAGCCCTAAACGGCGGCTTTATTTGCTCTCTGCTCTCCGGTCTGCAACAAAAGTGTCAGCCGCACTTTAGCGGTACCTGGTGATTACGGTATTAGGGGAGCTTTGCTCATGGATGCCTGTCACTCACTGCTGCTTAAAAGAGGTCTCAACCAGGGAGCCATCCGAGTGGCTGGGGACTACGTGCAGCCCTGTAATTATGATGCTAATTCCCAAAAGGTCAGAACTCCTTAATCAAACATTAATCAAACCGTTTTGTAAATGATAATGATTTTATCCGGGGTGGGAGGTAAAACAGTCAGGGACAGAGCCCTGAGTCCCCTTGAACCAAAGTGGATTTTGAGGATAAGTGTTGGTGGAAGCAAATAGCTTTACTCAGGAAGATAAAAGTCAGTAGAGGGTTTTTTGTTTGTTTTTTAAGTTCAAAATAACACCATTTTCTGTGACTGTCTTATTACCTTGAACATCCATGTTAGAGGACCAGGGATGATAGTCCAAATGTGCAGGCACTTCTCCCTCCTTACCCTCTCTAAGCACATTCCTTTGTAATAATGGTTAAATTTGCAGAGCTCCCTTCATTTTATGAAACACTTCCATTTGCACTGTCTTGCCTGCTCTTAGCAACTTCCAAAGACAGGTTAATCCATTACAGAGATGAAAAAGCTGAGACTCAGGGAGAGATTCAGTTGCTTTCCGTTAGCTGGTCAGTAGCAGAGGGAAGACTCAAACTTAAGTTTATCCAAAATGCAAGGTACTTTGCACATACAATAGCTTCTACTAGAGTAGATCTCGGATTCTTGCATTTCTGAGCCTCTTATTCAATAATCAAGATCTCTCTCTCTAACAAAGTCCTGCCCTAGCCCTGCCCCAAATAAGCACTCAGGAGCTGACTTTTAATGGCTAGGGTTCCTAATTTGCAAACCTCCCAGTTACAAATAAATACGTAAGCTATACAAATAAACAAAAAAACCCTGCACCCTCTCCAATTTCTGAGTCTTTAAAAATACACTTAAAAGACACACACAGGGTTCTTTTTCACATTGAAAAGTATGCATATTTGGAGATTGGTTGCATGAAAAAGCATAACCTTATTCACTAGCTCACTTAGGTCTCATTATACTGTTTTTTTAAAGGCTTTGAGCCGTCTTTAACCCATATATTTTTTTAAAGCACTGCTGATCAGCTGAGATCAAGCTAATGGTAGATTTCCAGAAGCTCTCATTATACAACTGGTCTTGGTCAGTGGGCACTTGTGGGCAAAGTGGTTTTCTTTGTGGTCCTGCATTGTATGCTCCCGTCTGTAAGCTCCAGGCAGAACACGTTGGCAAACAGCCTCCTTTTCCAATTCTCATTTTCTCTCCTTCCCGGGGTGTGAGCTCCCCAAAGTGTGATTAATCCATCTATTGATCGCCTCCTGCCATAGAGGGTGAGATATGGCTAGCAATTGGTGCCAGGCCGCGTATGTGAGCAGACTGCTAAGGCAGGGTGAGAACAGACCAGTGCTGGCTGGGGCTTTCCAACCCCGCGGTCAGAAGGGGCAACAATAGCTGTGCTTCCCACAAGTCTTGTGAAATCATCTCTGTCATCAAAATGCAGCTGATTCCTCTTCAAATGAATTATCATGTATATTCCCTGCTATCATAATTGGTTTCACAAAGGTCTAATAAAAGTTTATACGTAAGAGGAAAGAAGAAGATGGAGGGGGGCGGGGGGCGGGGGGAGTAACAAGGTAGAAGCCCCCTAGAAATACAGCCAAACAAGAATGTGCTGCTTTGATTGAAACATTGCAGGCAGATAGAATGGATGACCAAAAGCATGCCAACCAAATGGATTAGAAGAAGGCATTTACCTAATATTTGGAGGTACTACAGTGGGGGAGGAGGTAAGGTGAAGATAAGCCAAAGGGATAGGCAAAGCTCTAGAGAGAAAAAAAAAAAAAACCTACCTGGAAATAAACAGAGTAAAATGAAAAATACAGGCACTTCTCAAGGCTAGTTTTGGCTGGCAAAATGAGGTAAGAAAATTTGGCCAAATAGGAATCAGAAAACCTTTTTTATTTTTCCCCTCCCCCTCCTCTCCTGCTCAAGAGAAAGTCAAGTATGCCTATCCTTGGCCACAGAAGCCATATTTTTTTTTTTCATTCTGCTTCATATGTTTAGAAGAACACTTTATCCACAAAACCACACCACTCTTCATTTTGGCAACTCCTATCATAAGCAGAAAGTCACCTGGAATTATACAGCAACTTCCATTTCCTGTGGAATTGATTTCCAATGCACCCAAGCAGGAAATACAACAACAAAAACAAAAACAAAAACAAAAAAAAACAATTGAAAAATTGATCAGTGGTTTAAAACCTGGTGGCCCTTCTGCATTAGAGAGAGGGGCAGTGTAAATTATAAGACAGCTAGACCCCCTCATAATAACTCTGTGTCTCTATCTCATGTTAGCTTTCCTGCTTGTCTGTTCCAAAGGAACATCTGCAGACATCTGGGAGAAACAGGAAGACCTGACCAAGGACAAAAGAAACTCCCACGGTGTAAAAACTGTCAAAGTAAAAAAAAAAAAAAAAATCAGTTGGGTATAAAAATTTTAGTAAAATCAAGTTAGTTCTCATGTAGCATTTCTATGTAAGTTACATACAAAGAATCTAATATATGTTAAGCACCTACCTAAATGTCAGTTTCTTGTTCGGGGCTGGGTGTTCACAGTGAACAATGCAACAGATGTCGTCCTCCAAGAATTTGTAGTTTACCAGGCCATTGGAACAGACCATTAGAATTAGAATACAGAGCCAACATTCTATAGAAAGGTTTTTAGCTCGGTATGAGAGGGGAGTCTAACCCAGTCACTGAATCCAGTCTTGGTGACTCTTACTTAAGGTTCCTGGAGGAAATGTCACATGAATTGAAACCTGAAGAGGGGACAGGAGTTTGCCATACTGAAGAAGAAGAAGACAAAGAGAGGTTAGAGAGTGGGGGTGGGGGAAGCATAAGATTATTCTAGGCTGGAGAACCATCATCACACAGGTCTAGAGTGAGAGAGATCAGAGCACATTCAGGTAACCACAAACTATTTAGCAGGACCAAAGTTAGTGTGTGAGCAAGCGAGTGACAAGCCATGAGGCTAGGGAATCAAACAGGGACCTATAGGAGTTGTTAAAATGTTTGGACTTAATTCTGAGAGCAACTGTAGAGCCACAGATGGATTTAAGTAGCACACTGATATGATCAGGGTTGATAGTGTGGGGAAGGGAGTGGAGAGGAGCAATGCTGGAAGCAGGGACCAGTTGGGAGAGGATGGCCCTAATCAGATCAGTGGCCTGACCTGAGCTGTTGGCAATGGTGATGGGATGAAGGAAAGGGAGGAACCACATCCACTGAGAATTTATCTAGATAACATATATCTAATTATAAATGGGTTCCTGGAAGGCCCAAACACTTCTTAGATGCCTAATAAATTGTTAGCAAAAATGTGTTCAATGAACACTAGCTCTTTCCAGTGGGTTCCAGGAGGTGGAGAACTCCAGGAGACAAGAGAACAATAGATTTACTAGGGTCATGTTCTACTTAAATAATAGGCCAGAATATAAAAGGGAAAGTTCCATCAAATTCAAGAGGAAAATGGAGTCACAAGCTACATGTGAAAAACTGGCCATACCAGACGGTCCCAAAGTCACTTTCACAGTGTGGTTCTCCCAACCACCAGCCGATGAAGGCAAAGTTGCATGTGTTTGGAGATGAACAGATCATTTCCCACAAAACCAGTGTTTCAATGTTTTGCTTGGCACTAAAATCAAATTGGACTGGAGAAGATTGTGGTTTGGAAATAGGCTGGGATTTAATAAGTGAAACAGTCTGTGAGAAATGCCAGTGTTTTCAAATATGGAGCATAGTCTTTGATAGAAATATTATTTCTCAGTGTCTTTATTAATAAATTGAAAAGAGGGATTCTCTTATTGATGCAAATCACAGATGCTTCTAAATTAGGCAGCATTGTCAACACCCAGCAGATCACAATGTCCCCAAAGAGGTTAGAAATGAGGGGCAGGAAATAATAAAACAAGGTTAAATTTGGCTGGATGGAAACTACATCTGGGGAAAGATAATTCAAAAAGCAGATATTCATTGGGCCAAAGAAATCTGGACCACACTGGTGCCAAAAGAGACCCAGGTGCTATACCGGATGGCAGATGAGGTGGGAGTTTAAAATATGCTAGGGCAGCGCAAAGCCCATTTGGTCCTGGCCTGCCTCATCTGATAAAATTGATAAAGATCTGGTTGGCCTCAGCCTTCCATGTTCTCAGGCCATTCACAAAGGAAATTCAATCCATTCACTGCCTTCGTTTTAGTAGTAGAGATAAAACAAAAATCATCTACTAGAACTGTAAGACCTCAACCATTATCTCAAGTTCACGGCCAATGCTTTTTAGTTAAAGAAATAAAGCCATGGTGATATGCATACAGAAGCTTCATTCACAGTAACTCAAGATAGGTTGCAAGTATTCTTTCATTATTCTCCCAGTAGTGTCTCTTTTCAACAGTGTTTTCAGGGAAGTGGCTAGCCAGTCATATGGTCTATCTTCTTTTACATATTAAGCAGCTGAGGCATGGTTGCCAAGGGCATTCAAGATTGCCAGTCATTGGTCTCTCTGTCTGGTGCTTTGTCCATTACAAGGACATGTTTTTTTCTAAATAATTTATGATTTTGAGAGATTTTTAAATGGAAATGGAGAATTGTCATCGGTGTACCACAGGTCTAAGGGGGCATTATTGGATGACTCAATGGGCAGATGAAGTGTGTGGCTTAAGAGACCTAAATTTTAAATTTAATGGATACATAAATACCAAGTAGTCTTCATGATAAAATTCAGAACTTTCCTTGACACTCCTTAGTTTAAGCTTCATTATTAATCTACTTTGAATTACAAAAGGAAACATGGATAGGACATGACCATAATAATTTCATTACTAGAGATTGAAGGTTTATATCAAGTCTAGTTTGAAACCTTGACATAAAGGGAAGCAGGAAATGGAAGTAAACACTATGATTGCAAAGAAAATTATTTCATTATTTCCTCAATTTGCTTTTATTACTTATCAATCACATTCAGAGAATGTAAATGCTCCTAGAGCGAAAATATATGATTCCACGCAACCGTTACAGCTCAGTGTTAAACAAACCCATTGGTCGCGTACATGTTTGGGCAGAGTTACAGGGCCATTAATGACGTGCAAGCTCAGGAGCTCTCCCCAGAACTAAAATTGCATTTTGACCCCAACTGGAATCTGGGCACTGTGGTTTTGGAGCTTTGTTTGTAGTCAGACTCATTTCAGTCATATTATCTGAGTGACAACTCATTACTGCAATTCAAGTAAGGGATAGTTTGTGGCTTGGGTTTTAGTGAAGGATAGTAAATTTTATAGTTTATATAATTTGGAACATGTCTGTGTTTAGCCCATATGTGGAAATCTGCCCGCGTGCTTATTATTATGCTTATCTGCAAATGACCAGATGGCCTTGCCCAAATGTAGAGAACCATTTAGTGCCATTTTAAACCATTAAGGCTATTAGCTCTGACTTGAGATAATCCTTTGCCCAAAGGGAACTAGTTTTGCTGTCCTTCAAAGTCATCAAATGTAATTGAATGCCATATTGTGGAGTAGGCATTAATGGATTAAGGAGACAGCACAGTCAACCAGTCCTGGGTCAACCAAAGCAGAAGGAATATAGGAATGGATGAGAAAGATGATGTATTAAGTAAGGTACTGGCTAAGCTGCTGTAACAAAGAATCCCCAAAATTCAATGATTCAGAAAAGATCATTCATTTTCCCTTTCAGACCAAAAACAGAGGTAAGTAGGTCCAAGATAAACAGGTATCAATTGGCTACAACTGCACCAACTAACACATGACATTTTACTCTTTACCCTTCACATGGATGAAGTCAGTTCAGTGTGACTCAGACTGTTCAGAAAGGGGTCATCAGAATCAGCACTCACTCAAGGAGCTACCGGTGAAGGTGACAGGGCAAAACAAAAAGGCCTACCATTTTGTTGTTGTTGTTGTCGTTTCCCCTCGGAACCAAGACCTCTTCTACATTATTTCCACAAGGTTCTTAGCTCAGCTCTGCCCTAATCTGCTTGGCTCAGAGATGCTGGTCTCCTTCAATATTCCCTATTCTCCCAGCTTCCATCTTCACAGACAATGTCCTCAATGGGAGCAGATTCTCCAAGCCCTCCTCCTGGATGATATGACAATAGACCTTGATGATTTAATCATGCATTTGCCAGGCTTCCTAGGAGACAGCCAGTTAGGGGTAGGATGCAATCTGTGACTATGGAACTGGGCCAAGTAAACTGGGGTTGAACCTATGACCTTAGCCTCCTGGGAATGAAATGTAAGTCAATTGCACTAACTGGCCACATGTATGGCAAGACTGTTATATACGATAATAATAATAATAATAATAATAATAAGAAGAAGAAGAAGAAGAAGAATACACATTTGCATTTATGGAGCACTTACTATGTGTCAGGCTCTTGTTGAGTGCCTTTAAGGGGATTATCCCCTAGGAGTCTCTCAATTCCTCGTGAAATAAGGACTCCTAATCCATTCCCATTTTTCGTGTAAGAGAATAGAAACTCAGAGAGTCTAAGTAACTTTCCTAAGGCACATTAGCTAATGTAGGGAAAACAGTATTTAAACCCAGGCAATTTGATTCCGGAGTTCATACCAGTCCTATGAGATTCCACATATTGGAGACAGAACACAGATACGAAGAAGTTGTATCATATGAACAAACTAGCTAGCCATCATGAGCCTCCTGATTTTCAATTTAAGACTATATTCATTAGACTTAGAGGTTTTGAACTTGTACGTTACAGCATCATTGTTTTTAATGTACCAGAATCCCACCTTTGGTGCTAGATAATGATAGCCCCAGAAGGAAGAGGATTATACTAAAGATGCCTACACCAACCACATTCTCAAGGAATATATTATCAAAATTAGTAGAATTATAAATTGGTACCACTTTCCTAGAATGTGGCTTGGAAATAATGTATCAAAAGCCTTAACTGGGGGTACAGAGTTGACTCAGGCATTCACTTTGGCAAATTTATCCTGAGGAAGTAATTTAGGGGAAAATTAATAATGATGGGATCAACCAAGAATTTTAGTCACACTATTGTTTGTAAAAATGAAAAGTTGAAAATACCCTAACAATCCACCAATATGGGATTGATTAAATTTCATTAAATTCTTCACTATAGAATTCCACTTAGCTATTTTAAACGGAAATGCTATTCACATGTATGTTTGTGATTTGCTGGTAAATTAAAGATGCTTGAGGGCACCTGGGTGGCTCAGTCGGTTAAGCATCCGACTCTTGGTTTCGGCTCAGGTCATGATCTCACGGTTTTGTGAGTTCACGTGCCAAGCCTTCTTGGGATCTCTCTCTTTCCCTCTCTGCCCCTCTCCCACTCACACTGTATCTCTCAAAATACATAGTTACACTTAAAAAAAAATAAAGATCCTTCTGATGTGTTGATTGAAAGGAACAGCTTTGAATCCAAATGACAGCCCTGCCTTAGTTTAAAGCTAGGTTCTCTTTTCTGCTTATTATGGATCTTTGATAAGAAATACAATTGCTGAGAAGTCTGTTTTGCTTGCTGTTTGCTATGAGCATTGTGAGACCTTTCCTGATTGTAACCCGCTGTAGAATGGGCTGTAAAACTTCCTAAATGTAGTCTGATATGTAATGGAATGAGTGATTGTATACAAACTAACCGGCATTTCTCGCTTCTGTAAACCTGCCTGCTTAGCACATTCCTCACCTACCCCCTTCCCCCTTTCTTCCTCCTGCCACAAGTAAAAAACCTCCCCTGTGCTATTTGTCTCTGTCTATAAAAACGCTATACCAACCCTATTCGTGGCCTCTTGTGTCACTGGCGACGAGTGCGCAGAGGACCAGGTTCGAACCTGCAATAAACGACCCTTGCCGCTTGGCTTTGACTTACGACTCTGGTGGTCTTTTGTGGGAGGTTTTGGAACTTCAGGCATTACAGATAAATAAAAAAAGCAATCATCAAATAATCTGGATAATACAGTCTATTAGTTTCCCAGGGCAGCCATTATAAATTGCCTCGCACTGGAAGACTTAAAACTACTTTATTATCTCACAGTTCTCGAGGCTACAAGTCTAAAATCAGGGTGCAGGCAAGGTTAGTTCCTTCTAGAGACTCAGAGTGAGAACCTGTTCCATGCCTCCCTCCTTGCTTCTGGTGATCCCCAGCCATCCTTGGCATTCTTTGGCTTAAAGACATGCTATTCCCTCGTCTGCTTCCATCTTCACATGGCTTTCTCCCCTGTGTGTTTCCATGTCTTCTTTCTGTCATTGGATGTAGGGCCCACTCTAATACAGGAGGGTCTCTTCTTGAAACCCTGGCTTTATTATTATTTTTTAAATTGAGGTATAGTTACCATGCAACCATCTATGAGTTTAAGGTGTGCAACACACTGATTTGACAATTCTATACATTACTCAATGCTCATCATGATAAATTATTACATTATTGCTGTGTTTCCTCTGCTGTAGTTTTTATCTCCTTGACTTATTTATTTTAGAACTGGAAATTTATACCTCTTATTCCTCTCTGTCTATTTTGCTCACACCCATCCCCACCTTGTCTCTGGCAACCACCAGTTTGTTCTCTGTACTTAAGAGTCTCTTTGTTCATTTGTTTTGTTTTTTAGATTCCACATGTATGTGAAATCACATACATTTTGGTTTGTCCTCATTTCACTTAACATAATACCCTCTATGTCCAGCCATGTTGTCACAAATGGCAAGATCTCATTTATTTATTTTTGGCTGAGTAATATTCCATTGTGTATGTGTACCATATCTTCTCTATCCATTTGTCTATCAACAGACATTTGGGTTGCTTCCATATCTTGGCTACTGTGAATAATGCTGCAATAAACATAGGGATGCATGTATCTTTTTGAATTAGTGTTTTTGTTTTCTTTGGGTAGATACCCACTGGTGGAATTACTGGGTCACACGATATTTCTAATTTTTTTTTAAGGAATATCCATACTGTTTTCCACAGTGGCTGCACCAGTTTATGGTCCCGCAAAGAGTGCACAAGGTTCTTTTTCCTCCACATTGTTGCCAACATTTGTTACTTCTTGTGTTTTTGATACTAGATGACTTGTGTGAAGTGATCTTTCACTGTGGTTTTGATTTGCATTTCCCTGATAATGAGTGATGTTGGGTATCTTTTCGTGTGTCTGTTGGCCATCTGGATGTCTTCTTTGGGAAACTGTCTATTCAGGTCCTGTGCCCATTTTTTAATAAATTCTCTCTCTTGGTATTGAGTTGTGTAAATTCTTTACATATTTTGAATATTAACTTCTTATTGTATATATCATTTGCAAATATCTTCTCCCATTCACTAGGTTGTCTTTTTGTTTTGTTGATAGTTTCTTTTGATTTTTGGTGCAGTCCTGATAGTTTGTTTTTGCTTTTGTTTCCGCTGCCTGAGGAGACCTATCCATAAATATGTTGCTAAGGGTGACGTCCAAGAGATTACTGCCTATTTTTTCTTTGGGGAGTTTTATGGTTTTAGGTCTCACATTTAGGTATTTAATCCATTTTGAATTTCAATATCCTCACTTTAATTGCATCTGCAAGACTATTATTTCATGTAGGTCACATTCTGAGGTTCCAGGTAGACATAGTTTGGGATCCACAGTTCAATCCATTACATATGGTTTTATTTTTATTTTATTAAAATATGTATTTATACAAATATATATGTAAAAGAGAGTTTATTGCAGCTATATTGGACAGTCAGACAAATGGTATTTTGATCCTGGTTCCGCCTCTGGCTGATTGTAGACCACAGGCAAGTTATCTTAATTCTTGGTGCCTCAGTTTTCTTATGGGGGATAGTTCTTATTAATACCTTAGGTGAGGAATAATACTTCACAGTGTTCTTATAGGAGTTTAAGAGATAACATAAAAAAAGTGTTTAGCAAAGTGCCTAACTTGCAGTGAGCACTCAATAAATACTAGTTATAATTAAAAAAAAAAGTTTTGGAAGGATTGACACCCCTTCTCCCCCCACCCCCCCTTACTGGCCAAACACTAATAGTAGTCATTTACTATAGGGGTTAACTGTTTGAGATGATTTTTACTTTCTTTAAAATTTAGGCCTCTATTTCATAACTTTTTTAAACATATATTACTTTTTTAATTCTTTAAAGAAACAAGCCATTTCTATTTAAGGAAAGAACAAGACTTATTAGATTCTGCATCCTTTTGTTACATATATGCACACATGAATAAGCCAGACATTTTAGATTAAATTAGCCACGCAACTATTTTTTTAAAATATTCTCTCCTAGCCTTGGGAGCTCTTCCTTTCTCTCATTCCATATTTTTCCACGTGCAAAATTTGTGTTGGCTTCCCTGATATCTTTCAGTGCCAGAGCCACAATATGCTGACACACATTTGAGAATCACAGCGTTTCTTAAATGTCCACAGTGTAAAGGGTGGCGCCATAGCATGTTTGGAAAGACGGGCTCCTTCTGTGGGAATATCTTCTGTCTCAATTCACGAACGAAGGAGTTCTGTCAAAGGTAGGATTTGGGGGAAGGAGGGCAATAGCAAAGTTGAGACCAAAAGGTTAGGTCAGATGTGAAATTGTCTAATGGATTTGCATCATATTTGAAGATACATTTTTAAGGTCAGCTGCCCTCTGAGAAAGAAAACCCCTTCCCTGAAAATATGCATTAAAATTTTTTTTCATGTTAAAAGTAGTAGGTGATAAATCGAGAACACATAAAGCACACACACACACCAATGCACACGTGTTCCTGTCAGCACATACAGCACCTGTAGATGAAATAGAAAAAAGTATCTCTCTTTGGGGATCACGTTAGAAAAAGATAACCCCACCGAGCAGATGTAACCCCTTTAGCTGCATGTTGGCAGGTGAGGAGTACTTTCATGCAAATTAGAAAAAGAGCACCTTTCCCTCTGACCTGAAATACTCTCTTACCAGCGTGTCTTCTGTGCCCCCGTCAGAGGATAGCTGGTGTGACCGCATGTGGTGGCCCTGAAAATGAGGATAATTGCACCTATTGTGATATTGGATATATACAAAACAGTACTTATGATAAAAATGCAAGTTTTTTTGCCCCATAAGGCAAAAACTTTAAAAGTGAACCTATCAACCAACTGAAGAGCAGAATCATTACCAGTGTCATTGCATCAATTCCTTTGGCCAGGGGAGAGAATCACTATGTTGAATTTTGTCTTTATTATTTCCTTGACATATTACATAATCTCTATATCTGTCTGCCTATCTGTCTATCCATCTGTCATCTCTCCATTTATGTCACATCACGTTGAATGTGGCCAGTCTTCTGTGACGTGCTTTTTTAACTCACGCTACAGTGTGGCCTGGTTGATCACGTAATTTAACAAACATCTTTTATGCCATAGAATTTGAATTCTACAATATTGTACAAACTATAAGGTATTCCATTGTATGTTTGGACCACAACTTAACTAATTCTGTTATTAGTTAAATACTAATTATGCTCAGATTTTTACATTATTTCCCATGTTGCTACGGAACTCTTCATGATGGTTTTTAATTTCATCCAAAGGGAATCCTGAATCTAAAGGAAATCTTGGATGACATCTGTGATTATTTTCTTAGAATAAATGCCTAAACATAGAATTTGTGTGTCCATGGTATGCTGAGTATAGGGCTTTCAATGTGTATTAATACAAGTGATGTTGTTAAGGTGATGAAGAAGCTGCCCAGTGAACAAATGATACCTCAACCAAGGAAGTTCAGGGTTAACAGAATGATGTAAACATGTTTCAGATCTCCTGACCTCAGAGAACTCCCTTGTGTGGCAAACCCCACAGGGTTGTCCTTTCTGCTCTGACTCTAGGAGCTCAATGTTTACTATTATAATTCCAATAACGGTGTCAGTGTGGGGGTGGTCATTTGATGGGGGGTAGTTCACAGGTAAGAACCGAGGAGACTGAAGAATCACAAAACCAATCCAGGGAAGCTACATTGGATCCAAGGGAATCACAGGAGAGGGCAGAGGCGTCTCTCTGTGTTGTAGTCAAAATGCAGACCAGCCCAAGAAGGGAGATTTATAAGGAGATTAGAATATGTTAAAAGTGGAAAGTGGGGGATGTGCAGACAGCCTACGGTCACAGCCCACGGCTGTCCCAAAGAGAGCCTTCCCCTCACTGAAGGAAGAGGAAGAGACTTTACAAGGGGCAGGAGCCGCCAACCTCAGCTGTGGCCTTGGAAGGAAGACAAATGAGTCCTTTCTGAGAGCAGAAAGAACATGATTAGAAAAGCAGGGAAAGTCCACGTGAAGAACCCTTCTCCCCCAGTGGAGACAGTGAACTCAGTCATTGTCTAGTTTGGGCTTGACAGGTATTCAACAAACAGAAATATTGTTTCTGTGTTAGTATATTAGTTGCTTTAAAAAACAATTTAGAAAAGCTCTTTCTTTTTTTCAGGAAGCACTTCTATTTTTCTAACTGATTAAATTACTTGAATACTATGCTTCAAATCTTTACAATTGAAATGAGCATGGTTTCCTTTCTATCATGTCTGGAGATCAGAAATTAAATTTGTGTGTTAAGTAGATTGTCAATGCATTTCAAAAGGTCATAATGTCTGAACTTAAGTAAAAGTATGTTTTTATATAAGGAAATGTTCTCTCTTCTTCTCCGAAGAAAAGCCAATAGTTTCTTTTTGCTTCTGTTTGCAGCACTGGCCCGTTTTGCCATGTGATGAGACAGTGTCTTCTCAGAACAACCAAACAATAATAGCAGTTACCATTGATTGAGCATTTATTACATCTCAGGCACAGGTTAAATACAAAACACTTTAATCTTTTTAACAGCCCACTGAGGAAGCTGTTGACATTTAACAGGGAAGCAAGCTGAGGTTTAGTGAGGTCATCTCATGGGCAAGGGGATACCACCAGAACCTGTGACCCAGTTGCAGCCTACCTACCTTCTACCTATAACCCCCACCAACTTGAGGGCAAGTGGAGGGAGCATCAGCCACATCCTCACACGGAATGGGGGCAAGAACAAAGGGATGTGGAATGAGATTTGTGGAAGGATTACTGGGGTGAGGAGGAACCATGTTAAAAAGGGTCCACTTGTACGTTGCTTCTCTATATGTCTTTGGCTATTGCTTCCCACTGTTTTCACGAAAGCTTTTTTTCTTTAATTGTAGTCTTAAAACTGTCATGTCGGGGCGCCTGGGTGGCTCAGTCGGTTAGGCGGCCGACTTCGGCTCGGGTCATGATCTCGCAGTCCGTGAGTTCGAGCCCCGCGTCGGGCTCTGTGCTGACAGCTCAGAGCCTGGAGCCTGTTTCGGATTCTGTGTCTCCCTCTCTCTCTGCCCCTCCTCCACTCATGCTCTGTCTCTCTCTGTCTCAAAAATAAATAAACGTTAAAAAAAAAACTGTCATGTGAACAGACTAGCTTTTACATCTTTTGAAAAAATAACACCCTTCTTTAGAGCACATACCTAAGAGAAACGATCGCTCACCTTGCTACTACTTCAGCTTTCAGTTACAATTATGACCCGGCTTAGAAATAAAATCAAGCACTTCTATGCCTGGGCTCTGGATTGGAAACTGGAAGGATATGTCTATGAAAAGTTTTGAGCTATAGGATTCACTGTAAATTGAATCTAGGAACTTTCTAAGCTCCGTCAAGGTAGCTTTGCCATCATGAGTATTTCATTTTCAATTTACAAAGAATGCTTGAATACCGACTATATGCCAAGAACCATCCCAGTTTCCGGGAAGACAGAGATAGATGAGGCATTGTCCCTGCCTGTGAGAAGAGAGGAGGAGACCACAAACAGAAATTAAAAAAAAAAAAAAAAAAGATTACAACTGGCTGCCCATTAGAATCAGCTGGAAAGTTTTTTAAAAATATCATGACTAGATCTCACCTTTGGGGATTCTGATTTAATTGTTCTTGGGTGGGGCCCAGTCATTTGTTTAAGCTCTCCAAATGATTCTAACATACAGCCGCAGGATTCGCAGTCACTGCAATTGAGGCATGCATAAGAACGTCCAGGGGAGTCAATCTAGAAGCTTCTGAGGAGGTAATATTTGAGTTAGATGTGGAAGGACTGATGGATGGGAATGTGCCAGACATCCCAGGGTGAAGCTGAGGAGGGGCATCGTAGGAAAGTGGGAAAGCACGGGCCAGACTCCCAACACACAGCTGGGAAGGTGACTTCCGTGGAGTGGCTTGAGCACTGAGTGGGCCGGGACTCAGTGGGAGGTGAGGCGAAAAAGGTGAAGTGGGCAGGTTGAGGGGAGGGTGCAGGGAGGGATCAGGTGAAAATGATGGAGAGCCAGACTGAGAAGATCAGACTCTATTCTAGAAGTGACAAGTAGCCACCAACAGTTTCACACAGATCCCAGTCGCGGTGGTGTGTGTGCGTGTGTGTGTGTGTGTGTGTGTGTAGTATTTTGGGGAGGGAAGGGAACGTTGGGAAAGAAGGTGCCTACAGTGAGTGAGTCTGGCAATATACCGAAAGAAACCTGTGAGTAGGTTCTTGCTGTGCTTCTGGTGAGATCTCGAAGTAAAAGATAAAAGGAAATAACTCACACATTTCTTTTGTTTGCTTGTTTCTTTGGGATTAGTGGTCAGTACCAACAATCTATTAAAAACAACAAGTGTTTTTTGTTTGTTTATTTGTTGGGTTTTGTTGTTGTTGTTATTGTTTTTATTGTTTTGAGAACCTGTGGAGCTAGGTCCTAGAGAAACAAAGGTGAATGTGAATACAGCTGGAGACCTTGCTGTCCTGTTGTTTACAGTACAGCCATTAGGGTGTGGGTGGTGAATCTTACAAAGGTGTAAAGACATCTTTGAAGGAGCAATTTCAAGAAGTAAAGCAGGTTGAAAATCTATACAAATTCAAGAGGATGTGGATTAAGTGTAATGTGAGGATATCTGGGGGTTGTTAAAGAACAGTTAGAGACATTTGTTAACACTGAACAAACTTTTTAAAAGTTGTTTTTAATGTTTATTTTTGAGACAGAGAGAGACAGAGCATGAATGGGGGAGGGGCAGAGAGAGAGGGAGACACAGAATCTGAAACAGGCTCCAGGTTCTGAGCCATCAGCCCAGAGCCCGACGCGGGGCTCGAACTCACGGACCGCGAGATCGTGACCTGAGCCGAAGTCGGACGCTTCACCGACTGAGCCACCCAGGCGCCCCTGAACAAACTTTTGAATTGGTATCAGGCATGTTCATCGTGGTCTCCCAGAAGATGTTGCTTGTGTCTGTATCAAAGATAGGATTCTTGGTTGAAGGGACCATTAGATGTATCTTAGCATGGAATTTCTTATGTTCAGATTATTTATTATTATAAATGTGATATATACCATATAAGAAACTTGAGTTAACTGGAATTGTCCCAAATAGCCATAATTATAAAATGTTTTTTAATTTAGCCTAATGACCATTGCAAATGTCCACATGAAGGCACTTGGATACTGTACCAACTAATTCTAGCATCCTGTGGCCTAATAGAACGATTATCTCCCAAGTGAACTCAAATATTCATGAGACCTCTTACCCTTAAGTATTATGGAACTGATCTTGAGTAATAAGGATGAGGATGATAGGCTTATTATGATTTACTAACAAATACAAATTAAAAATCCACGTATGAATATCCATTTGTATGCACAATCATTATTCATTATAGTAAATAATTTTTGACATTAAATTAAATTAGTGGAAGATTGGGGGGAATATGGATTCAATCAGCAATTCCTTGCCTTTTTTTTTTAAACTCAAGCTCTAAAAGCTGATGAGGTGTTTTAATTATTTCGTTTCACATGTGGAAAGAATAAATCTGAAGGAAATAGCTTAGGATTCCTTCCAAGTTTGAATTACAAATTATCCCAGGACCCTGGAGAGAAGCAACAGCAAACAAGATTTTAGGCGGTTCTTTGTCAGGTCAGCCTTTCGATCAATATTGAAAGGTACCTCAAGGACCTAATTTTTCTCTTGTGCTGTTTCCCAGAGTTGAGGGAAATTTAATCTTCCTCTTGATAGGGCTATGATATGTGTTATTCATGTTTATGTGGCTGGTGTCCCAGGCCCAAATCCTATGAAATTTGCTTCATATGGCCATCCCCACCTCAACAGAGCCCTATAGAATCAGCGTCCCATTGCCCCTTTAACTCGGGGCCTGCACCAGATACAGGTGACACTGACTGTCCCTGTGTCTTGTCCGTTGGCCATCGGGATCTTCACACTCAGGAAGGAGGAAGCAGGCGTTCTGGCAGCGCTCAGAGTAGAGCTGGCTTCTATGCCACACTTTGCACGACTCCTACATCAGAGACAGTATTCTCTGATAACCCCTTTTCCCTAAACTCTGCTCTGGACCAGCTCCGTTTTAGAGGAGAGAAGACCCATGTGGTGAGAATATACCACATGGAACAGAAGTGCTCTAGGAGAAAATCTGTTGTCTGGTTCTTATTGGCAACCCCTTTAATTCTCTCCCAAAGCTCCCACTCCCCATCTTACAGTGGCTAATCTTATTGCCTGAAGAATCCTCCTCATCTTGGATTCATATCCTCCAATGGATTCATATCCTTCAATCCTTGAACATCCTATATGAATAAAACTGTGCTGCTAACCATAACTGAAACCTGGATCTAAAAATCATGCAACTTATTCTAGATGTTATTAAGCAAACATTAACATGAAAGATAAAATATTATTAACAAATTGCCTAGATCGCATTAGCCCCCCGTAAAAGGCAGTAGAAGACACAGATCATTTCATGGGCAAACTTAGCAAACCCTTAGGAATTTTGCGGCATGAGAAAAACAACCCCAAACGAGGTAAAGATTTAGTGTTTGACTGAAGCTTGATCTGATATCCATTCTCTCCACAGGCCAGCGGGAGAGGTATTATTTTGGTGCTGGTTTTCTAAAAGTCTTCCACTCAAAGGATGTTTTTTCCCACTTGCAGTGATTTCTCTCGGCTCTAAACTTCCAGCTTGGCATCCGGAAAGCCTCCTCAGGCACTTAAACCGTGAAGGGAGAAGTCTCCAGCATCTCAGAACATTGTGTAGTTACAGGGTGATATGCCTGGAGCTGCTGTGCCTCCCAGAGCACCTGTGAACTGCTCTCCCTCTCTCTCTCTGCCTGAAGGACACCTCCTTTTGGCATCGACATAGACAATTTCTTCCTCTGGTGCAATGAGTTTCCACATCAATTGGTGCCGGGAGCATTCTGCTGAGAAACAGGAGTAAAAGGAAAATCAGCAGCCAAGTGACTGTTACCATTTTTTTAAATACTAATTGACCTTGTCAGGATAATTACTGCAGATTGGGAGACACTGACTGTTTCGGGCAGGTTAGATGGAAAACTTACTGATTCTGGGGAGAATATACTAGGAAAAAAAGTTTGCTGTGCTGAATGAGAAGCCTCAGGCTATTGTGAAGGCAAATACTTCTTATTCGGAGATCATGAAGCTGAGGGACGTAAGCTTGCTTTGAATCTGGAAGAAGAATGTGTACTCGTGAGGTTGTGTTTTGTGTCAGAACCTCAAAGTACTACACGGTCATAAATCCCTCTTTGAAGCCTTCTTTAAAATGGTATTATTGTCTATATCAGCTCAGTGATTCAGTCATTCAACACCCATTTATTGAGCATCTAGTTACTATATTAGATTCTACATGTGATGCAAAGACGAGTCACATGCAGTGACTCCTTTGAGGAGCTTATACCGTCATAAGGGAGGTGATACATACATAGATAAATATAACGCAAAATAGAAAATTCTATGATATCCAGAAATCAGAATTGGTAGGCTACAATTTGGAAGAGGTCTTACCTGGCAGTAACTTTGGAATCATTGGGACCAGCCGTTTTATTGGAAATCTTGGGCAAATTCACCCAAGGAGAACATTTTTTAAGGAGACCTAACCCATAAAAAAAAAAAGTCTGATACAAACTGGTTGAGGTATAATTTACCACAAACCAGGTTGCCAAAATAAATCAGTTGCACTGGTTTTTAATTGTCATATTATTTTGTCATCAAGTCAACACTGATTGATGTGCTCAGCGCTCAGTCTAGAACTGGACAGGGTCCAGAATGGAGAAGGGGCTTCAGGTTGTTTTCACTGATGGTCTGGTTTTCTCATAAAGGAGTCTCTCTTGAACTCTTGTCCTATTCAACAGTTGTCATAAGTTGCCCAAGGATGTAGATGACATGCTGGTCATGGCAGATCAGCAGGTGAAGCTAGGAGCCATACATATCGTGTTTGATGACAAAACAGACTCCCAAAGAATCTCAGCCAGGTATAACAATGTGTTTGCTCTAACAGGATGAAATTTAACAGTGGAAAGAACCTGTGTTTGAGTGCAGAAAGTAAGTGAATGTGTACAGATGGCAAAGATATGGGCGAAGGGCAGCAGGCATGCTCACTACCAACCTGGGAACCGTGATTTCTTATAAGCTTAGTGTGAGCCAACCAGGTAAGCAGCCATACAAAAAGTGTAAAACACACTTAATCTGTATTAATAAAGAAGGAATATTCCGAACGAGGGGACTGAGCCCCACTAATGTCTAAGCTGGCCAGAAAGTGTGCTTGGAATATTTTTTGCCATATTTTCAGAAGACAGTTGGGTAAACTGTAAATCACCAAGGTTGGCAAAGGAAGCTGAAAACCATGATGTACAAAGAATGCTTGCGTAAATGTGGCATGTTAAGTCCAGAGAAGAGACTCAATGGTGAGAAATACATGAGGATATCTTCCAATAAAGAAACAGTTTCCATGAGGGAGAAGATTAAACAATCTGAATAGTGCTGGTGGACAAAAAGGGGACCCAGTGAAGGGAGTCATAGAGAACTTCTAGCTCAACATAAGGAAGAATTCTGTAACAATCAGAGTTGCCATAAAGATTGTAGTCTTGACGGATAGTAAGTTCTTTGCCACTGGAAGCATCCATGGAACATATTTAATGGAGTGATAGTGTGAAATCATGTATCAGGAAAACAGGACAAATGGCTATTGATGTCCTTGATAAATCAGGGATTCTATGAGTTTATGTACAGAGTCCTAGAGAATTATTCTCTGTGTTGTCTAAACATCTGCATTCGTTCACAGTATTGCTCTTACCAAATAAAGTCACTGAGAAAAAGACTTATTTATTTGTCAAAAAGTGCATAATACAAGACCTACCTTGTCACCATGGTTTGTACATAGACATTCAACAAGTATTTGTCGAATGAATGAACTCGGCTTGTAATACTAAACAAATGAAAACAAAACACAAAGCTGTATGAATAATGCAGTATGGGAGTATGTGAGTTAAATGCTACTAGCCACAGTTTCTCTATGTCTGCTTTCTGGACAAGGAGCACAAATGACAAAATCTTAGTATCCTTGATATATCTTTCCTCACCTTTTCTTTTTCTCACTCCACATCACCTCTCATCCGTCCTTGAGGAATTCAGTTAGAAACCCTGGAGCTCCAAACAACCCTTCCCCAACTGAAAGGAATTTTCTCTCAGTCACTTACCCTTGTTGACTGACAGACTGATCAAAGTGAAAGACTTTCAGTCACTGTGTCACTTAACCAGGACTGTGTGTTTAACAACTTTGTCTATGATTGTGGCACAAAGCTCTGAAAGTATACTCAGATCGCAGCCAGGAGGGGGATGAGGCAAACGCTTACGGAGGCCATTGGGGGTGAATCAGATGTGAACCTTCCCCCACTGCATTTCCCAGTGCAGTAGAATGCTTTTAAATAATGGAATCTACAGCTACTTATGTACATTGAAAAGTAACTGAAGCCAGCTAGGGAAATAAGAAACCAAAACTAAAATTCTACTTGTTTTACTACAGTAAAAAATAAAAAAATAAAAATGAATCACATAGTTTTTTTTTTTTTTTTTCCAGGAGGGAAAATAAAAACTAAGAAAACCCGTAAGAACCATCTCTTTACAAAGACCTACTACTGTTACACATTCCAGTAAACCGCTTGCCCCTCCCCCAAAGTGGCTCTTTTTATTTTTTGAGGGGAGCATTGGTATTGTGTGTAAGTACGTGTGTGTGCACATGTGCATGTGTTTGTCATTTAAACCTTCAAAATGAGGAATAAGAATAGCAGAGGAAGAGGGAGTCCTGTCAGCAAAGCCAGCCCTGAAGGTCTAGCTAATTCTGTCTTTTGCCCTGGGTTCAGAATGTGTTTTCCCAGCTCTTCCCACTTCCAGGTGTAAGACGGGTCAGTGTTTGGGCAAGGTGTGGCTTCTGGAGCTTCTTCCCAGATGCTGATGTCTTAGGCATGTTTTTTTCAAGTTTATTTATTTGTTTTGAGAGAAAGAGGGAGCACAAACAGGGGAGGGGCATAGATAGAAGGAGAGAGAGAGAGAGAGAGAGAGAGAGAGAATCCCAAGCAGCCCCTGCACTGTCAATGAGGAGCGTGATGTGAGGCTCGAACTCACAAATCACGAGATCATGACATGAGCTGAAAGCAGGAGTCCGAGGCTTAACCCACTGAGCCACCCAGGTGCCCCGTAGACTATTAGATGCCAGCTGACACATCCAGCTTTCTCTCTGTCCTGAAGCTTTTTCTCCCCTTCGGAGAGATCTCTCTGCTCTCCAAACACTCCAGCCATTTCCCTTTTTCTTTTCTTTCTTCCTTTCTTTTTTTGTGCTGTACCCCCCTGCCTCCACCAGACTTGAAACAATCTCCTTTCCTTCCTTACCTTTGACCCAAGAGATTCAGATGCATGTTTTACATTTCCAGCTCATTTGTTGCTAGCTTAACTAATTTATTTTTATAACTCCCTCTTTCTGACGTCCTAAATGCCTCCATGTGTCTCTATATTACTTCTCCTTCTGCTAACGTAGTTTCTGTGTCACAGACGGTATTGCGGTACATGCTCTGCAATTAGTTGAGGTTTCACTCTATTAATACCAGCCCAATCCTTGGACCTTCCAGGATTTCATGCATCCAGGGGAGAGAAATAAAGCTGCAGGGCATTTCACAAACAGCCTTTTGTAAATTCAGAGCATTAAGGCCACAGCACATCTGATCTCAGCAGCAACTGCCCCTTGCCACTGGGGAACAACTGCTTTAAAGCAGGAGTCTTCCTTTCCAGGCACACAGAAGCCCAGAGGTAGACAAGGTCGTGCCAGGCCTGGTGAGCATGGAGATTTAGTCTCTGGTTTCGTGATCAACCCTGCTTCATGTTCTCAGCTGCCTTACCCTAATGATCCTTAATGCCACTGCCCTTGGAAGGAGGAAGCCATGAGCTGAAATGAAAACATCAAGTATAAAAGAGACTCAGCAACGGTCCTCCCAGATGTGAGGTGGGCTGGCGATGTATGCTGTTGACCTGGCTACTTAAATCTAATAACACAGACTGATGCCTGGAGCTTGCATCAGAGGGAAGAATCGAAAATCATGTGAATCTTTGGTCACTGGGAATGGAAGGGGGAGGATGCGCACTGAGGCATTTTCTAGGCAGGTGGTCCATACTCTGTGTTAAGGGTTCTCTTTGATCATGGTCTTTGATGACCAGCTTTTGGAGTCAAGGCCACCTGTGAAGTTGCTGACAGAGAGAAAACAGCCGAAGAAGCAGAGAGGAAAATTTGTTACAGTGAAAATGGACCCACATCTGACAATCCCACCGGGCCCCATTTCCCCAGGGACATGGCTCCTGTCTGGCCATATGGCCTTGGCCAAGACACTACTAATGCCATGACACAAAGCTCATTGCTGCTTGGAGCTGAGGCAGCTGCCGTCCAAGGACAATACTGGGGCTCAGAAATAAGCTCTCCAAAACTGGGGTGACTTCATTAGACCCCTGAGAACTCCCTTCTATGACTTAAACTGTCAACCTCTTGGTGTCCAACCTGAATTTTTCTCAAACTTAATTAAGCTGTTGTGAGGTTTTACATAATTATATATTTTTAAAATGGCTTTTGAATGTGTGTCCCTGTCAGAGTCCTTTGCTTCCACGTGAACCCTGGAGAGGAAGCTCTGGTCTCAAATTCTTACCTCAAGGGGACTTAGGAGCCCACGTAAAGAGTTTTAGCGATGGATACGCCTTTCCTGGGAAGGAGTAGAGATAAGTAAGATGGGGAGGATAGATGGGCAAGAGCCATTATCTCCATTTCTTACTGCTTTTCCCACGTTGTGAGGGAATCTGAGCTACTATGCCTGAATCCGGTTTATTCTTGCTGCAGTGTGGAGAACTGGTCACAAAAATGTAAGCTGTCGGCCTGCTACCTTTCCTTTTCCCTTACAACTAAAATCCCTTCAGAATCATGTCAGCTTATGAGCTAGTGTACCAAAAGGACAGACTGAAAAGCCACTGGAGCTATGTAATATTACCAGGAGGATCGTTCCAGGCCTGGTTCTCGCATAGGTAAAGAGATGGAGAGATCTTTCCTCTTTATCTCCATTTGTGAGAAAGTGAGTCTTGCAATGACATTCTCCCAAATTCCATGAACGTGGAGAAATGGGCTACACACAGGCCATTTGATAATGAAAGAGTCATAGTCAAAAAATAAAATAGCAACAATGGTGTTTAAAGCATTGGCAATTAGGCTTTATCATTTCTAAGTTTCTTCTGGGCTTTATTTCTACAGCTCTCCTGCCCTTACGTTAAAACAACAACAACAACAACAACAACAAAAAGCCTCCTTCTCAGAGAAGTTGAAGGGTTAAATCCCAAACCTGAACCACTAACTGGGATTTTCTGTCAATCTTCCTGGAAATGGGCCAGAGTGCCTCCTTCTAAGGCAAGTGCAGGCACCCTGGAAATGGTCCACAAATGACTGTCATATTAGTTCAATTTTCCCGGTAGCCATAAAGAGGATCAGTGCCCCAGTACCAGAAACAGGGCTGTTCAGAGCCAAAACAGTCATTTCTCCCTTTCTCTCTCCTGGACACCCTCAACCCATCTGAGCCTTTGAGTTATAAAGCTTGGGATCCATCTGTAATGAGACCAGTCAGCTGTTTGCAAGAAATCTGTGGCCAATTCAGCCAATAATAATGATGCCACTACTACTAGTGAAAGTAATAATAATAATAATAATAATCAACAATAATTGAGCTTTTACTATGCACCAGGCAGCGTTCAAACCATTTCCACTTATTAACTCATGTAATCCTCTTAATGACTTATAGATATGCACACATCTATAGATACACATCCTTCTCCTGGTGATATTTTTGTCATATGGCATGTAGGTTTGGACAGAAAGAGTACGTGCTAACTAATAGTGAATCTTTTGGAGAGCAAGTTTCCTTATGAAACATATTATGTGTGATTAACTTTATGTCTCTGTGTTTAAATTCAGGACTTGAAGAACACCGCTATTTATGGTGGAAGGAGAAGGAGCTGACATTAGGCTCTTACTATCCACCAGGCGTGGGGCTAAATACCACATATATTATCTCATTAAATTCTCATAACAATTTTACAAAATAGATATTCTTATATTCATTGTACAGATTAGGAAATGGAGGTATGATACCATTTCAATGTCTTCTCTCCATTTCTGACCCTAGAGAGGGTATGGTGGCCACGCCATGGTTTCAGCAGGTTACAGAGGCACTAGGGACAAGAACCAAAGCACCAGGGGGCACATATTTCCAAAACCAGCCCTGGCCTAGGATTGTAGCTAAATTTCAGACTTTTCAGATTCATCTATACTCGTCTCACCTTCAACGCCTTTTATTCATGTATTCTCTTGTGTTAACCATTTCTTTCCAACCTCGGTACCTGCTAGAGGCTGGAAGTCGTAAAAAAGGAATGACGCACAGCTTAGGATCTGCAAGCTTGTTACAGCTTGCTAGGGAGGTAAGATACATGGGTAACCCCCCCTCCCCACCCCAGACCATATGCATCTTGAGGGCAGGAGCACTTTGTACACATCCTCATATTCTCTGTTAGGCCCGGCTGAGAATGTGACCTCTGCCCAAAGTCAGACAGACTCCTATAGTGACAATAACTCTCCTTTGGATTATTCTAGCCATTTAGCTCACTTTAATCTTATTAGGACCCCTAGGTCCACTATCCAGAGTGGTCCAGTTTGCCCTAAGACCCAGCCCAACCTGAAGACTATCCAAATCTCTGGGTTAGCTCTAACCACCCCCAATCTGCCCAGTTTTCCAGTTTCCTCTTGGTTAATGATGACTAAGAGAGAAGACAGACATTACTGTGGTAAACTTTAGGCAAGCACATAACCACTGTGTTTTATAAGATTGTTTTCATGTCCACCTCCCACATTTCATACACATGTTGGACACATGGTCATGCACACAGACTGGGCTGTAATGGGCTCTACATACTTGTGGGTAGGGACCTTGTCACTCATGTTGGTGTCTTCAGCACCTAGCACTGTGCAAGGAACAAAATAGATACCAGATAAAATATATTTTAAATAAATAATGTGTATATTGCAGAATGTTCTTTTAAAATCTCTGTCCTTCTGTACTCTATCCTCCTAAAAAAAAGGTGCATTCTCTCTGTGTTTATTATTTTGGCTCTGGGCTGGAAACTGAATGCTGCTCTAGGGTAGGGTCATGGTCATTTGGGAAAATCACAGTAAGCATTTGCCTTGCCGTGGGACTTCCTGTCTTTTCTAGTCATCTTTGTGTATGGTTGGCTCACCCTTGCCTCTGAAATTTTCAGTTTTGTTTTGCACCCCTGTGTGATTACTACCCTGTGTCACCATCAAAATTTATCCTGTTTATTTCCAATCACTCCCCTGATTTGCCAAGTAGAGTTATAATTTTGATCCTAGATACCATCATTTATGCCAGTTTGCAAGCACTTGCAAATTTAAGGAGCATTTGTGAAATGGGTAGAGAGCCCTGACCAGACCGTCTGTGCCCTGCCCCTCCTGGGCGTGTTAACACAGGAGGTGGCTTGTCACTCACACCCTCAGTTTGGCTGATGTCATATGGTAGCAGTGAGTACACTGAAAGATGGGAAGGCTAGTCCTTATTTACCTGTTGTAGAAATACACAACAGGTGACATGGCTCACAAAACTACATGAAGGACCCAGACTGCCTTTTCATGTGACATAGCTAGCAATAGAAGAGGCTTGCTAAGGCCTCACTTTGGAACATCCTGTGTCCTGGCAGTTCCTTCTCCTGAATAGGCAGAATCCACCAACTCTAACACATCTTCCGTTAAAGACTGAGAAAACTCAAGAAGCTGTGTTCACTGATCAGACCTTCTACCAGGATATTCCAATCTGTATCTGCTTGGCTATTAGTTGCATGCTTAGTTAGCTGGAAATCCAGACTTTGAGATTATGTTCAAGAACTGTAACATTTATATACAATTAAATATTATGCAGCCATACAAAAGGATGAGGCAGTGCCATTTGTGATAATACGGATGGACCTAGAGGGTATAACGCTAAGGGAAATAAGTCTGAGAAGGACATCATGCCACATGATTTCACTTATATGCAGAATCTCAAAAACAAAACTGATGAATAAAAAAACAAAATGCAAAATCATACCTGTAAATATACAGAACAAACTGATGGTTGCCAGAGGGAAGGTGGTGAGGGTATAGGCAAAATGGTTGGAGGGGAGTAGGAGATACAGGCTTCTAGTTATAGAATGAGTAAGTCACTGGAATAAAAGGCACAGCATAGGAAATATAGTCAATGATATCATAATAGCATTGTATGGTGACAGATGGTAATGTGGTGAGCATAGCATAACGTATAGAGAAGAGGAATCACTGTTATACACCTAAAACTAGTGTAACCTTTTGTGTCAAATATACTCAAATAAAATAAAATTTAAAAAAAGAACTATAGGGGCGCCTGGGTGGCTCAGTCGGTTGAGCGTCCGACTTCAGCTCAGGTCACGATCTCGCAGTCCGTGAGTTCGAGCCCCATGTCGGGCTCTGGGCTGATGGCTCAGAGCTTGGAGCCTGCTTCCGATTCTGTGTCTCCCTCTCTCTCTGCCCCTCCCCCATTCATGCTCTGTCTCTCTCTGTCTCAAAAATAAATAAACGTTAAAAAAATTTTTTTTAAATAAAAAAAATAAAAAAAGAACTATAGGGGCACCTGGGTGGCTCAGTCAGTTGAATGCCCAACTCTTGGTTTTGGTTCAGATCATGAACCCAGGTTTGTGGGATCGAGCCCTACTTCAGGCTCCATGCTGAGTGTGGAGCCTGCTTAAGATTCTCTCCCTCTCTCTCTCTCTCTCTCTCTCTCTCTCTCTCAAAAAAAAATGTAGAAGTATGTGCCTGAGTGCTTTGTTCTCTACAAAGCTCCAAATCTCATCTTTTGTTAGACAAGTCCCAACTGTTAACCAACCAAGGCTAAAGTAATCATCATTGTTGTCTCAACATCCAAATGTTATCTTACAGTTTTCAGAACAATTCCATGCACTGTGATATATTATAATATTTGTTCAAAATTCTTTCTTCCTTTCCACCCAGGCCACGGTTTTTCTATGGGCTGAGGATACTTTACTGCCTGACTGACGTTGGGCCTGGACATGTAACTTGCTTTGATCAGTGGAATGTGTGTTGAAGTGAGTGTGTCACCGTCAAGTTCAGACTTTAACAGTCTTAGTAAAGTTCTGCTTGTTCTCTTGCATCACAGCCCATGGCCACGAGAAGAGCATGACTTAAGTGGCCATTACACCTTCAACCTGGCTCATGGAATGAGAGGTTAACCCATGCTCAGCCAAGTTCAGCTGAGTCACAGCTGATTCCCAAAACCCACAAGGTAGTGTCCTAGAGTCTGGGCAGCAGGCAACAGGGGCAAATGGAAGTTACAGGGGAGAACAAAATATGTGCAAAAGGCATGATGGGAAACAAGAACGATGTAAATAAATATTATTGGAAATTGTAACCATGGTTTCCCAAACCCCAAACCCATAAAATCATGGGGATATTTGTTATGCAGTACTATTAGAGAAAGACCTGAGTATCCATTTCTGTATGTCTGTATTATCTCTCATTTTTCTCAAAATAGGTGTGGGAGGAATCGTTTTACAGAGGAAGCAAATGAAGCTCAGAAACCTTTTGAGACCCATTGAATATTACGAAACGAGTAATTTTGGAAGGCTATGGTTAAACCCTGATGTCCTGATGCCAACAAGTTCCCTTCCCATGTCATACACTGACTCAGTACCACCCCTCTCTATGGGAAGGCTCTAACCCATCAATAATCATTTTTCCTTCTGGTCTTCCAGCTAACTAAGCACATACCTAATAGCCATGTGGTTATGTGGTAGGAAGATTCTCTGATATAAAAATGAAGATTCAATTTAGTTAAATTTTATAGGAAAACATGCTGTAGAAAAGTGCTATAAATTATTGAATATTCCCATCTCAATTGATTCTCACAGTATACTGCATTTTTCTTCATTTTCTTTTGTAGTTGTTGTTAGAAAGGGAAGGATTAGTTTTTCAACTGCTGCCTGGGAAACTCTATTCCTAGCCCTTTTCTTAAATCTTTTCACTGGACAATTGCATCTCCCTGCTGGGCACTGGGCAGCATTACAAGGGTTTCATGGGCTGTAGCAGCTGCAGTCATTTCTTAGCAAAGATCAACTGGGTACCAACTGGCCTGAGTCCAGATGTCCAACTGACCATGTTAAATAGCTATCCAGGCAGAGAGGGTATAAACACAATGCCACATCCTCAAGATGTGCCTTACTATTATAACTAGTGACATATATAAGCATTTAGCATGCCCAAGTGCTTAATGCATGTTAATAACAGACTACCCACATATATGTGATTCAATTTGGCATGTACCCCTTTTCTCCTTCCTTGCCATTTTATCCACATGAGTTTTCTGAGTCTGCTGAAACTGACTTAAGCTCCAAAGGGGGTGAGAAAGAAGGATGAGCCAACAGACTCTACTTTGGAGTAAAGGATGAGACACCCAACTCTTTGCACCTGTAGGTAACAGTGAACTGGAGAGAATGGGTTCACCCATACTTTGGGAAACAGAATCAGAAATCTGTTAAGTGAGTTGAAGTGATTGGACCCAAATGAAAGGCAGGAAAAGGCAGTGTCCTAGAGTCTGCAGCAAGCAACAGGGGGCAAATGGAAGGTACAGGGGAGGACAAAATACATGCAATAGTCATGATGGGAAACAAGGAAAACAGAGTCAGCAATACTGGCCTGCAGATCAAGAAGAGTAAGACCCTAAGAATTCTGTCCTCCTGACAACCTCTGATCAGAACACCATACCACAGCCAAATAATCCCTTTTTTTAAATTTAATAATTACTTGTTGAGCTCCTTGTCCATTCCAGCTCCAGTGTTGAACAATGTTTGCATATGATGGTAATGAAATGGTCAAGACATCTGCATAATTGTTTGATCGGATATTAACGTGTTGGGAGGAGATTCTCACAAGAGTACCAATACAATTAAGTACTAAAAATACCTTTAAAGAAATATTAATATGAACTATCTGATTCCCCAAGAGATATAAACACCAAATTTAGACGTGCTGGGTTCAGAACAACAACAACAAAAATGGACTTCAGGAAGAGCAGGAGGGAGCTAGGTCCCTTGTGACAATCCCTGGAAAGAGTTACTGAAGAGGCAGTTATGTCCTTTTGTAAATTAGAACTAATCTCATCTGTTTCAGATGGTATTTGAGGATGCCCTTCCTGAATTTTAGGGTGCATCAGAATCACCTAGAGGGCTTGTTAAAGCACACCCCCTCATCTTCATATAGAACAGGTCTGGGTTGGGCCTGAAAATTTGCATTACTAACAAGTTCCTAAGTGATGCTGATGGTTTTGGGATCACACTTTAAGAGTCACTGTTTTGAATCGTGTTTCCTTAATGTTCCTATTGGTGAGAATCATCTACAAATGTAGATTTGGGTCTCTCTTCCTTTATCTCTGCTGTAAAGTGGATTCCTTTGGGTTCACAGATTTCATTTCCCCTCTTTGGAGTTGAAGCCAGCCCCAGCAGCCCCAGAGGAGTGATGTGGACAGAATGATGGAGTGGGAAAAGCTGTTTAAACATCCAATTTTCTAGGCCCTTCCTCTGAATATTCATATACAGTAGAACTTGGGAGGGGTCCAGAAACGGGCATTATTCTCATATGCTTCAAGGGACACTTGTGACCAGGTAAACCCAGGAAACAGTAGTAGAGAAACTCTAAGTTTCTCCCCCATGATTTTATGAAGACTGTTAGTAACATAATGTGATGGAGAGAAATTCAGATTTTGCTGCATTTTGCAACTTAGGTTAGGTATAAAGATAAAGGACTTGGGGTCAGAGACCTAGACGATATTTGACATTCCTATGCTTTGTGACTATGGGCAAATCTCTAAATATTGGGGTTATGTGTAAAATACAGTGTTATCTATAAAAGAAGGCCAATAATTAACCCATCTGTTCCTTCATCTTCTACCATGGGTCAGGTGGGTTATCAAAATGAATGAAAACAGTTATGGTTCCCACCCCCCACAGAACACAATCTAGAGAAATGGAACATTACATAAGTGGTAACAATGAGATGTGATGAAGTGTCCCACCTTTGTTCAGGGGGTTTCTGTGACGTATGAGGAGATAACTTGGAAATGTTGGAAATAGAAAGCTCACCTAGCCATAAAGGAATTGACTTGACCATCATATCCTCATTGGTAGCGAGGGGAGAGTTGTGTTAACAGTCATGGAGGGATAAGAAAGGGGGACCAGAAAATGGACAGCCTAACTGGGAAGTGTTGACAAATAAACAAATGGCCAAGAGGAGAGGAGACAGAGAGTTTAGCATTATAGAAACCAGGAGAGCTCAGACTCCTACAGATTTTGAGAGGAGGATGGTCAGTAGTTCCAAATGCTGTAGACAGATCAAGGGCAGTGAGAACTGAGAAATGGCATCCGGGAGGCCGAGCTGAGCAACTGGTGACTCGAGGGATGTAGGTAGATGGTAAACGAAGCGTGTTATTTTCCATCCGTTTTATTGAGCAGGACACTGAGCAACAGAGAAATACCCCCAGGTAAGTCATTTGCAGAAATCAGATCAAAACGCTCTGCCTTCCCAAAGGTCAAGTTATGTCATTGCAAATTAGAGTCCCAGTCACTTGTCTGCAGTCTCCACCATGGTACTGATGCCAGCCCGAGCAATCCTAGGGGACCACACAGGCAAAATGACTCTCGTTTTGGAGGTAGTTTCTTGCACGTCTGGTGGCTTCTTTCAGTGCAGAGACTAGTGGGTTGAGTGCCTTCGTTATGCATCTGTAAGGTACTGTGAGGTTTAGGAGGCTGGCACACCATAAATTGTTGTATCATTAATAATAAATAAAGCTCTGCAAGAAACCTGCATTGCAGACATGAGCTACGGTGAAAAAGAGATCCACCATGGGGTGAATTTCATAGGAAGTAGTAAAAAGGATGAATTCTTGGGGGCAGGGGTGGGAAGGAAGAGTTAAACAGCTAACATGTGTTGTTACTGACATTTCAAAATACATATATTTTGAGGGTATTGGGAGAAAAAAAATCTGTCTCTAGCCTGGCTCTTCTTATTCTACCGGGCTGTTCACAAACCTGAGGCATAAGTACTGAAAAAGTCTGACGCCAACAAAATGTAGATGAACTGCGGGAACAGACACAAGGCCACAGTGGCAGATCAAAGGGAAGTGGCCTGGGGAGCCGGCTCAGCTAAATATGATGAGGCATTACCATAATGAATTTTGTGAGTAAGCAACTCACTTTAAAATCGCTCCTTTTGATCTGTTAAGAAGGTGTTTACTGTAATCAGGCAAAGGTTTACTTGGCAGGGGAAAGAAAAGAGGAAGAAAGAGGAAATGAGAGGGACAGTTTTCTATCTGGTTTTAAACAATTTTCTTTGCTCTTTTTGGTGTTTAGATCTTTCTCCTAGATCCTTTCCTTCTCTGATTCCCTCAACCTTCTTAGAAAAGCTAACTTAATTTTAATTAAATATTTGGGGTTTTAGTGGTGAGGAAGTGGAGGGAGAGCCGACGGAAAAGGGATAAACTCTTGCTTTATAAAGTGAATTATGGTTTGAAGCCAAATGAAACTGCAGAAGTCACAATCGCTGGTACAGAGATGAAGTGTGTGAGCGGAGAAAAAAGCACATCTCTGTCCACATAACTGATAAGGCTTCCTTGTTTTTAGCGATTTCTGGGCATTGCTAGGAATGCCCTCTCTCCTTCACCTCAAATGCTGTAACCTGTTGATTCAGAGACACGCAAAGGTCCCAGGAAAGCTAAATGTTCTTTCCATTGGGGAGGGAGGGCGAGTGTCTCTGCTCCATTACATCTGAACGTGTGCATAAGCCTTTGGTACCACTGATGGATGTACCTAAGACTTACTATGCTGACCCTGTGTCAAGTCTTTCCCTTTTCTTTTTTTCCCTCCAATCTTCTTCTCTCCCTGTCTCTCTGAGGGAAGTAGTTTTGGCAATAACAGCTTTTGTCTCCAAACTGTGCACCACGAAATGTGACATCAGCCATCTGTGTCCCCTTATCTACTTCCATCTGTATTCTTACTATGCAAGGACCAGATGGCACCTGGAAGGGTGGGGCCTGCAGGCTGCATCCTTCTTCCAGGAGGACCAGGTCTGGGGACAGTGGATGAGAAAGAAGTGTGAGCTCGGAACCAGCTGTAACTTAATGCTCATGTCATGTCAACAGAAGAGACCTCATCCCTTATTTTTTCTAGAAAAATCTCTTAGGGGAAGCCCTAAGAATATTAAAAAATTGCTTCGGCAAGACAAAGAACGCTTTATATCCTCACAGGATTTGGGTAAAGAACACAAGAGTCTGTAAAGTTCCAAGAAAAACAAAAAAAACCAACCACACACCCTCTCTTTGGGTTAGGTTGTGAGGGCAGGTGCCACCAGGGAAATCCAAGGATGGCAACAGGTGGGGCAGGTTATGTCTCCGGGGAACCCATTCCCTGGGTGCCCTTATTTCAGGTAAAACCCCTCGGACAACAGACATTTTGAAGTCCCTAAGTGACTTAATCCCAACACTTCAATGCTTTTCCCAAGAAAATCTGCTCAGCTCTCCATTCCCAGGGACACCCACACCTTTGAGGGTTTTCCTAAAAGGTGTTGAGCAGAGAACATGGACATGGTGGGCACTGAGATATTTGTTGATGGTACGCTAGTGGTAAGACCACACACACACACAAAGGTCAACTCGGACACTGTTTTCTTTAAAAGAACTTAAAAATAAAAAGCTTAGAAAGTCATAGATAAAGTATTTCAAATTGAGGACAATGGCCTGATTTTAGTGTCTCTGTTCTAAATTATTGGATTTTCTGGCTTTTAAACATTTAAGAAACAATTTTGCAGAAGCAATTTTAAACATCTACAAAGCAAATAAACTTAAATATGGAATCTCTGTATACCCATAACTCTGTGTTAAGTCGTCAACATTTTGCTAGTCTTGTTCCGTCTATATCTCTACCTCCTCCTCCCCTTTACTTGAGTATAATTTCTACGTATGGTTTTGCTAAAATGAATGTATCCTGAGATGCACAAATATTAGCTGCACAACTTTAACAAACGGATATACCCATGCAACTCTTGCCTCTATCATAAATACCACATTTTCATCTCTCCAGAAAGTCCCCTCAAGACACTACGAAGTCATCTCAGACACTTTTTCCTATTTTAAAAGACATTTCTGTCTGTTTTAAAACATCATGTTAACAGGATCACGTAATATGTATTTTTCTGTCTTTTTTCTTCACTTTGCATAATGTCTATGAGATTTGCCCATAGGCTTACATATATATGCAGTTCATTACTTTATTGAGTAGTATTTCATTGTATGACTATACCACAGTTTGTTTATCCATTCTTCTCTTGATGGACACTTGGACTGTTTCCACTTGTTGGCTATTGCAGAGAACACTACAATAAACACTCTTGACCATGTCTTTTGGTGAACATCTATTTTCATTTCAGTTGGACAAGTAACCAGGGATGGAATCATGGAGTCGAAGAATAGGTACACACATAACTTCATAAAAAACTGCCCAACGGTTTTCCAAAATGGCTATATGAAGTTACATTCCCACCAGCAGTGTATGGAAGGTTCTGAGTGCTCCACCCTGTTTCACATCTGGTGTTTGCCCGTCTTCTTGCACACCTTGTGTGGGTGTGTAGTAGGATCTCATTCTGGTTTTAATTGCTTTTCCTCTATAGCTAACGATAATGAATACTTTTTATGTACTTCTAGATTATTTGTATTGTGAAGTGACTGTCCTCTGTGCATTTTAAAAATCGAATTCTTTGACTATTCTACATATAGGCTCTTTGTCAAAAACCAATTGGCCACATAAGTGTACGTCTATTTCTCGATTCTCCATTCCATTGTATGTGTTCTTAAGAGGAAGAAGGAGATGAGAAAATATGTGTGTTAGATAAACAAACTTTATTCAGGGATGAGTTATAATGTTGTCAGTTGAGTTCAATGCTAATGGATCAAAAATATATATTCAGTAATTTGTCTTTAAACAAAAACACATAAAACAACATTATGTATTGATTGGTTGATGAAAAGGTTTTGAGCAGAGGCTCACTGGAACCAACTGCATTTCTCCTAGGAGCAGTGATTTCATACTTGCCAATTTAGTGTTCATGGCTAGTTTACAGAATACAACTACTGTGAATAACAAGAATCTACTATATCTATATTATATATATGAAACGTATAATATATATATATATATATATACACACACACACACACACACACAAAATATATAGTGTTTTGTCTGAAAGCACTGTATCTGTGTGTGTACATATATATCTGTATATATTTCTGCAATATATATGTTTTATATATATATATATATATACACACACACATATATATATACATATATATATATTAGATTTACCCACATATGTGCTATTTTGAAATCTTCATTTTTTTATTTCAATGACAGTGTCATTTCTTTTTAGCCAAGTAGAACTTTCTTCAGTATATCTTGACATGTAAATCTGTTAGTAATAAATGTTAGTTTTTATTCATCTTAAAATAAGCTTTCAATGTTGAAAGATTTTAACTGGATATTTAATAGTTTTTTAATTCTGGGTTAACAGTTTTTATACTTCAGCACTTCAAAAATGTACCATCGTCTTCTGGCTTCCACTGTTTCTTTTGAGAAGTTAGAAATCATTCTTATCATGGTTCTCCTGTATGTAGTGTATCATTGCTTTTGGCATGTATTCAAGATTGTGTCACTATTATTGGTTTTTCAGAAGTTTAACTGTGACATACTTTTCTCTGATTTTCTTTGCATTTATCCTGCTTTGGGTTTATTGAACTACTTGGATCTGTAAATTGATGTCTTTCACCAAATTTGGGAAGTTTCAAGCCATTAATTAATTAATTAGTTTCAGGAGTAGAATTCAGAGATTCATCACTTACATAATACCCAGTGCTCATCACAAGTGTCCTCCTTAATGCCCATCACCCATTTAGCCCATCCTCCCACCCACCTCCCCTCCAGCAGCCCTTAGTTTATTTTCTATATTTAAGAGTCTTTTATGGTTTGCCTCTCTCTGTTATTATCTTATTTTTTCTCCCTTCCCCTATGTTCATCTCTTTTTAGATTCTACATATGAGTGATATCATGTGGTATTTCTCTAGGCTATTAATTCTTCATGTATTTTTTCTTTCTCATTCTCTCTATTCTCTCTTTTTGGAACTTTAGTTACACATATTCTAATTTTTTGATATTGTAACACAGGTCTTTAAGGTTCTTTTTATCTTTCTCCAATCTTTTTCTGTGTTCTTTAGATACATTTTTTAAATCCACATTCAAGTTTACCAATCTTTTTCTTCTGTCTTCAATCTTAAGTTCATCTTGTAATTTAAAATTTTCCGTTATTGTATTTGCTAGCTTTAAATTTTCCTTTTGACTCTTTTTTAATTTTCTCTTTCTCTGCCAGGATTCCCATCTGTTTATGTAACTTGCACACATCCCTCTTTGTCTTTGAACATATTTATTATGTCCACATTGAAGTCTTTGTCTATTTAACTATAACATTTGGATCATTTTAAGGTTGGGTTCTAATAACTGCTTTTTTTTCCTTGGTATGTAATATAATAAAAAATATTTGGTCTTTGTCCGGTTCCTGGCACAGAGTTCCTAAAACTCTTGGAATCTCTTGAGTGATAAGAGTGTCTGGTATGCCAATAAAATGATTCTTAACTGAGGGCCTCCTAGATAGCTTCAGGGTACAGACTGGTCACCAGAAAAGCAAAGCTCAATTAGAGGGGTGGGAATTTCAGCCCCACCCTCTGACCTCTGGGGAGGTTGAGGGGCTGGAGATTGAGTTCAACCACCAATGGCCAATGATTTAATCAATCGTGCCTACATAATGGAACCTCCATAAAAACCTCTAAACCCTAGGGCTTGGAGAGCTCCCAGGTTGGTGAATACATGAAAGTGCCAGGAGGGTGACATGACCCTCTCTCCCCACCTCCCACCTCCAATTACTTGTCCTATGCACCTCTTCCATTTGGCTGTTTCTGAGTTGTAGCCTTCATAATAAACTGGTAATAGTAAGTAAAGCGCTTTCTTGAGTTCTAGGAGTCTTTCTGAAGAATTATCAACTGGATTTATAGTTGGTCAGTCAGGAGTGTGGTTGGCCCCCACTGAGACTTAAGACTGGCATCTGAAGTTGGAGCAGGCTTGTGAGGCTAAGCCCTTTAGCTTGTGGAGTCTGCACCAACTCCAGACAGTTCATGTCTGAGAACGGGAGGATTGGTATTGGAAAAGACACCGTGTATTTGGCGTGGCAGAAAAAAACACCATGGATGTCAGAAGTGGGTGTCAGAACCTGAGAGTCACATTTTCTTAGTTGTTCACACGTTTAGTGACTCACATATTCAGTGAGACTGGACATTATAAACGATATGTTGGAGAGACCCAAGGTTTTATTGTTCTCTCCGAAAAGTGAAATTTGTTAAATAATTCAGTTAGCTCTGCTGGACTCAAACTCCAAATTCTATCTCCTCTGTATCAAACAGGAGCTGAAATCTCTGCTCAATTTTTTAGCTTCTAGATGCTGGTTGTTCTTACAGACTTCCCCAGGGTTTCCTCTAAAAATGAGTGTTTTAGTCTACAGCCTGGGGCCTGGTTAGATTTTTTAACGTGGATTTGAGGTCTCAGCCTGTCTTAGACTCCCTCCCTTCCATGATTTCCCTCTATGTGGTTATTCTGCCACCCACAAAACCTGTAAGGCTGCAGTTTTCTGTCACTCGAGCCCCTTGTAGATTAGGTGGTACTTTTAGATAAAACACCACCTGCAAATCTGAACATTCACAGTGCCTCTTTCCAGAGAAGACATTCCTCTAGTTTCTGCTTGCTTTTGGTCACCCTCCTGAGCCTTTAATAGTTGGGTGTGTTTGTATTTAAATATTGTTTTCCAGATTTTATAACTATTTTCGTGAGTTAGTTTGACCAACGTACTCTACCGTTATTCAGTTAACTTGCTTATAATTTGAAAATGAGATATGTCCTTGAAAGGAGAGAAACAGTACCATAAATACATTATGAATGCTTATTATATCCTATGATTTCCATTTAATAGCTGGGATTAACTAGTTTGAATTCTGATAATCTGACCAATTTAGGTTTAACAACAATTTAAAGGATCCTGTAGCTTCTAGAAGAGGTTATTCTCAGCCTCAAATAGAAATAGGACACAATGGGTTAAGAAGATGTGGCATATCTATATCTATCTATAGCTATATCTATATCCATATCCATATCTATATATACAGTGGAATACTACTTGGTGGTGAAAAATAACGAAATCTTTCCATTTGCAACAACGTGGGTGGAACTAGAGGGTATTATGCTAAGTGAAATAAGTCAGAGAAAGACCAATATCATATGATTTCACTCATACGTGGAATTTGAGAAACTCAAGAGATGAACACAGGGGAAGAGAAGGAATAATCAGATAAAAACGGAGAGGGAGGCAAACCATAAGAGACTCTTAAATACAGAGCACAAACTGAGGATTGCTGGTTGGGAGGTGGGTGTGGGGATGGGTTAAATGGGTGATGGGCATTAAGGAGGGCACTTTTCAGGGTGAGTACTGGGTGTCCTATGTACGAGATGAATCACTGGGTTCTACTCCTGAAGCCAAGGCTATACTGTATGTTAACTAACTTGAATTTAAATTAAAAAAAGAAATAAGACAATAATCTCCTTAATAAAAACTTGATATTTCGTTATTTAAAAATAACTTTCATATACATCATCATACTATAGTCAGGAAGGTAAATAACTTGGTTAGTGTTGTGCTAACAGTGCATGACATTGCCCATACCTCTGCTTGGGGAGGACTGTGGCTCCTGGTGTTTCTTTTGCTCAAAGCCCCTCAGAGATTTCTGAGCTCTAACAATGACCTACCACACCCTCTGGCCTTCTACAGCTCTCTTTTTTGGTCACTCTGCTCCAGTCATACGGGTCTGATTTCTGTAAACACACAGGCATGCTCACACCTTAGATACTTTTCCCTTGTTCCTTTCTCTCTGCCTGGAATTCTCTTCCCTTAGATAGTATCCTTGCTAGTTCCCTCTTTTTATTTCAGGTGTTTGTTTAAAAGTTATATTCTAAAAGCAGCCTTAAAAAATAAAATAAAATAAAATATGGGGCACCTGGGTGGCTCATTCGGTTGGGCATCCGACTTCAGCTCAGGTCATGATCTCATGGCTGGTGGGTTCGAGCCCCGCATCGGGCTCTGTGCTGACAGCTCAGAGCCTGGAGCCTGCTTCAGATTTGGTATCCCTCTCTCTCTCTGCTCCTTCCCCGTTCTCACTCTTTCTCTCTGTCTCTTAAAAATAAATAAACCTTAAAAAATTGTTTTTTAAAATAAAATAAAATAAAGGCAGCCTTCAATTTCCACTCTAAAATCATTGCTCCCCCAAACCCTTCTAGTCCTGCTTTCCTTATTATAGATCTCTAACATGGTATATAGTTTCTTATTTGTAGTGTTTATTTTCCAGATTTATTTACTAGTTATTTACTAGAACATAAGCTCCACAAAAGGCATAAGCTCTTTTTTGGTTCATTATTGAATCCCTAGACCCTAGGATGATACCAACCACATAGAAGCTGCTAAATAAATGTCTTGAATGGATAAATAAATGAAACCCCTAGATATTATCTGGAACTCTGTCGAATATGCACCATTGAGAACTAACTTTCTCAGCTGACTCATGCACACATGTAGCTTTTGGTATCATTGATGTGTTGCAACCTCATGCTTGTGTTTTCAATTCAGTTCCTACTTTGGGAAATGTTGCTTTTTATTACACCACAGGGAGTTGTACATTATTATTATAAGACAAATACTGTTATTACAAACACCAGTGAAACCCAAAATTTAGTCCAATGAAAATATTTCTATGCTCTGACCAATGGTCCATTGCCCATAGTAATAGTACTTCGTTGGTCTTGTTATACTGAAATTTTCTTGTATATATCATATATGTGTGTGAAATATATATATATATAATCTCAGTACAATCAGTTCTCTTTTTCCAGTCTTTTAGTGGCTTATGATAATGAAAACATCTAACACCTGATTCTGTGACATAATGCAAACTGGAAAAGAAATACAACACAGTGGCTCTGGCTAGTGTAGCACAAATAAGGAGTAAAATATAATTCTCCTAAAAAAAAATTACAAGGGATTATAATTGGCTCAGCTCTCTGGGGAACAAGAAAAACCAAAAGGGGAAATGTCAGAGGGGATAGAGGATTGGCTTCTGCAGGGGCGCCTTTCTGCCGTGCCCTGCATGCTTGGGCAGCTTTAATGAACCACCCCATCTTTGAGGGAAGTTGGCTCCTGTTTTGTTTTATGTCCAGGCCTTGACCTTAGCAAAATGACCTAGAAGTACTGGCAATGAGATTTCGAATGATGTTGATTACAGTAAATTTCAGCCCAGTGAAAGATCTGGTACCTTCCTAAAGTTCCTCGTGCTGGGATTTGACCTGTGCTATTTTTACAGAGAGCCATCACTGAGCATCAAGGGAATATGTGACTTGCACAGCAGGAGTAGTTTTCTCTGATTATCGAATCCTTGACAGTCAAAATTACTTTCATTTTCTAATTCTCAAATGCCCCCAGGCAAGCCAACTTTCCTTCCCACTACCTCCCCCGCAACCCCCCCATAAGGGTTCCCTGGGTCCTCCATTTGTTTGCCAGCTCCGGAGCTGGGGGCGGGGGGGGAACGCTCATAGTGTCTTACCCAGGTTAGGTAAAAATGTCACTCTACTTTCCATATGTGGGAGTATGAGCATGTAACAACAACTGTGATAGCTACACTATCCTTACTGGCCTCCCTTTCCTCAATTTATACAGCATTTATGATTTTACTTAAGGGACTTAGCCAAACCAGAAATCCTAAACTGGCCAACAGATATAGTGACAAATTAATGGACTGACCACACAAAGATCTGAAAGCTGCTGAATTTAGTTTACATCGTGGGTATTTGACATACTAAAATTTGGTCTCTCTGACTAAGCTGAAATTCTACCCCACTTCTCAAAACCTTATTTTTGATATTTACTCCCTTTCGTCTAGAGGGATTAATTTCTTTCACATTATTCCTCACCTTGCCTCTTTACTTAGTTACTTAAATATTCCATCCTAACTTTAAGCAAACCATGTTATAACAAATTTCAAATGAAACTAAATATATATTTATTGCATAAGCCAAAATAAGGAAAAAATAAAAATATTACTTCTATCACTTGGAAATGATCACAGGTAATTTTTGGAAGTATTTACTATCTATATACCATGTCATTCATATATATACATAACATGGATATATAGTGATATATATAAGTATTGGTTATAAGAAATTATATATATAACTGTGTATATATTAACCTACTTTAAAAATAATATCTAATACCACCTTTACATTCAATTATATAACCATCTATATCATAATTTTTAATGTCTTCTCAGAGAGGGAGCATCTGTGATTTAGAGCATGGCCTCTGGAGCCAGACTACCTAGGTTCAAGTCCTAGTTGCACTACCTATTAGATTCACGGCCATGATAAATTGTATAACCTCTGTGTAACTCAGCTTCCTCATCTATAAAAAGGAAATAATAGAAGTCCTTTCCTCATAAGGTTCCTGTATAGATTAAATCAATCAGTATTTGCATGGCACCTAGAATTTTGCCTGATACATAGTGAAGTACCACAGAAGCATCCATTTGCACCATCATCATTATCATTCCTTTTGGAGAGGTTGAGCCAGCTTGGACTGCCATAACAGAATACCACAGTCTGGGTACTTTAAACAAAAGAAACTTATTTTCTCACATTTGTGAAGGTGGAAGTCCAAGATCAAGGTGCCAAGAGAATTGGTTTCTGGTGAGGACTCTTTCCTTGCCTAGCAGACAGCTGCCTTCTTGTTGTATCCTCACATGGCCTTTCATGTGGCCTTTTCTCTGGTGTGCATATTCTAGGTATTTCTTCTTGTTCTTAGAAGGAATCTAGTCTTATTGGATTGGGGCCCTACCTTTATGGCCTCATTTAACCTTAATGACCTCCTTAAGGGTGTCCTAGTTTTAAATACAGTCACACTGGGGATTAGGGCTTCAACCTATGAGTTTTAGGGAGCCAAAATTCAGTCTACAATAGGATGTATACTAATTTTGTTATTTTTAGACATTTAGGTTGATTTCTGGTTCTTACCACAAAGATGTTTATGCCTCAACACGGTCCACTACTATTCCCTTAGTGTAAATTCTCATATCCGTTGACACATCAAAAAGCGTGTAGAATATTAAAGCCTTTGAGAAATAGTGCCAAATTGCTCTCCAGAAACGTCTTACCAATTTACATGTCCACTAGCCATATAAGACTAATTTTACTTTCAATTTATTGCAAGAAATACAGTCTTTTTAGATATCACTAAGGCCTGGTGACTTCTCACCATCCCTGCACCTTCACCTCCCCACTTCCTACCATGTACACACACTTATCCCTTGAGAAGAAGTATAACAGAGGCAAATCAAGAAAAGTACATGTTGGCCTACCCATTGTCAATGAGATTTACATCAGTAAGCATCCTATTTACTGGTATAAACCTCAGCAACAGAAACAAAAAATGCAGTTACAGAAAACCCCAGGACCATGGCTGTCCAAAACAGAAGAGGAATTTGGAATTTAGACATCAACAATTAAGACAAACATGTAAACAAGTAGGTTAGTCCAATACGCTCTACCTGTAGGAAAAAAAAAATATCTCAAAAGGAACATAAGATTAAGCAATTTGATCATTGAAAGAGAAAGTGAAAAGTGAAAAGTCCTATTTCACAAACTGAGTAATTTTTTAATGATAAAATAAGCTAAAACACAACTTAAAGACCTACTATGAACATGTTCAAACATGAACAGAGAAGTAGAAAGAATACTAGTGAACACTTTTACATGCACACAGCATAAGCTCAAAATTGTTACCATTTTGTTAACATATTTACTTTATATGCATATATATATAATTTTTTCCCAAAAATTTAGAAATTGATACTTCACTGCTAGATACTATTGTGTGCATCTTTCCAAATAAGGACTCTCTCCTAAATCCATGATTGAAACATTATCATACTTGAACAAAATTAGCAATAGTCTCCGATATCATCCAGTACCCGTCTCCTATTCAAATTTCTCTAATTTTTCCCCAAATACTTTTTATAGCTGTTTTCTTTAAACCAAGAGCTAACCATGTACCAGGCATTGCCTTTGACTGTTATCCCTAAAGTCCTTCTGCGATTTTTCACCTTGTGGGCTCACCATCCAGTGGTGATATGATTGAATGAACTTATTTCATTGGAGGATGAAAAATGGAATTTTTGTTTTCATTTTAGAGTTGCTCCTGTATTTATTAGGTCAAAATTCTGTGTAAACAAGAACTTTCTCTCATTAACCTATTGTCTAAAATGTTCAAACACATGCTCTATTCTTTGTCTTTTGTTAACCATTTTCATATCAAGAACTTGATGGGAGAGTCACTTCCAATTATGGTAAGCAGCATTATTTTCCTCTATTTTACAATATAATCATACATCTTAAAGTCAGCTTATCTTCTTTTTTATTCTCAAATTGTCACAGATATTACCAGTGGGAGTTCTTTCAAGCTGTCTTCTAGTCTCTCTGAAATAACCTCATGTCTCTTTTATTCTTTCCTTGCCTCCTAAAGCTATAAAATGTTCTAGGTTCACCTGTTCAACATCAGTTTAGGTTTTATTCATTTTCCCTTCAAAACTTTTTCATCTTTATATTTTCCAAGAAATGTGAAATAAAGAAGCAAATAAATGATTGTGCTTTGGTATCTTGATCTTAGTTTGGGTTTTCCCAAAAGCAAATTCAGGCAATGACTTCAATACAGGTAAGTTATTTAGGAGTTGATCTCAGGAAGCCAAAGTGAAGAGACCATGGGGCCCCTGGGTGGTTGGGTTGGTTGGGCATCCAACTTCGGCTCAGGTCATGATCTCGCAGCTCATGAGTTCAAGCCCCACATTGGGCTCTGTGCTGACAGCTCAGAGCCTGGAGCCTGCTTTGGATTCTGTGTCTCCCTTTCTCTCTGTTCCTCCCCTGCTCGCACTCTATGTGTGTGTGTCTCTCTCTCAAAAATAAATAAACATTAAAAAAATTCAAAGTGAAGAGACCAGGAAATTGAGACATAAAAGGGGAATAGCAAAACACATTTGTGTTGGTGGCCTACTTATCATTGTGGGCAACAAGCTCAATCCCCTGGGGACCTTTTATAAAAACTCCTGTAGAAAAGAACATTCATTTCCTCAGAATAGTCCACTGAAGAAATGGGGAGCTGAGATATTTATCAGTTGCATTTTCTCATTTGTTGAGTGTTGCCCTGGGAGCATTAACTGTTGAACTGGAGAAAACACTGAGGTGGAGAAGCACAACTCAGGTGCTCAACATAGGAAGTTATCAGTGTGCTAAAGTTACAGATGAGCCAAAGAGATGCGGCAAGGCATTGAGAGCATCTACTACATGGGAAAGTGAAGTTGATGCCTCTTTGACTATATATGTTCTATTCCTTTTCTTTGTTTCTTGACCCATGGTCTCTAACACTTTGAATGCCAACTATATCTAGATCCAGAAGTGTTCAAGTGGGAAGATTTCCCTGCTTCGTCTGCTTTCTAAAATCTTTCTGCTTTCATAAAATCCATGGTGTTCTATGCCAACTGAATGGCTGTATTTAACTTACACTGCTTCCTGAGTTTTACATCCACATTTCCAAGTGTTTATTATGTACATCCAATTGGATGTCCCATAGATTCCTCAAATCCATCATGTCCCAAACTGGTTAGCGCCTTCCTCCTGAATCCACTTCCTCTCTAGTGGTAGTGTGAATTGCACTACCATCTACCCAGATACCAAAGCCAGAAGTTAGGCTTTGGCTTTGATGATTTATTCTCACCACAAGCCATCAATTATCTTTTGCATTCCAAGTGCTTTTCAAACCCATCGATGTCCCTTCATTACCACTGCCTCAATTTTACTTGAGGCATATTCTCTTACCTTGATTAGTGTGGCAGTCTCCAAACTAATTCTCCAAATGTTGCTGCTTCTAATCCCTTCTCCACATTCAAGCCAGGTGATCTCTCTAGAAGGCAGCAAAAGCAACTGATCTTAACACTATTTTGCAGAATCCTTTGTTGATTTCTGTTTGCTTTAAGTATAAAGCTAAGTCTTTCAAGTGATTGAAATGCCCTTTGTGGTATAGCTCTTGTTTGAACTTCTCTGCCTTCTAATCTGTCACCATCACCTGCTCTAAATCCCCACCCAACTACATGGCCACACACTGCCCTTGGGCACACTACTCTGGTTCTGGGGCTTCTCTGAGGTCCTGCAATGCACCATTCTGTGCCTCTCTCTTTCTCTCTCTCTCTCTCTCTCTCACCCTCCCTCCCATCCCCCAACTTTACTTTCAGCTTGGAACAGTCATCCTACTATTCTCTGTTACGCCCAGAATTCGTGATCCCCAAAGACCGCCAGGGAGCCGAGTCCGATGTAAAAGCAAAAGAGCCTTTATTTGAGCTAGCTCGAGCTCAATCCCCTACCTGCACCGACGCAGCGGTGAGATACCGGAGAGAGAGTTTCAAAAGGACAAAGGTTTTATTGGAGCCTAGGGACAGTTGGTGAGGTAATGGCTGTGGCCTCAGCTGATTGGCTGGGGAAGGGTTGGAGTCCTGTTAGGCAGGTGAGCGGGAGGTTACTCAAGGGGAGGAGGCGTGGTCAAGGTGAAGGACACAGAACAAGATGGAGTCGGCCGGCATAGGCCCGCCCTTTCATTCTCCACCTGGCTGACTTTTACCCTACCTTCAGGTCTCAGAAGACATCTTTGAGGCCTCTGATATGTGCTCTCCCAGTACCACATGCTTCTTGTAACCACCCCTTGCCTCAGTTTCCATGTCTATAAATTGAATATAACGAGAGTATCCACCTTGTACGATGATTGTGAGGATTAAAAGAGTTGATATATACAAAATACTTACTAAGTACTCAAGAAATACTAGCTGTTATTATTATTATCATCATTATTATAATTTCAAACTAAATGGCATACTTAATTGTCTGTCTTCCGAAAGGGACAGAAAGTTCCATGAGAATAGCAGCTTTATACCTATCTTGTTCACAGCTGTATCTCCTGCACTGTTGTTCATTGTCACATGGCAGGGAGTCAGTATTTGTCTCGTAGATAAATGGATGGAACAAGAATATGGTAGCCTGATGCAAGGTGACTTCCCAAAGGCTTAAGGAGAGGTAGAGAAGCGAATGCATGTGTAAATGACTCTCATGTTGGGAGAGGTGGGCACGTCTGGTGGTACACGCTCAGGTTTTCAGGGACAGCACGTAGCAATCACTTACGAAGGGGAACTTTAATAATTTTATATAATCCTCACAACGGTCCTGTGAAGACCGTGGTTTTACTGAAGAGGAATCTGAGTAGAAGAAAGATTACATGACTGGTCTGGAGTTCCAAGCAAGTGACAGAATGAAGATGTCTGTCCAGGCTCTTAGCTGATCCCTTCCCTAGCTGCGTTCTGGAAACTTGGGTGCTGCAGTATGTTAATAAATGTTAGTGAGGATTTTGGGGGCACAGATAAATTTGGGGACCACAGAATGAAATAGTAGTGACTGCGGTTATGGTCAGTTTGCTGCAGAGCTGTTCAAAGACTTTAAAATGCCAGTGTGAATTGTGACTCTCCAAGAAGAGAATGTGTTTCCCCAGCTTACTTGAATGGAGATCCCTATCTTCCCAGAGCTTTCCTGGGAAACAGCCATGGCCCTTGCTCAGCCTTCTACTCATATTGCCTACCTCCCTTCTAACTCCAAGATTTGGTCATTTCTGGGGCACTTGGGTGGCTCAGTCCATCGGGCATCTGACTCGATTTTGGTTCAGGTCATGATCCCATGATGCCAGTGTTGTGGGATCAAGCTGCATGTCAGGCTCCCTACTGAGTGTGGAGCCCACTTAAGATTCTCTCTCTCTCTCTCTCTCTCTCTCTCTCTCTGTCTCTCTCTCTTTCTACCCCCCCCCCAACCCCCCCCCCCTTGTTTTCTCTCTTTTTAAAAAAAAAAAAAAAAAAAGGATTTGGTCTTTTCTAATCCTTCAAGTTTTAAGTTTAGTAACTAGGATTCATTAGTGAAAACATAATCCCTGTTTAATCCTCTCGTGATTTAACAGTTATTTGTTAAACACATATGATATGCTTGGTGCTCTGTTATATGCTGTGCCATACCACAAACCATGAAAAGGCTCCTGTTCTTGTGACAATATTACTACTGAGAGAAGCAACACAAACAATGACAATGACAACATAAGCCATACGGTAGCGTGCTTTGTTTTTAGCGAAGTGCATTCAGAGCTTACCTCTCGCTTGCTGCCCAATGGGATGGATGCAGTGGTACTACTGGGCCCCATATAACGGGTTTCACAGGATGTAATCCTAAGGAGTCAGGTGAATCGCTCAGTCACATCCATCTGGGGTGTTTATTTGCAGCTTTCCCTCAACTTTCCAGTATGGTAGATTTCCTCTTTTCATACCCATCTGAAACGATACAAACTCTATCACGATATTTATAGAATGATGGAAGTAGAATGGACCTGGGTGATTTTTAAAAGCCAATCTCCCATTTTACAGTCCAAGGAGGCTCAGTGATATGCCTAAGGTCCCCCCCTGCCGTGCGCTCACGAGCACAACGATAAGAAATGGCTCTCTGCTATCTACCATGCACGATCCACTATCCAAAGCATCTCTGATTTTTAATTCTACCACTGTTTCGTGAAAAGTACCTTCATTTTATCCCCGCCTTAGTATTGGGCCTGCACCCACTCAGACGTCTGTTTGTCTCTGTCATCACTATCCTGAGTGGGTCTTGTTTATTCCTCTATTGTTTGAGGAGATTTGGAAAGGAATGAAACTGTTAAGTCTTTACACTGGCAGTGATCTTTAAGACCCATAAAAGATTAATTACCAAGGGAACCTATAACTTTGCATGATCAAACTAAAAATTCTATTTTTATGGCTGCCTGTGTTTTATCCTCTATAAATTTTATAATAATGATTAGGCTCAGAGTCTGAACATAATTTACATACATCAACATGTCTCACACTGTCCTTATAGCCAGTGAAACACCTGCAGCAAATACGAGCAAGCAGAAAGCTCCCAAGCTCTCCGAGGCGTTAATCAATGCAAGCTCTCGAAGGAAAAGAGACACACACACTGAGACAGAGAGAGACGGAGAGAGTCTGACCGGGCTGGGGGCTCCTGTAACCACCGTCGTGTGGCCTGCAGTGTTCACACAGGAACAGTGCCTTCTGCACTTGTCAGAAATACACTTATTTCAGCTTTTTCATCCCTTCCCAAGGTGATCAGCCTTATTTCCCAGAAATGCTTTTTCTCTTCCACTGACCAGAAACTCTTTAGAAGTGTCAGCACAGGAAGGACTTTAGAGAATGTGGCTATTTAACACGACTGGTTTCTCCCACCCGTGCCCAGAATATGTTCCAGTCTATAGATAGATGCGGCGCATGTCCCCTGAGTCCCTGCAGCACCTCCCTCTCCTCTGGCCTCCCACTTACTCTACCTTGGATTGATTTTGCCTCCTAGCGAAGAGCTAAAGGTTATCAGGCAGGGATTTAAGTCCGGGCATGCTGGCAGACGTGTACCAAGGCAACGGCAGCTGCAAATAGCGTATGGTACAAGCTTTCAGGGTAAACATCAATTTCTCCAATTTGCTATAGCCTGAGAACCTTATAAGCCTAGCGAATGAATTGTGAGTGTGGGTTTTGTGCTGGATGGATGGAGCAGGCTTGTTTCTATAAAGCTCTGTTAATGTACACTGAGTCCTCAGCTTAAATATCATGAAGGAGTAAGAAGTCACAGCTGTTTCATTCGCCACCCTCTTTACCTGTGCCAGTTTCAATCTTCTTGGACAAAGGCTGCCTTGGCGATCTCTCACCTGGATTCGGTTTCATTCTGATGGGAGAGGAGGCCAGAGCTTGTCCCCAGACACCAGGGCTCGCCCCTCATCTCTCTGCTTATTGAACCCCCATCTCCATCTTCAAATGCACCACCTGGCCTTCAGCTCAATGTATGCTTTTGAATTTTTAAAAGTTTATTTTAAAACTGTGTATGTGCAGTTTAAATCATCCATGTCATTTCATGAAGGACTTTATAACCTATATCACTTACTCTGGTTTAACAAATTTTCCAAAACTTTCCAGCACACATAACAAACTTTGATACTGACTTAAATACCTTCATTTAAGTTGACAAATACATTTTTTCCCTTCCAAGTATGGATGGTTTACAAGTTCACCAATTGGCCGCTAATTTGGTTTTCTGAGAAACCGTATAGGACTTACTTTATGTTCACAAAATATGGTTGTCAGAGAAAGTGAAATTCTGATAACCACACGTATCGAAAATAAACACTGTGCAAGTACTTGGATGCAATTGAATAAGAAAATGTGCACTTTGGATAAAAACACATAATTTTATGTATTGAAATCATTGTGTACAAATTTGGGTTAAAAGAAGGTAGTGTAAGGTGTAATTCAATAGGAACCCCGAGACCCATTATAATGATTCGTGTTCGAGTGTTTCCTCAGTTCTTCCCATTCTTTCTCAGAGAACATCCATGAACTCCTCCCTATGCTATGAAATATTTCCTGTTGCTATGAGATGCTCTATTTACCATAACAGGCGCTGAGGTCTTTCCGTGTGCTAGGCACTATGTTAAATGCTTTACACGGACCATCTTGTTTAATACCTACACTTTTAAGAAATAGGTAGAATTATCACTCCCATTTTCTAGATGAGGAAACTAAGGCCAAAGTGAAATCGCTAGGCCAAAGTCATAGCACCGGTGAGTGCTGCAGTTTAGATCCACACTCAGCCTAAACCCATTCAGGACGTTCCTGTTTGTATCTGGACTTTTACATTGGACACAGCTTCCCCAGAGCTGGGCGTTCATTATGCGCCTTTGTTTCCCCTGTGTGCCCAGAACACCCAAATATTTGTTAATTTTAAAGGGCCAAAGCAATTCCAGGAAAAGCCCGAATAACAATATAAAACCAGCAGGCCTAGAAATACAATTCTCCCAAAGGAGATCGAGCTCTTCTTCCTGATCATGTTAAAAGACTAGAATACGATCATTTGGTTTAAGGACAACCTTAAATAAAAGTCTCATTAATCAGAATGAGTCTTCCCACAATAATGAGCCCTGGATTGAATTTTAGAACCCTCTTTATGCTTTGTTAATAACAAAGCTGTTATAAAAATAATTTGATAAGACAGACCGTTGCAATGGTGTCACTTAGCTGTAAAAAGGGTTCCTTAGCCTGGTGTCTGAGCATACCCAACTTACGTAATGCTAACATAATGGATTATGCATACTGGATCGGGTTAAAAAGGAAGCCCAGTGAAGTATTACAGCAATTTAAAAAATATATATCAGGGCTTGTTCAGCACAGATATTTAAAATTTAAACCTGTTTAAATATTCAACTGAAACTAAAATAAAATTCTGAAAAATGGTATTCAATAGAAAAGCTCCATTAAGAATAAAAATGCTTTTCCAAACCCATTTAGTTCTAATGGAAACCCATCGAATGACGTTCTCATTGTTACCGCGCCAGCCAAGGGAAAAATTACACATAGGTTTCGGTAGGAGGAAATCCGCTGGACTTCTTGTGGCACAAGCTTCCCTTGGAGAAGTCAGAGAAAAGAGATGCTTCAGACCAACACTCAGATCAGGCCACGAGTTGTTTAAAATGGTCTGGAGCTTTCTTAAATAGCATCTTCTCATTTGTCCCCTTGCTTCAGTGAAACCTCATTATACGTCCACATCAGATGTAATCCTAAAAAGAAAAAAAATTGGCACTTCTTGCTGCGATATCAGGATACTGACCAATTTGCCTCCTGAGAGCCAAGCTTTATTTCTCCGATAAACATCCTGCAGGATGTTTTTATTCAATTAATTGGAATGATTGCTTACACAGAAATGTACCGCTTTATCAAGGTCTGCTTGAATATCAGGCTTGGGCTGAGCCCCAGCATTTTTGTTCCTGAGTTCTCCTAACAGCAAATGCATGTGGATTTTGCAACACAATTAAAACAATCAGCAGGAATTAGCCGGTTTGGTGCCTCCACTCAAATAGCAAACACAGAGAGGTAAATAGGGAAATGTATGTGTACGTGAAAGAAGCGTTCCAGAGATGGAGGGAAGGCTTTTAGGAGACATAAAATGGAAGGTATTATGGGAAGAAATATAGGATAATATAAAGAGTCTCTAATCCTGAGGACTGTAAATCCCTTTTCCTTAATTGGTTTAGAAACTGTGGTCTGTAACGTGAGACGGAGGGCTCTGGCTGCCTTTCTTCTTTGCTGCCCGGAATCACATTAAGTGGAAAACAATAGCGGGGCTGACAGCTCCCTTTCTGTGGGGCATTTACAGCTAATGTGCTATTGAGACTAATACAATTACACGGGATTAGCACGCTGCCAACCCGGCTCAGATTGGAGGATTCTCTTCTAGGTGGAGGGACCTGGGCTCTCTCGGAGGAAGGTCTAGAGGTCTGAGAGGGGTGGTGCATCAAGTGTACATTTCTCCTCATTATTCTAAAATCCAGGCGAGTAACCATGACTTTGTGATTTACTCAAGATCTTGATTACGAATTCTAATCCAAACAAAATCCTAGTTGGAGTTTTTCATTGCTGCTTTATGCTAGTTGGCTTGTTTTTAAAGATTCATAATAAATCTAGAAACTTCCTGCTAGGAGTACACCTTTCCACTTGTTCTCCGTGTGTGCTTCACTTCTGTTTCCCAAGATGGGGCGGGGGTGGGGGGTGGGGGCGGAGGCGGGAGGGGACCTGTATTTAGGAATTCAGGAATCACTACTGCTCAGATCATCATTCCCTGGTATCCACTTGCATTCTCTTGGCAAATCTGAGCCGACAGATAACACTGGGGTTTTTACAAAATGACTACAGAAATCTACTGTACCTACGTGGTAGATTGTACAGAATGACTGTAGAAATCTGCTACGATGACTATAGAATTAAGAAACTAATTCAAGGTTTTCTTTCTTTCTTTTTAAATAAATATATACATACATGTTTGTTTGTTTGTTTGTTTGTTTATGTCTACACCCAACATGGGGCTCAAACTTACAACCCCAAGATCAAGAGTCGCATGCTCTACCGACTGAGGTAGACAGGTGCCCCTAATTCAGGGTTCTCTTAAGTATCCCTGGGAACCTGACGTTGGTCTCACGCTACACAAAGGAAAGCTGTTTATCAAGGGAATAAATGAGAAGGACACAGTGTTTTGGAAAAATAACTTTTTTAAAAACACCGCCCATTTCCTCCTTAGGCACCTTAAAACTATCTCCAAGAAAATGAGCATAGCTACATGTTGTTAGCTATCCAGTGCTATGTCTCTCTATCATTCAGTAACTAGTTCCAACTATTTTTATTCTTATAATTTAAAAAAAAAATAGCAAATATGACATGCTTGTTACATCCCCAGCATGGTGCAACAATACTTTTCTAATTTAATTCCAAAGCTGTGAGTCCTAAATAAGTGCCCCTAGTGAATGCTTTAGTTCCCCCATCTATATGGTCTATTCAAATGATCACTCCATTTTGAGCAGCTTTCTCAAGATCAGAGTTATCGGTCTGATGGTCCAGAAATGTCGAAGAACCTTTGGTCTGACACTCTTTTCGGTGATGGTATTTTCTTCAAAAGGCCCATGTTTCAAGGCAAATGTGACCATTTGAAAGTTAACTGAATGTTACAATTTGTCTCTGAATGTGAGGCCTAAAATGAACACGATTCTGGTGCCTCTGATGCAGGTGTGGGAAGTAGGGAAAGGAAGAAGAAAAGTCTAATAACACAAGGTAAAGACAGACATTAAGGGTTTCACGTGTTAATTAATATGAATTTTACCCAGTTCTGAGAAAGATAGCAAAAGGATTCTTTTTGGCTTGCTTTTGATTTAGTGCTCTCGCTTGTACCTGGCTTGTGCATCATACAGAGAAGTCTGGAGTCCCTTCTTCAGGTCTGGAAGGGAGCATTCCTTCAGTTCTTCAAGGGAGGGACTCCTTTCTCCCTTTCCTCCAAAGGCCTGGTTCGCGGAGGGGGGCAACACTGATGCCAGGCATTTTACATCAAAGCCGATGATGCGCAGGCCAGTCCTAACTGGGGAAGAATGAAATATTCATTTGGTTGGTTGGTGAGGAACCCATGACTTAGAAAGTTGAAGTCGTTTGTGCACAGACTGGGCCTGAATTCCAGTTATTCTCTTTTACTTCCTTCCACACACGGTTCTGTGCTGTTTCCCACCACCATCACCACCCCCGTGACCACTATCTGTGAAAGCCTTGTTCTTTGCCAGGCGCTGGGCTAATCACCTGCACACATTGTCTCCTACATGCATCGCAACAACCCTGCAAGGCAGGTAGGTATTTTTGTGCCCACTTTGTAGAAAAGAAAACTGAGTTTCAGAGAAGTTTCAGTGACTTGCCTGAAGCCATGTCTCCAGAAATGTCAAATTCAGGGTTCCAACTCAAGACTTTGTCAAACTGGAACTTATCCTTTCCATTACATCGTGATACCTTAAAAAAAATTTTTTTTTAATGTTTGCTTATGTTTTTGAGAGAGACAGAGTGTGAGTAGGGGAGGGACAAAGACAAAGAATCTGAAGCAGGCTCCAGGCTCCAAGCCATCAGCACAGAGCCGGGTGCAGGGTTCGAACCCACAAACCGTGAGATCATGACCTGAGCCGATGTCGGACGCTCAACCGACTGAGCCACCCAAGTGACCCATCGTGATACCTTTTTAGCTATTATACGACTGGTAGGAATGTGTGATGCTGTGTCTGTGGGTTTGCCACACCCAGAATCAATTCCTTTGAGTGCTCATTGGGGAATCCTAATCCCTGCCTCAGGAATAGGCACATGACCAAATCTTATCAAAAAAGTGTTTGTCCCCTGGCCACAGTGACTGACAGGGCCAGCTTTATGGGCCTAAGACCTGTGTGGTCTCACAGGACCCTGACTTCAGAAAGGTCCCACCCTTGATTAAATGTTCAGTGGTTGCCATCTTGAAATTCTTAGTAATTTTTTAACAAGGGGCCTTACATTTTCATTTCGCATTGGGCCCCACAGATTGTGTTTTTGGTCCTGGTAATTGGTCTCGTCCTAGCACATAAAGCAACAATCTACACCAATGAGGCTCAATTCCAGAACTTTGCTGGACTTTTTGAGAAAGTTCTACTTTCTATTGAAGTGGTAAGCCTGGAGCTTCTGGAGGCCATGATGTGCACAATCTGCCTGAGAGTGAAGCCAGAGGAGAGCAGAGCTGAGGGTGTCTTGACTAAATCACTGGAGTTCCTGGGCCTAACCCATTCCCCTACTATTTTTTGCCTAAGTCAGTTCAGGCTAGGTGTTTCTGCAACCCCCAAAAGCTCTAACTAGTGCTGTTGCAGACTGTCTTCTCCAGAGAAGTACTGAGGCAGGGTTTAGGGTAGAGGATGTTTATTAGGATACATTTGTAAAGGGAGGGGGAAGAAGCAGGGTTGGGTGGAGGAAGAGGTCAAACTTCTGCCTCTTGCAGGCCCAGTGAAGCCTCAGCCAACCTGACAGTGAGCTCTGGATAGAATACTGCTTGTCAGAGGTATCCCATGTCAGGCCAAGGTGGCCAGAACTTCACAGCCTGACTGCTCAGTCTCCAGATGGAGCTGTCCCAGGAAAGGTATGGATCTGAGTGAGGCAGTTCTCTACAGCTAAGGCAGAGCCTGAAGGAGCTGACAGCTCAGACATGTCTGCTGACCTCACTCCCTGCAGCCGGGCTGCAAGTCCTTCTTTAGAGAGGTCACTGTGCCTGTGTCTTCGCTTCAGTTCTCCAAAAATCAGAACCCGAGACAAAAGTTTATATGCACTGTTGTATAAAGGAGTATAGTCCTAGAGAAGCAGAAACTGGGGTGGGGGAAGAGTGAGGCAAGAAAGAAAGGATGGCCAACAAGAAGGTGTATTATGGAGCTGGTTTCTATTTGGTACCAAACACAACTCATGCGCATCTGATTATGTCCCAGGACATTCCATCATGGGGAAGGAAGAAGGATGAGCGTTTATAGATGACCCTCTGCTTTGGACAGCAGGAAGAGGCATTTAGTGTCTCCGAAGCGGCTTTATAAAAGGTGCAAATTCCAGGTGCTGGGATTACTGAAAGGTAAACTTGAAATTCTCTTGCCCTCACCTTCGCCACCTAGCCGGGAAGAGGGAACACACAGCAAAAATAAAAAGGTGACATAGGCTAAACAGGCAGTCGGTGCAAACTAATGTTGTTCACAATACGCTCTATGGTACCTCTGAAAAGCAATGGTTGTAAGATACTAGAGTAGTAGGCTATTTACTTAGAGGTGGGACAAGGGCTGAACCTTTAAGTCACAACTTTTCTAACCATAGGGAAAAGAAGCAAAGTGGGCGAAGTCAAAATGGAAATGAACAAAAACCAAAGGGACTGCATCTTAGAGTAGCAAATGGATGGGAGAGCTGAAGGTCTATAAGAGAGCTGGGAAAGAAGTACTGAGAAAAAGGGACAAAAAGAGAAAAAGCGGACAGGGTTAGGCTGATGGAGATTGGTATTATCATATGTACAAAGCCAATATTATTTTAGGACCGTGAGGTGAAATTCTCTTCAAAAGGTGTCTTCTTACCCAATTTCTGGTACCAGTGGTGTGGAACTGCCACATGCTTATTCTACGTTATGTCTATACGTTGTTTAGGGAACTCTGCCATGTGGATTTTGGAAGTGCGTAACTTTAGCATAGTTAGCAGTGACCACATATCTCTTTCCCTGGAAACGTAAAACTCTTCTTTAAGCAGAACTATAATTTGCTGAGAATCTCTTATTTGGCTTGTCAAAGTTTAAGGAAAGGAAGCAAGCATTAGAAATTCGTCCAGTCTTGCCAGCCATGAGACAACTGAAGAGATTTTCCAATCATCCCTGAATTTGTTTCCTCATGTGTGTTCATGACATTTCTCACGTGCTCAAATGGAGTAATTGTATTGAATAAAACACATAAAAGTGGAATCCTGAAAGATGTTGCTTAATCAGAAAACGGGGAGTTATTGATTCCAGATCTAGCTTTCTGATTTCCGCCAGAAACTGCACACCTGGGTTGGGAATTTCTGTCTTTTCTGGAAGTTGATGTGCGTGGAGATGTTAAAGGAAAAGGAAGACACTTTCCAAAACGATTTCTTTTTCTTTCAAGTACTCCCTGCGGGTGCTTTACCCACCCTTGTTGGAGATGATTCTACTAGTTTGCAAAAACCTTTGTGCATTGACAGATGGCTTTGGGAAACTGCAAATATAGGAGGGTTCAAAGGACCTCTCAATTAGGCATGATGTTGGGAGAGTTTAGGTTAAATTCAAGGATCCTAAGTTCACTTCTCAAACAAATTCAGAATGAGACTTGTTTCCTTTGCTGCAGAATAAACAGATCGTTAGGGCACCTCTGCTATGTAGTATTCACAGCTGCAGAGGATGGGGGGCCACACAGCTCATGTCACTCTAGTCTCTGATCTAGCCCCAAGCACCTGGTCATTATTTGTTTACTATTTATTTAAGGGAACAAAGAAACAGGCTCTCTCTTCCCAGGCAGTGAGAAAAGGCATTCCCTTCCCAGGTTCATAAAGCTCTAGAGGCCCTCTCCCTACAGAGAGCTATCAAATCCCAGGTTTGAAGAGCCCCCCCCCCCCCAGTATGTCATCAGAGGCTGTGTCCTTCTTTTTTGTAAGTCACTTTCCTGAGGCAGGGTCAATATTATTATTCCCATTTTTCACATTTTGCACAGTAGATCAATTTTCAATTCCCAACAACAGAACTTCCTCAATTTTTATATGATGAAACTTAACTCCAATCATATGGGCATAAAGAATATGCATACCCACCAGAGCATTGTTTGATTTCAGGAAGGAATTTTATTTCACCTTAAAATATGGTCTATAGTAGCCTAATTGTGAAAAAAAATGCATTGTGTGTGGGCCTCTTTTGCATATTTAGATACAGAAGAATGTGAGCAGTCGCCAGATAATATAATTTTCATCCAGCCAAATATCGAGTACAATGAAGAAAATGCAACTTTTGCAGTGTGATTTATACATGCTTATATACCCTTCATTTTTAGTCTATATGAAATGCAGACATTTATAGTTCTATAACCAGAGGAATAAAATTTGAATGTGTAGTAAAACGAGAAATGTATTTTAAATGGGCTTTAGAAACAGAACTGGGGAAGTCATCAAGAGGCCACAGTCACTAATGTCATTGGTTATTTTGTAGATGGCCACTCAGATGGAGGCCTGGCAGGCGCAGGATTGAATTTGGGCTGATGGGCAGTGGGAGATGGAGTGATGGCTTCCTGTAAGTGATTGAGATACACCAACATAGTAATCCAGGCCGGCCATAAAGCAGCCATAAAGCCTGTATGAGAAATTCCTTCTGCCCATGTGAGGCATCCTTATTTTTTTACTTTTAAAAGAAGAACTATTTTATGATTTGGCATAGATCATTGATTGTGGTGCTTTTCTATTTCAGGTATCTCCCAGCTGTGTTCTGTGTCAAATTCATAAAACAAACCAACAAAAATAAACCATTATTTTCACAAAATATTGGAAGAATGAGTGGCCATTTGCCTATCAGTGCCTATCACTTCCAATGTAACTCCCTTGGACATGTATTATAGAAGCAACTTATCAGCCCCAAGTGATATATGGGAAAGAGGGAGAATTAAAGAATGTTCCTTATTGTGATGGGCAGCTGAAATTCTTCTCCTTTGTCCTAGCAGAACTCAGTATATCAATTGGAAACGTGTGTCATGTGGTTTGAGTGGTGATGAATCTGTTCCCCCTCCAACCCTGACTGCAGGGATGTCATGTGACCCAAGCTGGGCCAATCATAGTCCTCCTCAGGACTTTTCCATGAGCACTCTAAGGGAAGACTGGTTCATTCCAATAGTATTACTAAGATGGGGGGATATGGGCTAAACGTTGCTGGCAGCCATTTTTATTAAGCACATGGAGAAAAGCATCCTAAAGACCAAAGTCAAGCCAAGCTGAGCTCAGAGATGGAGAGAAACCAAGCTCATTACCCAGTTTAAATCTCAAAATTCAGTCATACTTGATTCTAGTAATAAATCTCCTTTTCAATTTTGTGAACTACAAAACTTCCTTTTTTGTTGTAGTTTTAGTTGAGTTTCTTCTATTACTTGCCACCCCCAAAAAGCCCTAATACACTTGAAGTTTATAAGACTATACATTGTCCATACTTACCAGCCTTCCTTGTAGCTTAGGCGGGGGCCACGTGACTAGTTATTGTCAATAGATTGTGAGCAGAAGTGATCAAACTTTGAGGTATTTAAGAGATGGTGTGCCTCTGCCAGCCCTCTCTTCTACTGTTGCAGAGACTAAGAGGCCATGCCTACAAGCTAGTGTGGCTAGAAGATGACAGAGCCTGCATCACCCCAGATCACTCAGACCATGTAGAAAGAGCCTCTCCCCCACTTCTGCCAGCCTTTGCTGTGTTAAGCAACTAAGATTTCAAGAATAATTTGTTATGGGCACACACGGGCTTGTGGTAGAAATTGAGCTCAGCTCTATGGAACAATTAAGAAAGTTAGATTTTTCCTTGTTCCCCTGAGTTTGTGGCTAAAATCCATGTCCATCAACTAGTTTTTTGTAATGCTTCTTCATAGCATAAGAAGTAGAGGTAGGGGATGTCACAAGACAGAAAAGAACCAAGACACAAGAAGACACAAAAGAACCAAGAATAAGGAGACAATGAGCACAGGAGCTCTCTTCAGTTTTGTGCCTAGAGAGAGTGGTAGGATCTCAGCCTCAGAGGAAACCAACATTCCCTGAGTTCAACTGTGAGTCAAATACTTTACCTACATTATTTCATTCCACTTTCACCAATAAGCCATGAGATGATATGATTTCTGTTTCATTGACAAGGAAACTGAATTCCAGAGAGATTAAGTAGAGCCACAGTTTCCTGGCTATGAGGGGTCAGCTTTGAACCCTATCTGTTCAGCTGTACAATCTAGCCCAAATTATTCTGTTATTGCTATTAATAGTAGTGTAAATATTACTTACAGATAATCCGTTCCAGATGTACTTAAAACACCAGCCTCTCCCACCCACCCTTCAACATAGAGAAAGCAGGATCCACCCATATCTGATCTGAGTCCTCAGGTTCAACCATGTCAGTGCTTTAGGAGCAAAATGCATGCCTTCCAGTCCCTGGCACCCCAATTACCCTGTCCCTGAATTCTTATGTCCTTTGTCTGGCCACCACTGGAATGTGCTGGTCTTTTCTTCAATATCCTGTCTGGCATTGTCCTTCTTAGCTTAATCAATTTTGCTTTGGGCACCCAGCCAATATGGGTCCCATAATTCCTCATTCCCAGTTCCTCATATTCTCTAGGCTATTTCTCTTTGCCTTGACAAATTTCCTGAACTGATGGTCCCCATTTCTAACTAATTTGTCAGCCAATATCCTCCCTTCAGCTTAACCTACAAGTTTCTTAGTCTATGTCCAATCATTTTCTCTGCACCTATGACAGACTACCCATCATTCTTATCTCTTTGCAACATTAGCATTCTCAAAAAACATTTATAAGTGATCACCCTCTGGGTTTCTAGTAGAATATGGTTTAAATTTCAAATCACAGTAATTTGGTGAAGGAGATATTTTCTTCTCAAACTTCTAACTTATCTTAGCCTCAATGAGTGTCTTATTCTAAATCCCCATGCATTTACACCAAATATATATTGCTACGTAACGTGTAAAACATGAAATATAGAGAAACTGACTGGCCATTGTAGGATTCTCCCAAACTGAACAACAAGCACAAAAGTATTGAAGGGGAGTTTGAAGGAGAGTCAGTAGGCCTCCAAAAATACAGAATCAGGCAAAACCATCCACTGCTTCATTGCCATTAATTAAAAGCAAAAACAAAACAAAACCTTGTAGAAGAATATAACTTCCCAAAGGGAAATCTGGGGAAGAGACCAGGATTAATTCTCTGAATTTCCATGAAAGGGCACTAGTGATCATGAGCTGTCACAGTGTTCATGCAGTCACACTTAAATAATGTCATTGTGCTGCAACACAATTAGGACTCCTTATGGCCAATCACTTAGATCAGTATTTATGAAGGCTCAGGCTGCAGATTATGAGCCAAAATCTGGCCTTTTTCCCCACCAGTGACTAAAATAATGCATAAAAGCCCATTTAGCACATCTCTGTGAACATCACATTGTCATGAACTCATCCCTGAGACAGTAAATTCTATAAGCATTAATGGGTCTTATTCAACAAACATCCATTTTGTAGTCAGACAATTTTGTCACAGACACCTGCCAATTCGTAGTCTAAGAAGAAATCACTGAGCTTATAGAGTTGTCATTTAAAAAATGAATATGTCTCATTATCTTTATTTATATACTTTTTACAGCTCCGAACTATCAATCCAGAAGACCTCTGAAGCTTTTTTGGGGGAAGAAAGTGTTTTCCAGTCAAAATCAAACACTGCACTTTGCCAGTTAACCATGGCTTGATTTTGGCATTAAATTCTCATTGATTTTATTCAAATAGGAAAGTAGACATAAGTCCTTGACATCTGGACCTTAGCATATATCTTAGCATTGGAAGATTTCATAAGAGATTGGGTGGGAGAAAGGAACATGGGTTCCAGTTCCTTTGTGACCTGCCACTATCTAGCCTTCAGCCTTTCCTCAAGGCATCACACCGCTTTGGGCTTCCAGTTTCCTCAACTCTTAAATGTTGTGTTTGGAACCAGAGTTTCTCTAAGATATTTTGCTATTTTGTAAGTTTCTGGTCCTCTAGAATGATCCTCTTTCTTCAAGCATATAAGATATCATTGTTCTCCCTGCTCAGCTTTGTTCCAATGTCTCTATCAGGCAAATGCCCATTCAGTCTTCAAGTCCCAGCTCAAACATTGCCTCTTCTTGGGTTCTCAGTAGATTTAAGACAAGTTCTCCTAAGCTTATATTTTATTTTATAAAGAGGATGATTTTATGTCATAATAAATACTATGGTAGAAGAAATAGTGGCCCTTCAAAGATGTTCATTGTTTTAATCTCAAGAACCTGTGAATATGTTACTTTCCATGGTGAAAGGGACTTTGCAGATATAATTAAATTAAGAATCTCAAGACAGGAAGTTTTTAAAAAATTTTTTAAATGTTTTATTTATTTTTGAGAGGGAGAGAGAGAGAGACAGAAAGACAGAGTGTAAGCAGGGGAGGGGCAGAGAGAGAGGGAGACACAGAATCTGAGCTGTCAACCCTGGGCTCAGCACTGGGCTCGAACTCACTTGGACTGTGAGATCATGACCTGTGCCGAAGTTGGATGCTTAACCAACTGAGCCACCCACGTGCCCCTCTTTAAAAATTTTTTTAATGTTTTATTTTTTAATGTTTGTTTATTTTGAGAGAGAGAGAGAGAGAGAGAGAAAGCATGAGAGGGTGGAGAGGCAGACAGAGAAGAGAGAAAGAGAATTCCCAAGTTGAGAATCCTGACACAGGGCTTGACCCCATGATTGCAAGATCATGACCTGAGCCTAAATCAAGCGTTGGGTGCTTAACCAACTGTGCCACCCAGACACCCTAAGACAGGGAGATTATCTTGGATTGTATAAGTGGGGCCAATGTAATTATAAGGGTTTTGAAGGGTATATGAAGGAGGCAAGAGGGTCAAAATTAGAGAAAGGAGATATGACACTGGAATGATGCAATTCAAAGATGAAGGAAGAGGCCACGAGCAAAAGAATGTAGACTTCTAGAAGCTGGGAAAAGTAACAAAAAAAAGTGGGGGGAAGGAAGAAAGGAATAAAGGAAGGAAGGAATAAAGGAAGGAAGGAAGGAAGGAAAAGAAAGAGAGAAAGAAAGAAAGAAAGAAGAGAAAGAAAAAGATTTTCCTCTTTGGGGTGCTTGGGTGGCTCAGTCAGTTAAGCATCCGTCTCTTGACTTCAGCTCAGGTCATGATCTCGTGGTTCATGGGATTGAGCCCCAAGTGGGGCTCTGTGCTGACAGGGTGAATCCTGCTTGGGATTCTCTCTCTTTCCTACTCTCTCTTCCCCTCTCCCATGTGCTCTCTCTCTCTCTCTCTCCCTCTCAGTATAAATAAATAAACATTAAAAAAGATTCTCCTCTGAAACTTCCAGAAGGAACATAGCTCTGTCAGCACCTGAAGTTTAGACTTCTGACCTCCAGAACTATAGAATAAATTTATATTGTGTTAAGCCATTGAGTTTACAGTAATTTGTTAAAGCAGCAAAGACCAATACAACGATTCTGACATATGATATAGCATACCAGTATTATAACTGTTTATTTGTATGACTGTCTTTTTGCTAGTCAATGGATTTCTTGAGGGTGAGGACCATATATTTTTATCTTTATATTCTCAGTTCTTAGAAGAGTCCTTGGTACATAGTAGATACTCAAAAGGTATTTGTTGAAAGCCTGACTAGATGAATAAATCTTGTTTTACAAAGATAATGTCAGAATTTAGGGGATAAATGACTTGCTCAAGGATTTCATACTAATAAGAATGCTCCCAAATGCTGCATTTTCTCCAGGATGTGGTATTTTTTTTTATTTTTTTTTAACGTTTATTTATTTTTGAGACAGAGAGAGACAGAGCATGAACAGGGGGGGGGTCAGAGAGAGGGAGACACAGAATCTGAAACAGGCTCCAGGCTCTGAGCTGTCAGCACAGAGCCCGACGCGGGGCTTGAACTCACGGACCGCGAGATCATGACCTGAGCTGAAGTCGGCCGCTTAACCAACTGAGCCACCCAGGCGCCCCTAGGATGTGGTATTTTTGGTGACTCATATTTTCACTGAGAGTGCCACATCAAAAAGGTTGACGTATTGTCTCCATCACTTTATATGAAACCATGCTACACAAATCTAGACTCCTGGGTAGAGAGTGACTTTTATTTATTTATTTTAAGCATAATTCTTGAGATTCCATAGGAGAAAAAAAAACACATTCAAACATTGGCAGAGTGCATTATATTATACAGTTTTACTTGGAGCTCTTTCAATGATTCAATTTAATGCTAAGTAGTCCAGATTTTGAGTAGTAAAAATATTATGTGCACTTCATCTGTTTGTTTAAAATGGGCTCTCTAAACAAAACCTACACTTCGCTTGAAGTTACCAGTGTCAGTGGGTGTGAATGTGTGTATTTATTTACACATCATGGAATGGAGAGGGTTTTGGGTGGGGGAGGGGGAGGCAGAAAAACCCTCCCCCAACCCCTTCCAATGTAAAGGTGCAGCTAAACTCCCACTGGTTCTGCATGATGGTCCCACCCAGGGCTGTGACAAGAATAAGAGCCCATTTTTGAGCACCCATCCTTGGAAGAAAGCATAAGTGTGACTGCCATTTACACTGCAGATGGTCCGGGTTGTCTCAATCTTTGTGTGAACAGCTGCTTGTTGTCCTCTCACGGTTGTAGGAGAGTTTGTTCTGTTGTTTGGCAAGTTCCTTCGTCCAAAAGTTCTTTCCATTTGAAAAGGAGAGGAGTTGGCTTAATGTCATCTTGTAAGAAGAGTTCAACTATTTTAACTCAAGTTTCACTGAGAGAAAATTCTACAGTTGCCCATCACAGGAATGCACTTTGATTCCAATGGTTAGATCCTGCCATGACTGTACGAAGAAGTTACTATTGTAGAGGTTCAGTTTCTGTTTTTCATCATAAAATACATATTTAGGGGTGCCTGGGTGGCTCAGTTGGTTGAGCGCCTAACCATGGCTCAGGTCATGATCTCAGGGTTTGTGAGTTTGAGCCCTACATCGGGCTCTGTGCTGACAGCTCAGAGCCTGGAGCCTGCTTCTGATTCTGTGTCTCCCTCTGTCTCTGCCCCCTCCTCCGCTCATGCTCTGTCTCTTTCAAAAATAAACATTAAAAAAAAAAGAAAATACATATTTAAATTTTTACTTATATTTGCAGCTAGAAAATCTTTAGGAGCCCGGGTGCCTGGGTGGCTCAGTCAGTTGAGCATCTGACTCTTGATTTCAGCTCAGATCATGATCTCACGATTCATGGGATTGAGCCCCAAGTGGGGCTCTGCACTGACAGCATGGAGTTTGCTTAGGATTCTCTCTCTTTCCCTCTGTCCCTCTCCCCTGCTCTCTCCCTCCTTCCCCCTCTCTCTCTCTTTCTCCTCTCTCTCTCTCTAAAATAAAATAAAAGAAAAACTAAATAAAATTTAAAAAAGAGAAAATGTTTAAGAGCCATCAATCTGCAATATTTTTCTATTTTTTGAATGTCTAGTCCTCAATGGTGAGACAAAAGGAGAATAAAATGCAGTATGTCCAGGGACACCTGGGTGGCTCAGTTGGTTGAGAGGCCAACTCTTGATTTTGGCTCAGGGTAATGATCCCAGGCTCGTGGGATCGAGCCACACATCAAGCTCTGCACTGAGCATGGAGCCTGCTTGTGATTCTCTCTCTCTCTCTCTCTCTCTCTCTCTCTCTCTCTTTCTGCCCCTCTCCCCAACTCATGTGGGCCCTCTTTCTCATTTTCTCTCTCTCAAAATTGAGAACAATTGAAAAAAATGAAATATGTCCCCACAAATGATCTTCCAACCTCACTAAGGAGATTAGACATCCTTCACACTAATGAAAAATTTGTGTACAAGGCACATGTATTAATAACTTTATTGAAAAGATATACCAAAAATGCTAAATAATTTTGGGAATAAAAATATACTTATTCTCCTCCCACCCTGGCACAGCCATTTTCATTTGCATAGTTCTTACTTGCCATATGTGGCTGTGTGCAAGAAAGCAATATGCAAAAACAGTATGTTTCAACTCCACCATTATCACCCCACAGTTTTTCCGGGGTTCCTCATGTGGTGTGGGAAAGTGGTACACAGTGTGTTTGGAAGTTTATGAACACATTTTTTTTTTTTATAATTTTAGCACTATAACAGTTAAGGAAGCGATTTTCCTATCTTCCTGCACCTGTAACCTTGTCATTTAGATCTCAGTTCAAATGTTGTCTCTTTGGAGAGACCTTTTCTGAGAATGCCATCCAATGTCGCGCTCGAACCTGTCCTGGTCTCATTATACCGTTTAATTTTCTTCACAGTCCTTATTTCGATATGAAATTCCTTTTTTGCATTTATGTGTTTGCTTGAGTGTTCTCATGTAGTGCACGTTGGAAAAGAAACTATGTCAGAGCAGGAAGCTTACCTGCTTTCACGGCTACACCCCAAGTGCCTAGAACAGCACTTAGTATGTAGTGGGACCCCTTTGACACGTGAGACTGAATTAATGAAATACAAACTATCTGTCTTTGGCCTAATTCATAGCTAATATGACAGAAAAAAAACCCACAAAACAAAATTGACAATGACTGAAACTTGCACACAATAAAATTTATCATAAATGGAAAAATTGACTAAAGAATCAATCTTGGTAACACTGAAAAGTCAAAAATTGATCTGAGGAAAAAAATACTTGGTTGAAACAATTGATACACACAAAACAGACGATGGCTAAAACTGCATATGGAAAAATTTGCCCTTGACTAAAAAGTGGCAGGAGAACCAAATTTTCTAAACAAAATCTGTATCTGTAAAATTTGACCCTGGGCAATTATTCGTGGTGAAAGTAAATGTCATAAAAGAAAACCCATATAACAGGTAACATTTGATATGTTTGGGGGAAAAAACCTGATTGATAAATCAAATCTTTATCATAGAATTCATGAGAAAGAATTGACGTTGAGAAAAATAATTTTGGTGAGATGAAAAGGAAAAAAATGGAAACTGAATTATTTATATAGAAAAATTGATCAAACAATGCAATTGGCTTAATGTAGTTTGAATCAAAAAAATCCTTCTTGGCAATAGTGATATAATTCTGATTAAAATTATTGTGTTCATAAATATAGAGCCAATATATTCTAATGGTCAAAATGGTGGGATAACAACTTTGTACAATCTGCCCATATAAACAGCAATATAAATAATAAACCACCAAATTGTGAATCATAAACAGTCATAAGATAGACAAGTGTATAATGTGCTGAGAATAAAAAAAAAATCATTATATATTGTCAGGGGAGTCTCCTCTGAAAGCAGGGCAGCCACTAACCAGCTGGCCAGGCTTGGGAAGGTCACTCAGCTCCCCTAGGTCTTGGACATATTCAACAAGAGTTTGAACTACAGAGCGCGAAGAGAAAGTGTGTATTATTGAGAATGGGAGTGAAAATAGTAGCAGGATATCATGGGCTCACCTTTAGGGACCACCTACATTCAGGGGATAGGGAGATGAGAAAACACTGCAAAAAGAGGCAGAGAAGGTCCAAATCAATAAGAGAATAGAATAGCATCATGTAAGAGGGCTTGAGGATCTGAGCATATTTGAAAGGAGACAACCAAATCCTATTGGGAGATAATGTCAAAAACAAAAAGAAGGCTCTGAAATTTGTCTAGTAGGCTAACTTTAAAATGGAAGCCTCATAGGATGCAGTGGTCATTGAGCACAGGAGAATTCTGGGAGTTGAAAGGGGAGGACGCTTGGTCAGAGCTTTTTAGTTTCCTGGTGATAGTACCTGAACTTGAGCAAGCATAGGCAATAGGGTGAATTCACTGGCTGACTTGTTCAACCGTAGGTGGGGTCGTAGGTGTGGTAATTTCAGGAATTAGTGTAACCAGGGACTGGAATATTATGATAACTCTTTCCCCATTCTATCTCTGCTTCCCTGTGGGTTTTGGCTTCATTTTCTCCCACTGCTTCTTATACTTGGCACAGGAAGTTGTGGCTGATAGCTCTTACACCTTAGCTTTGCCACAAAAAAATTTTTCCTTAATTCCAATGTTAATAATCTCAAGGCAGGACTGGCCCATCGCTACTGTCAATGAAGCAGACTATGAGGAAGGCACAAGAGGACAAGACATTTTCCAAAAAAGAGAAGATTACTGATTCCCAGAACACAGATGAAGAGTTACAGGACAGACAAAACAGTATGTCCACTGCAAGTAGGTAGGAAATACAAATGGTTTCAAGATTAAGCAAAAGAGGAATATGCCTAAAAGCAGAAAGGAATAGATGAAGTTGAGAAGGAAAAACAGATAATAATAATAAAGGAACTAGAGATGGAGGAAGGTGAGAACACCAAAGCTTTAGTCCTTTCTTGATTCCTCTAATCGCTCACTACTCTAATTTAGTGATGCCGTTAACTAATTCTTCTGCTTCACTGCTAGTCCAAAGTTTATCTTCCTGCCTTCTGATACATCCTTTAATTCAGACTTCTCTTTCTATAATGACTCTGCACGTCTGGGAGATGCTGACAGCCTTGGACTCTGCCTCCTCCTCAGGTTGGAACTGAGAGGGCTGGGCAACAGACAGCTAGGTCTCTTGAGACCAGCAAAGGGAGGAGTCAGAAGCGAAGATGGAGAACTCAACCTTTGCAAAGAAGGGAGAATGGGCATCTTTCCTGTAAACAAACTGACAGAAATTAAAAAAAAAAAACCTGGATATATTTCTACAAAGACAGATCTAGGGAAGAAAAGAGACAGGGTATTGTAAAGGAAAGGGTGAATGAGGGATTTTAGGGGGAATGGTCTCAATCTCTTCGGAAAAGTAGAAGTCAAGGCCATCTACTGCTAGGAAGGATGGAAATGCAGGAGGGTAACGAGTGTACTAGTTCTCACGGGCTTCTGCAACAAATCACTATAAACTAGGCAGCTTAAAACAACATAAATCTATTCTCTCACAGTTCTGTTGGCATTCCTAACTTGCTGCATTGTTCCAATCTCTGCCTCTGCCTATACACCATGGCTTTTGGTGTATATGTCACATCTCACTCTGTCTCGTTCATCATTGGATTTAGGGACCATCCAGATCATCCAGGATGATCTCATCTCAAAATCCTTAATTTAATGACACCCTTTCCCCAAATAAGGTAGCATTCACAGACTCAGGGATTAGAGGGGTATGTATCTTTTTTTTTTTTTTTTTTTTTTTTTTTTTTAGGACCACCATGCAACCCATTATAAGGGGAGAAAAAAAATGGTCTGGATTAACTGACATAGAAAAGCAGGCTTGGAGCACGGAATAGAAGAATAAATGTGATTACTGAAAAGAGATGATGGCCAAGTAGGAGTTGGACACATGAATTTTTCATAGGCCAAGACTGCATGATTTTCCAGCAGTTTTGGCAGCCTGGAGGCAGGAGCTGAGCAGGCAGACAGCAGAGGTAACTCAGAATGGGGTGTTTATAGGTGGACTTAACAGAGAGTTAAGGACATGAAAGATCTGCTTTTCCCCCCCTTCCAGCTGTAGAATATGAGAAATCTGATTATTTAAGCAAAATAATACATGCAATTCATCTTATAAGTTCTAAAGCATTTAGCAAAATAAGGAGGTATAATTTTTATTTGTTCCCCTCACTCTTCCCTATGCCTTATCCTAATATCCCACATATAGTCTTACTGTCCAACTCTACATTTGTTCCTAGTCCTCCAAAGTAAATCCCCACAAAGTAAAACTTGAAACAAAAGTCTCTATTTCAGTAAACCCACACATCTTCTTTTCATGAATGATGCCTGCAACGAGCATAGACTTCAGTATAATAACCAGTGCTAAATACTCCCAACTTCTCCTGGGTCTCCAAAACCCTAGTGGCAGAGTATCTGTCTGTATCACAAGGTTCTAGAAAATGTGTTAGAGAATTTTCATTTATTGTTGGGACCAGAGATGGTTCAAAAACCAAGCCTCTGGGTCATATTTCCAGGGCAATGCTCAATAGTTCTGCCTCATCCTGGAAGGCTTGCTGGGGAAACGAAAAAGCACAGGTTACTTCACAAGCTGCTAGATCTGTGATTTTTAAAGTTCATTTTTCCTCTTTATCTTTTTCTGTCTTAAAAAAAAAACAGCAGAGCTCTCTCCTCAAACAAAAATTTATATCAAACATAAAAGTGGAGCTGCCATGGTTGAGGTGTGGGAGAAGAACTCAAAACCTCCCCAGCCTGCTTCCCCAGCACCCTGGTGATTTTTCCCATTTTTCCCTCCTGTGGTGCCTCCTGAGCACCGCTAAGAAATAATCTCTGAACAACTGCAAGGGATAAGTATACAGTAGGCTTAAGAGTATAGAAGACAGAAGCAGCCTTGTGGTCCAGAGAAATTCAAAGTCTTGTCTATGGAGAGTCTGACTTAGACTGAGCCTCCATAAATTAACTTCATTACTCAAGTAGTGGAATCACCAAATATTTACATTGTGAGAGACTTTAGTTAACATCCAGTCCAATTCTGTCCTTTTCGGTCAGTTCTGGGAATATTTAGCAATATCTAACTCAAGTTCAACTGCTCCTTTCAACAGGAACACATAACTTCTTTCTTTCTTCTCTCTGTGAACCTTTGCAAGAACACCATTAAAAAGTATCTGATACAGAAGTCTCCAGGATAAATGATTCTATTTTCATTAGTGATGACATCTTACCATTTTTAGAATGCTTGCGAGCCCAATTAAGGTCTCTGAAGAAAGGGTAAGTGTCAGGCCAGGCTCTATCTTATACTAATGGCCTCATCTTCATCTAGCTACTTTCTGAAGAACATTCTAATCTCCCTCCCCTCCTCCTTCTTCAAGATTTTTTTTTCTTTACCAAACTTTTTTCTTCTAATCTAAGGATATGTTTTTTTTTCTTTAAGCCTATTTATTTCTTAGCCATCTGACATGCCCAAGATAGCACAACCCTCGCAAGATCTGTTTTTACTGCACTACAATTGGCAATTCTCCCTGCTTGAATAAACTTGCACACATTAAAAGTTTTAATAGAGGAGTGAGGACTGCAAGTAGGTGTTAATAGGGCAGGCCTCCAAAATGAGCCAAGTACAAAGGTATTTGGCAGAAGAAAAATAGTTCACTAACTCGAAATTGCAGGTAAACAGCCAATGAAGTTAGATTCAAATGCCATTATTGGAGACAGGCATTCAGTAGAGTCCCTTAATACATATCAAGAAACTCTTATTCACTACCTCCTATGTGAATGAAATTGTGCCAAACTCACTCTTGGGGGGTGAGGTGGAGATGGGAATACAAAGATAAGTAAGACAATTTCTTTTTTTGTTTGTTTGTTTTTAAAAGAAATGACTGTGTAACTGGAAGGATTGATAAATGAACTATATGCAACATGAAAAAGTTATTTAAGATAGATTTTGAAGAGTGAGAAACAGATCCTCTGGATGTGAAGAAGAATGGCTTATCATTGTGTCAGTGAGAATGGAAAGAGTAGAAGGGGTTTGTATATATACATTTTTAACCCCCTCAAGGAGTGAGGGAGAAAGATAAATCAACGATAATGTCATGGTTTAAAGCATGGGTTAGTGAGAGAATAAAGTATCATTATCAGAAAAAGGTGACAAGGATAGCTATGGAATAATAAGTTTTGCTTTAGATGGAAAAAGTTTAGGTGTTAGGAGATCAACGTAGGTGCAGATACTGATAATTAAGAAATTGAAAGAATGGGGTTCTCCCCAAGAGAGAACTTAGCTCAAATCATCTCCATACAGTGACTCACAAGGAAGAAGATGAGATTCTCAAAAACAAAACAAAGCAAAACAAGCAAAAACAAGGATAGAAACAGAAAGGGAGGAGGGATAAAACACTGGGGGAAGAGAAAGTTTCAGAAGAAAACACGAAAATACCCAAAGTCTATGAAGAGGTTGAAGACTGAGACATTGTTGGAACTAGCAATTCATAGGCTACTGGGGACTTTAATGAGAGCTGTTTCAAGAGATAGTGGGTTTTCCTTACCTCATTGCCCCTGTTTATTCATATATCTGTTACCTTATAACTTGAGTTTCCAATGACTTTGGCTTCATCTCAGGGCTTCTCTCTATTCAACTTTTTCAGTTTTCTCTACTGAGTGCTTCCATGTTTCTTCAGAATGCTCCAATTTGAATACCCTCCTCCCTCCCACCCCCCCCAAAAAATTTCACTAGTTCTAGAAGTTCATCTTGGTTATGTGTGGACATCACAATTTGTTGGTCAACCTATGGACTTGTGCCTTTGGGTCAAGTGCTTCTTCTGATCCAATTATCTGTAACTAGGGGTATGGCACCTATCTCCAGTGTAGGGCTATCCCTTCGGCAAGAGCAGGGGTGAGGTCAGCCCCAGAAGTGACATGTCTAGTGTACCTTGTTTACGATATGACACTCTGTGCCAAAGTGTAAGGAAGGATCCAAACTCTAAATTGTTCCTGGACTTTTAAGTAGTACCTACTAGAAAAGAAAATTTCTCTTTACACCAGCATCTAATTAGTTTGTAGGTCAATATTCATAAGCCTTTACATTTGCATAGCAGTTTAAACTTTTCAAATACCTTTGTAAAATGTTATTCTAAGAGGGTTCAGAGACAGAAGGGTATGTGTAAACATACTCTATGAAGGCACATACTTCACAGCTTTATTTTATGCAAATGAATCGATGAAAAGGTATAGGATGACAATATCTAAACAATGCCCCATAACAAATTGTCACAGCTCAGGGTGCCTAAGAAAACAATCAAATCTATCAACTTCTTTGGTTCTATACCTTTAACAACACATCTACCACTTTTGCAGGTGAGCAACAACTATTATTAGCTTGAGGGCCAAAAAATTTGCCTCTCCAAGTGTCATTGTCACTACAGAAATTGAAATTAGGTCATAAGGCCCCATGTCCCTTCCTCTGGACTTGGTGCCCTGGAGGTGGTGTTAGAAGCAGGAGGAAATCCCAGGCCCACAGAGAATGAATCGGTCCAGTTCAAACACAGTAGGTCTTCTGAGACCCACAGTAGCAATAAGAAAATGATGTCATCGAGGTCATACCACTGCATATGGGCAGTAGCTGGACAAAAATTCTTACCTCTTTAGTCTCAGCCCAGTAAGTACTCTTCCCAGTGCTGAATAAGTAAGGTGATATTAGGAGATGGAACAAGAAGAGTGGAAGGAAAGAAATATTTTAACTTCTGATCCACCCAGTTTTCTTCGTCACCACTCTCCACCTAATTATTTAAGCCGGAAACATTTCCCTTTTTCTCCACCCATCCACCAACAATATGCAATAAATCACTCAGTTCTGTCAGTCGACCTCCAAAATATGTCTGGAATACATTCTCTTTTCTGTCTTCACTGTCGCCACCTTACCCCAAGCCACTATTATCTCTCGCTTAGACTACTGCAAGTGGTCTCCCTGTTTCAGCACTAGCCTACCTACAGTCCGTACTTAACAGATGGGCCAGAGTAGCATTTTTAAACAAAAATTAGATCTCATTTTCCCCCTATGTCAAATTCTTCACTGGCTTCTAGTTTCATTTAGAATGAAATCTAAATACCGTACTCAGGCTCTGCATGATCTTGGCAACTCCACCAAGATCACTCACTCTCCCCCTCATTGACAACTCCAGGCACACCAGCCTTCTGACAATTCCTAGGATGTGCCAAGCTCATCCTGCCTCGCGACCATCACGCAGGCTCTTCCATCTGCCTGGATTGCCCTTCCCCAGGTCCTTGCCTATCTGGCTCCTTTTCAACCTTCAAATCTCCTCCTCATGGGAGTCCGCTCCATGACAACCCAATTTAAGTAGCCACCTACTTCCTCCAACCCCAGTTATTCTCTGTTACATCACTCTGCTTCTTTCTTTCCTAGAGATTATCACAACATGTACATATTTTAAATGTATACAGTTATTTATTATCTCTTCCTCATTGCAATATGATCTCCATGAAAGCAGGCATCTCACTTGTATTTTTGTGACTGTAGCCTCAGGGCTAAGCCCAATGCTTGGCATACAGCTCATCCTGTCAATTGTACCTCCAAAATACATCTCAAATGTGTACTCTCTTCCCTGTCCCCACTGTCACTGTTCTGGTCCAAGCTACCATTATCTTTTCCTTGGACTGAGGCAATAACCTCCCAGTTGGTCTTCCTGTTTCAACTCTAGCCCAGCACTCAAATATTTATGATGAGATAAATAAGCATATCATTGTGGGAATAATAATAATATCTAAAAGAAATGGAAATCTGAACCCTGGATGGAAATCACTTGTGTTTTTTTTTCCCCCCAAAGCCCTGAAAGAACATCAGACAATTCTCACCAGGTTTAGATACTTGAGTGATAGAATATGAGCCACATCATTCAAGCTCGGGCACAGCCCAGCTAAAGAGCAGCATGGAGAACAGAGAGCATTCAATTTTTCTATCTATGAGCTACTATTCTAGTCACAAACTTGGAGCTTCTAGGCTCCAAAGGATGATGCAAAAGGAAAAAACTCAACCACAAACACCCACAAAAGTAATAATAACTTAAAAAGGCCTCCACAATGTCAACCTGACCCTGGCCACATCAGAAAGATCTAATCTGGAGGCTTTTCTCTAATACCTATACCTATGAGGTTGGGGGTGTTGTAGATCCCAGAAAGAAAATAGGAGCACTGTTAATTAAAGAGATTGCTCAAAAGCTTTCATTACACCTTTGAACTGAGTACTAAGAGGATTGTAGTTTCCCATTCCACTTCCCCATTGTCAGACCCAGAAATGGTTTCTTAGCTAAGAGGTGACAGAGTGGAACAAAAGCAGTGTGCAATCCCTCATGCCAGGATGCCACTTTAATCATGCCAGGCCTATCGTACAGTCTTAACTTGAATCCCACTGAATTCAAGACACCCCAGGAACTATCCATAATACACTGTCACACCAAAAGTGCAAATGTGTGTACATATGGACTGCGGCAGCTGGTTGTGTTGGAGGCCGTGGATGCTTGAAAAGGGTGCAGCTAGGGCAACAAACACCTGCTCCTTGCTTCATCGGAAGTGACTTGGAGGAAAAATCATCCTGAGGTGACAGAAATCATTATGTAACTTTGTCTAGAACTGACAAAAAATACATTTGAGTGGCACAAAGCAATTACGAGTGCCCTCCTCCCACCTGGCACCAGGCAGTTGATTGCCCCAGGTTAAAAATTCAACAGATAGCATAGTGACTATTAGCATCATCTTGTTAGCACACTCCCTTCTCCATTCCTCACCACCTCCCAAGTTAATTCAGCACGGTTCTGTGGTGCAGCCCCCTGACGTCCTGAGGTGGTATTCTAGATATCACCAGTTAGTTTCGTTGTGGCTGTCTCCCCATCCCCCACATAGCTTTGTGGGCTGGCCTTGACCTGAAATCCATCCCCGTAGTGAAACCTCAGAGCTTAATCCACTAAGTCGGTCTGGCTTTGAGCCCCAGAGAAAATGGGATTTCTAGAAAATGTTCACTTTAAAGAGAGATTTGCTCCCTTCACAGCTCCTTTTCTGCGTCACACACCATTAACTCACAAAACGCTGGCTATCGTCTGAGGCAGAGATTCAAGCTGGTTATGCATAAAGGGGCAAACTCCTGCATTTGCTGTATCTCCTAATGAGGCTCCATTTGATTCTCACATGCTGGGGTTTTCTGCCTCAGAATCTACATCACAAAACATACCAGTTTGCTCTCTTTCTTGCCTCCCCCGAGTATCATAATTTGACACAATGATGAAAAATATGGAGATGCCATTGCGATTTTGATTCTCCACCATTTCTCAATGTTACAGAAGTTTCAGGAAGGCTCACTCAGCTCACAGCCCAGCAAAAATGTACCTGCTGAACCAGGAACCCTGTATGCTTCACGGGGAGTCTATGCCATGCACCTAAATCCCCAAAAGCATTTCTGGAACACCGCTCACTTGACATCAGTGGACCTCTCTTTGCCACTCGTAGTATGGTGGTTATTTTCTGTTAATCACCTCCCTCCATTCATTCTCCACCACTCTCTGTCTTCCCTTGTACCCAAGCAGTGTGACCCCTTGTGGATGGCATCACCCAGGCTCCTTGCCAAGGAGAAACCCCGCAGGAAGTCATTGGTGGGGAGAGAGTGGGGTCAGAGTAGTTTTTCCTTCACTCTTCAGCTTCAGTGTTTGGCCTCCTGGAGTAGTTATGTTCCTCCAGAATTAAAAATACACACCAGGAAATCCCTCCTCCTAGGCTCCAGCTCTTGCTTACTTCTTGTACTAACATTTCCTCTACTAACCTTTAGTACTTGATTTGCCAATATGCCTCGCCATCCTTTAATTGTCCCTTAATTCTGTCCATACCCATGCAAAGCATCCCTCCAATTAGGGCTCTTCCCTTGAACCTGTGTGCAAATTCTGTTTCCCCCTGGATGCAGGTAGAACCACCTGTCTGGGCTGAGAGTCCTGCCTCCAGAATTCTGGTTTTAATATTAAGAGAATTTTGCTTCAAGTCCCCCTTGTTACTGGTCTGGTCTGTTCTTGGGTCTTTGCCGCTAGTAAATCACTCAGCATCCCTCTGAGATCATGCGGTGGCCCCATTCTGTTAACTAGTTGCCTGTCTTGTGAACTTTGGCCTTTTTTCTGAACGGGACACCTTGCCTGGTACCCCAGACCTTCTAGAGCTTGAAACTTGCTTTCATGTTGATAACTTCCCCTGTCCCAAGCCCTGGAGTCTGAATTCCCACTGAAAACTTTTCTTCTCAGTATGTTCACCTAGTTACCTAAATAGTACCTGCTTTTGGTTTCCTTTCTGCTTTATTACTATTGACTCTATATCCATGAAGACAATGGCTTGCCGGTTCAACCAGGATGACCACCCATTGCTTTTGCGATATTCTCCAGATGGCATTTATTACCTGTTTCCCTGGACTTGCAACCCCAGATCCACTGCCTAGGATCAGAATTCTCCTCTCATGTGCAATCTTCCTAATGTTTTTGTGTACATCTCTAAAGACAGCTGCCTGCCAGGACAACCACTGATTTCCTCCCATATAATTTTTAGATCCTGTGTCCAAGCTGCTGTTCGACCGATTAATGACAGCTCCCCACAATCTAACTGACCCATAGCCACCTACTTCACTGAACCCACATCTGAATACCAACCAGTCATTGGCAGTCCCGAACTTTTGAGGGTCAACCAGTTTGTAGAAGAGTCATTCCAGTGACAATTCTAAAATAGCCAGTCAACAAGCCTTCCTTCTTCAAAACGTACTTTTAAATTTGGTGTCAACCAACTGCTACCTCTGTCACCAACATAATCCCAGAACAATCCCTGACCCCAAACCCCACTAAGATCAGCAGGCTACTTGGCTCAGAGGGATTATGGCTAACTAGTATACTCTTTCTTATTTAAGTAATGAATTCAGCGGTTTTGTTTCAGTTATTGACTGCTGATAGCTTCCCTCCACAATATAAAATAGCACCTTTTGGCAACCTAAGAGTAGAAGTAGTCTTCCTTAGCTTCATAAAAGAAACATGCTAGATCTATAGCAAGTATCACAATGAATGGTGACACAGTACTGGCATCTCCATTAAAGGCAGAAACCAGGTTGCCTGCCTTCACTGCTATTGTTTCAGTGTGAAAGGTAAGACCAGGGCAGTAAACTAAGACAAAGAAATAAGGAACAAATATTGGAATTGTCATGATTTGCCAGGAAATGATCGTTGACCAAGAAAATCCCAACTACTCAACTTACTGTTTGGGTTCAACAGTTTAAAACCTAAAAGAAACTTAGTAAGGTGGTCGGATACGAACTCAACACAATACTATCAGTGCTAATGGTAATTGTTAATCTTTATTAAGTGCTCATAATGTGGTGGACCCTATTCTAAGTGCTTTGCAGGTTTCATTTAATCCAATACTCACAATAACCCTTGAAGTAAGTACTATTATGGTCCCTACTGAAGATGTAAGGTACAGTAAGATTGAGTAAATTGCCAAGAACAACGAACTTATATACGTTAAGTCCAAGATTCGCACCCAAGCAAATCAATATTAGAAATCATGCTTTAAACCACTGTTACAGAGGTCTCCAAGAGTTTTATTCACAGATCCACGAGTAAAAGAAAAATTGAGCACACATCCACACTATATGCATAATTTTTTATTTTTAAATTATATACACATGATAAAACAAATAAATGTTTAAAGGAAAAGATAAAAATGAACCGAACAATATTTTCAGATACATTTTATTTTACTAGTGGCCCAAGATATCCCTTAGCCTTCTCTGAATTAGTACATGTATGGTGACAGAATATGTCTTTTGATTTTTTAAATGCATAGCATTGATACTTAAAATCATACCCTTTGTTTGCTCTCACCAAGGCTCAGGGTTTTTTTTGACACAGCAGGTAACATCTGTGAATATAATTGAAATAGGGAAGCTGAAAAAGACAAACTTTTGAGTTACATATGTATTTTGCATGGTTTAAAAATAATAGAATACTCATTTGTTACTGATATAATTTAAGAATTTTTTTTTTCAACCCAACCTTCAGTTGATTCCCGTTACTCTCCAGGCAAAGCAGACATTCTTGCATGACCTGGCCCTGATTGCCTTTAGTCTCAACTGACACTTTCAACCTCTCTTACTCTGCGTTTCATTGACATTGGCCGGCTGTTCCTTCAACAAATGATTCCTCCACCCCCTCCCAGTTTTAAGGACTTCACACACACTCTTCCCTCTGGAAACGTTTCCCCCCAACCCCACACTTGCCCCAGCTCTTCCTTATCCCTCAGACACATCGTGTCTCCAAAAAAGCCTTCCCAGGCCCGCCAGCAGGGATCAGACCCTGTTATGGTTCCCTTCACTTATCACAGATTATAATTATACTCTATATGATAAATATGTGTCTTTCCCATAAAATACTAAGTTCCACCGGGCAAGAACCATCTGTTTTGTTCACCATTGTGTCTTCAGACTCTAGCACAATGCTTCAGCATATGGTAGGTTTTCAATAAATACTTGATGAGTTCATGGCTGATTGAATTCATTCCTATTTGTGATGCCAGCCTGGACACAGGAGGATTAAGAGAACATTCCTAAGTTAGCTCCCTTCCCAGGATACTTGTAGAGGCGTTTGAAGATTCCCACACACTCCTGGATGTTGGCTAGCCACTGCGCACTTCCCACATTGGTTACCTTCTACTCACCATGTCATGGATTGAGGTAGCAAGACAACTTTGGCAGCTTGGGTCTTAAATTGCATAAGGGAAGCACTGGTAAAGGATTCATCAATGTATGAGCGTGTTACCTGCTGTGTCAAAAGAAACTGAACTTGCTAAATATATAAATATACTGTCTTGGTGATAAACCATATTTAAATATATATATATATATATATATATATGCTGAGTTTTCTTTCCCCTTAAAGCAGTTCCCAACACAAGGACTTGGACGAAGGTAGTCTATTTAGGAGATAATGACAGAAGTAGGAGCAAAGGAGCAGGGGGACTGAGACAGGCAAGGACAAGCCAACATTATCAAGGTTGCCACTGGAGGCAATGGGGGTTCCGATTGGCTAGGAGTTCTGGAAAGTGTAAAGTATGCCTCCTCGAAATGTCTGTCAAAGGACAGAGACAGGGCATTTCTCTGCAGGCTTGTACCCCACCCTTGGTTCAGAGTAACCCCATGGGCATGAACTCTCCTGTGCTTCCAGCCCGCACAATTTGAGATATCAGGCTGAGTGCCACCCACAGACGTTCAACGTGATGGTAATGGAGTAGCAGTGAACAAGCGGCTCTGATTTGTAATTGTACCCGCCACCAGGAAGGAAACTTCTAGGGCAGCACATTTCATACAATAATCAGGAATTCAGAATAGGAAACGCAGACACTAGATGAAGACACTCTTTGTCTGTGATGATGATCATGGCTTTGCTCAAATTGACAATTTAAGTTGGCAATGCAGATAACTACAGAGCAGGCTGCCCAGAGTTTCTTACTGAGACGTGTTGATTTTGGTTCTCCCACGAGCCTCTTGACTTCTTCTTCCTCCTTTATCAGGGGGAGTGACAAGTTGCAGGCACCCCAGTGAATAAGGTCAAGAGGAATGAAGAGAGGCTATTTCCTGCCCAAATTTTGTAGTCTTCGTGTGTAACCGCACGCTGTTGGATGACAGACACCATCAAGGAGAAGTGTGAGTGCAGAGCCAGGCTTTAAGAATTACCCACCTTGTAATGTGGTTAAAGGTACTGTGGCTCTGACCTGCCGCTCTGTCTTCCCTGCCTCCCTTACTCTCCCCACACCCCTCAGACTCCTTCTCAGCCTGACTGCAAAGGCAGCGGAACAATCAAACTCTCAGTCAGAAGGGCCTGCAGATGACACTCTGGGTCCTTCCTTTTCAGCCCAGGGTGGGGCTGGCCACCACCGTCACCCCTATCTCCTACCTCGCCTCCCCAGAGAACCTCTGTAGGACCTCTGCAGGTCCCAAGGGACCATGAATCCTTCAAACAACAGCCTACAACCTCTTTGTGTTTGCAAACACTTCCAGAGATGTCTCTCTGGGTCTCTTGTGCTACTCATTTGACAAGTATTAAAAATCACAAACCCATCCCTTTCCCTCAGGTGATTAATGTACTTTGGTCTTTCTGCAAAGCACAGAGTGCTCTTCCTTCAGGCACAACATTTGATAAAGAAATGAATCCTTGACATTATTAATTCCCTGGGCTGAGATTTTGTTTAATAACTGTTCTGTCAGTGATAGATCTGAAGAGGTAGTGTGTGTGTGCGTGTGTGTGTGTGTGTGTGTGTGAGAGAGAGAGAGAGAGATGGAGAAAGAGAGAGGGTGGGAGGAGAATGGGGGAGAGAGGGGGGGTAATTTGATTGTGGCCTAGAGATTAGGCAGGCTGGCATTACAAAGCACCTCTTTATCCAGAACCTGAGCACCAGTGTGACAAATCACTGCTTTCTCCCCCTCCCCACCTCTCTGTCTGATTAAGCCCAAACCAGCCAATCACAGCACATGATTTGGGAAATATTTCCTCCTTGACATTCTGGAGAACAATCTCTTGCTGAGGAAAAAATACATTATAAAATAAATGGAAAAGCATCAATCAGCTGGGAAAATGTATTCTACTGGTTGGAGGCAAGTGATGTTTTTATTTAAATGGGACTGAAGGCAGAGAGGTTTGATTTTTTACTAAGATACCCAAACAGAGCTGGGAAGAATTTGCATAGACACGATGTCCTTTCTCCCCTAGATGGGAGTTTCATACAGCAAGATGGACCAGTAGGTAGTTATCAGTGAGGCAGGCTCCACATGGAGGCCAGTAAATTACTTGTCCAATTTGGTGTTATTTGGATAAAAGTACAAGAGTGATTTCATTGCCAACAGTCTTTTTCTCTTCCTCTCTCTGTTTCTGTTTCTCTCTCTCTCTCCCTCTCTCTTACACACACACACACACACACACACACGCGCGCGCGCACATGCACACACCTTCCTCAGATGAAAGAATGGTCAAATTGTGGAAGAGGAAACCTTTTCCCTGTTGGAATGCACCCCGGGCTAGGTTTTAGCGATTGGCTGGCAAGCTTTCATACGGGAGAGGAAGCAGGCCCGGCTGCTAAACCCTCACGAGGGATAGAACCTACCAAGACGGGATAGGGTTGCCTCCGCAGACCTGCTCCGTGAGGCCCCAAAACATCTATCAGTCCTCTCCCCCTCCCTCGCTTCTCGTGGCATAACCTTCTACCTTCCTCCTGTCCCCAAAGATAAAGAAACCGACGTGTTTGTATGACTCCTAGGTCCATGAACTTAATCCAGAGGGTAAATAACTCACTGAATGAATGAGATATGTCATTTCCAGGCTATAAAAATAATTCACTGCCTCACCTTTTCCTAATGGGGCCTCATGGTCTGGTGCTTTCATGTCTGTCCGCCACAGCTGCAGCCCCACAGCCCTTGCTAAGTCCGTCCAGCCCCTCTTGTGCCTGTGGGCTGAAGAGCAAGGACTTGAACCACTCTGAAGGACATCTGCCTCTTCCTGGATTGGTGGAAATGTATATATTTATATACATTTCTTTCTGTTTGTGATACACCAAGATACCTACAGAGAAATTTTTTTCATGAATTAATAAAAATGTGAACATTCTATAGTTTCGTTTTCCTTTCTTAGTTAAAGGACAGAAACTTCCATGACAGAATTATATGTCTTAAGTTTAACCTGACCTGGTTGTGGGCCAAATAGCGAGGCAGGCTCAACTGATAACCCGTGACTTTTCCCTGCCTTTCTCATCTTCCTTACCCCCAATCCAGGCTCACCACTGTGTGTACACACACACTCACACCCATACCCAAACACACACACACACACACACACACACACACACACACAAAGCAAACAACCAGATGACCCAGTCCAAATCAGCACCTACCCTCAATACGTCTTCACCCCTCAGTTTTTCAGATAAAAAGAATGTTTTGTTGTTTTTGCATTAATTCTTTTTCCCAGCCAGGCTCTGAACTCCACTAAAGGCAAGACCCTTTTCTGCAATTACACTGAGCACACACACGTGTGTGCACGCATACACACATGCTCCATCCAGAAATGTTCATTGCACAGAGCCAGCGTTTTGTAAATCTCTGCTATTAAATTTTAGCAATTTCAAGTCCTAAGAGACCGCCAGGAAGAAGGTATTTGGAGGCAGGGCAAGAGTTTGAAATCAGACCAATAAATAAATAAATAAATAAATAAATAAATAAATAGAGGGCACTAGAGTTTGGCAAGTTCCATAACCATTCTGACGCTCGGTACTCTTGCACGTTAAATAGCGATAATAAGGCTTTGCGCTGGATGGGTGTGGGAATGAAGAGACTGGGGTGTGTAAGGAGCAAGCCGAGTGGCTGGTCGTGGTCAGCGGTCAATAGGATACGGTTAGTAGAAAACACATTGTGTTGGCTTCTATGTCCTCATGGGCAGGCCTTGCTACCAACCCAGGACTCGACTCACTGGTTCCTGGGCTGTGCTGTCTCTGGGCTCACGTCAGGGTCCACTCCTCCCCCCACACGTCCCATTTTCAACACGGCTCTCTGGTCCTGTTTTCCCATCTCCCCACTCTCCCTTTCTTTCTTCCTAATTTTGCCTTTGCAAAGCAGTCACTCTAGCACGGTCCCTTCTTTCCAAGACACACAAGAAAAATTAAACATTTGAAACCCCTTCATTCATGACATTAGTCCAGGATATCAGGCAGGTTTTCAGGGGCCTGGGGAGACGCTGCCACAAGAGCACCTGGTAACCATCTCCCTAGCAACAGAGCTCCAATGGCCAACGGACGTTCCTTCTGAAGCTCTAACAGAGTTTTTATTTCCAAAGCATGTCTGCTTCTTCCACTTTGACTAATCAACATCACGTCTTTCAGTGTGTGTTTGAGTGAAATAACAGATTACTGCTCAACCACAGTTGAATGACGGAGGGGTCTGATGACTCTCAAGAAGAAAAGGCAAAAGACAAAATCTACAATCGATTTTGTTGAAAAGAAAAAGCTTATAAACCTCTCTTTCTCTGCTCGCCTGAAATCTTATAAACAGTTATGTTTGAAAAACTGATCTCTTGAATCATGAACCATTCCCCCCCACCCCCAGCCCCGTGCCCAGGCTCATGAGGACTTGGGTTATGTCTCTACTTTTTTTCATCTCTTTATTTTTGCTTGGAATACTTGAAACCCTACAAATACAGCCCACACTTGGCTCACAAAAGTAACACCTAACACAGTGTCCAATGCCATGTCCAAGTAATTCTTACAAGTCTGGTTTTTGAGATTCTGACAACTGTTATGGACTGTGCCTTGTGTTTTCTAGCAGGAATGGTTAAAATGTAGTTTTGAAGACAAATTTCTCAGGTAAAATTTTTTCCTCTCTCTCCTTTGGAATCTTTTTCTCAGCCTTCGAAAGTTCTTACAATTCTGTGACACCTGGAATTTGTCTGTGCCTCCTCTTTATCCTTTTGAGCCAGGACTAGGATTCTTGATTTTTTCTAATATACCGAAGGTCCTCATCCACATTTGATTAAGATATTTAAAACAAACAGAGAAACTCCTTAAAATGTGTCATCCATTAGTTTCTGGCTCACTTTCTTCTCTAAATCCTCCAATACTTTTGAAAAGGTAAAGTAAGAAAGTGGAACCAGTTCTGTCTTGTATTCGGTTCTAAATACTTAAATAATTCTTGACTTTAAGTTAAAATGGTATTCATTGTCTGGCAAGGAAGAACACAAAAGAAACCACGTGCTTGATTTTATGTTATTAACATGTGCTGAAAATACATTTGCTTTTGTCTTGCGCAAGCTCATTTTCAAGATGATTAACAGAATGGATCGACACAGGATTTTTTTTTCCAGGCTTAAGGAAGAATGTTAAATTGGGGGCAGCTGTATTAACACGTAGGTCTTTGATGGAGTCCTGAAAGTCACCACAAGGTGGCACACTAGCACAACATGAAAAAAGAAATCGCGTCCCAGGGGCCCAACTCTGTAGTCTCTGTTAATGCCTTGATTTTCCACTTACGAGCAAGAAAATGCCATGGAAACTTTTGTTTCCCTCTTCGAGGGAAAGAGGAGGGAAAGGGATGGGGAAGGCACAAAGCCCCCTTCCACTGTGTGTTGTGCGCTGCCCCATAACCACATCTGGACATTATAAATCATTGCGTTGCTGGAAGCCAGCATTTTCTGATCTTAGCAACAGCCTCATTCTAAGCAAAAAGGAACCAGCATGTTCTGTTTAGCTTTAAAACAACTAGAATAACAAAGGAAAGAAAGAAAATCATTTTACAAAGGAGAAAACATCAGTGGAGTTTGACAGCTAGGACGGGGCGAGTAACTTCAGAACCTACCAGGTTGCTGGTTCCTTAGTCCCTACCTGTAGCTTGTTCTGCTTCTCACACAGAGACGTGAAACTGCATCAGAGTTTCCCCTTAAAACTTCTTCTCTCTTCACAGCCCTCTCCAACACCCCGCTCCTCCCTTTTGTTACTCTTATTTTTTTTTTTAATTTTTTTAACGTTTAGTTATTTTTGAGACAGAGAGAGACAGAGCATGAACGGGGGAGGGTCAGAGAGAGGGAGACACAGAATCTGAAACAGGCTCCAGGCTCTGAGCTGTCAGCACAGAGCCCGACACGGGGCTTGAACTCACGGACCGCGAAATCATGACCTGAGCCGAAGTCAGCTGCTCAACCGACTGAGCCACCCAGGCACCCCTGTTACTCTTACTTTTTAACCTGAGCGATTGCTTGACATTCCACAGAACCTGCTCAGAAAAGGTGCAACGTTGCTGCCTTTGGGGAACAAAATCACTTCTGGGCATTCCAACAGCTGTGTTCTAGCTCGGCTGAGTCTGATGCCTCAATCTGTCACCCTTCCGCATTTCCAAGCTCCTGGATCTCCATGCAAAGTACCTTTAGACCATGTGCATGAGGATCCCTCTAATCTCATTAGATTTCTCATTTTCAGCATAATCCTGTCATGGTGCTGTGCACCAGTGCCCCAGATTAGTGGCTTGTCAGAGCGGTGCCTCACTAATGAGCTAATCCAAATAATGCTCAAATCCCAAATCAGATTTAAGATGATCCAGTCTGAGTAGAATGAGGGAGCCAGCAAGAAATGCTGGCTGAAAGAACAAGCTTTCTGTGCTCTTTGTTTTGCCTTAAAATAAAATTGGTGGAGTGCTGTCAAGCTCCAGAGTTTTTTCCTTTGCACAACATTAACCTCCATCACCCAATTGGGAATAATAAACAGAAAAGAGTACATCTGTATGGATTGGTATAAATTTACCTTAGAGGCTTAGAAAACACACAAACACACATATGCAAGCTTAATATATTCAGCAGATCCCCGTCCTTCACAGCTTCTAGTTTGCCTGACTTTCCTGTGAGCTTGGCCTTAAGACCTTGCAGACTTTGAGTCCCATGTATTTCAACGGTGACTTGAGGATGTAGGGTTAGGTCAAAAAAAAATTTTTTTTAAGCTTATTTGTTTCCTTATTTTCCCTCAGGGTAAAGCTGGACTCCAGAAATCCCAAAATGTGTAATAGCAAAGTGAAGGTCAGGCCCTTAACAAAGGAACTAGGAAAACAGAATGCAATCAGAATCATTGGGGTTTCAGGTGTTCTTGAAAATGTAGCCCTGGCTTAAAAATTGATGCTTAAAATAGTTTTTTTTTTTTTTTTTTTTTTTAATTTCTGTACTTGTCTAGTCTTTTGGGGAATGAAAGAAATTACTTCTGTTGGCAAAAAGATAAGCTTTCATGATGGCCACCGAGCAGGCCGGGGCAAAGCCATAGGACAGTAAGCTGTCTTCCGTTCTCCTCCATGGCTCAGTAACGCATGAGCCGTCACAGTGACACTTAGCCTGCACCTGGCTGCTGTATCTTGAAGCTGAAAGCAGAGTTTGAGTTTTTAAGAGGCAAGTTCTGCAAAGCAGGGTGGTTGGCCTTTGTGTTTTGACACACACACCCAGCCAACTTGACATGGGAACGGCGGCCTCGGAATACGCAGATGGCCTACTCTGTGTTTGGACCTCTATCGGTGCTTTCTGATCGGTGCACGGTAGTTCGTTCCCCAGGGTCTTCAGAAATGTCTTCAAATGATGCACTAGGGAAGTACTTCAGGTTTGTTTCTGCTCACTTGTTGCACTTCCGCTCGATCTTGTGTTCTGTTTTATAATTGCTAGCCTTTTTAGGTTATGAGCTAACAAAGGCAAGTTTTGTGTTCGAGCTTTGTGCCAAACAGAGTATTACTGTCTTGCAACTGACATGAGCTTTCTTTCACTGGCTTCAAAGTTAACCGCGTGATGCACAGTCACAATCACTGAGAAGCTACCTGGAACTCAGGGTCCCCGCTGGATGCCCACGTGAGAGATGGCACCTGTCGCTCCCATTCCTTCACTGCTCTTTCCTTTCTCGTTGTCACATCCTGAAACATATAGAATTATGCTTGATCCTGCACCTTAGCCAAACCGATAGCCCCTTCCTCCCTCATCTGCTGGATGGTCAATCAAGGAGATTGATTTATTTATTTCCCTATTTGATGACAGAGGCAAAGATTGCCGACAGAAATGAAGACTTGTCTCCACAGAGACTGGTACCTGAATTTTCATAGCACGTTTCTTTATAATAACCCCAAACTAGAAGTAGCCCAAATACCTATCAGCTGGTAAGTGGGTAAACAGATTGTGGTATAGTCACACGATGGAAATGCGACAACACAGAAGAACCTGAAAGATGTCAGATTCGGAAGGTTACATGCTGTATGAGTCCATTCGTATAAAATTCTCAAAAAGGCAAAAAACATAATAACTGAAATCACGTCAGCGGTAGTCCGAGGCTGGGGGGAGGAGGGGTAGAGAAAGGACAAGAGGGAATTTTTTTGGGTAGATAGTAAAGTTCTGAACATTACTGTAGTCACAATTACACAAAACTGTCAAAACTCATGAAATTGTACACTTAGAATAGAAGAACTTTATTGCACATTGATTACACCTCAATTAAACAAATTTTTAAAATCCTTTTTGGATGGATACGTTTTTGTATTTTATAAAACTGCCATAAAAGTCAAACACAACAGCTAGAATGAGCCATTTTGTCTGTTTTGCCTTTATCACATTAGCTTTTCAGCTGCAGTTGACTTTGAAGAAGATCAGAATGATGTCCTGGAACGACAAAGCAAGTCGGCGTAGGTAATAATACCACCATATTCCGTCACACATCCACAGTCTTCCTAAGTTTCTTTACACGACATGTAAACAATGTGAACTTGTTCATGTGAACTTATTAGAAGTCGACGAGGCAAGCGCCTGGTTCTTCCGTTAACCACAACCGAGGTAACCACTCTACGTCATCCTCCTCTCCTTGCCCTACCTGGACGCTAATGACAACTTGCAACCACAGTCCGCATCCTCAGCTTACCTCGGGAACAGGGCGCAAATTGACGATCGTTTTTCTTTGTGAATTATGACACAGGCGCATCGCCTCACCCCTGGAAGACAGCAGCCCCTGCCAATCCTCTAAAACAGCCAGGACAGAAATGAGAGACCCGAGAGGGCCTATCTGCTTCCCTGCTGACTCTAATTACCCAGCCGGGAATTTTACAATCCCTCCCCCAGCCCCCCCCCCCCCCCCCCCCCTCTTGTCCCCCCCTCCCCCCCCCCCCCCCGGCCCCCCCCCCCCCCCCTTCTCACTGCAGTTTCCCCTTCCCTCCATCATCATCCTGCAGGTGGCTGAAAATAAGATTTTATGGCCCGATGCATGGTGGGTTGGTTGACAGCACTGGAGACCTTCTTTCATTCAGGGGGGGCTGTGGAGCAGGGAGGTGAGATTGGAAATGGGACCCGGGGCCTGTAAAAACAAAGACTTTCCCAACTTGCGTTTAAAAAGTGCTCCAAGGAAGAGAGGGATCTAGGGAGGTTCTGGCTGTTTTCTATTAGATGCCTAACAATGTGTGTAAGTGGAGGTGATTTAAGAAAAAAACAACATGTGCTTCTGTAATTTCCATGTTGTGTGTGGTACAGGTGTGAGGGACCGGAGCTGACTATTGAACTGTGAGCTAATTATAGTCAGAAACAGCTGTTGTCCTCTAATGAGGAGACGGAGCCACAAGAGTCGCGCGGCTAGGAAGCCGGAGGAAGCCTGTTGCAGGCTTCTTGTGGATCGCTTGCTCGTTACAAAACACTCCCTGCCACACACTTGGTCACTGGCCCATTCTCACATCCACTCCAGCAGGTGATAAGTAATTTTCACCTCACCGTGTCTGGAGAGAGGAATATGTCCCCATTTTATTAACCTCTCTGCTCCTTTTATTTTTATCCCCCAGCAATGTGTCATTCCCGACCCCCGGCCGTGCATCACCAGGACGGGCGCCCCTTCCCTAGCCCCCCTTTGATTTCTTTCAGTCCATTCCGTTCCCATTTTTCTGTGTTTCCAGAGCGATCGGATATTCCCAAAGCTGTCACCTATTCATCATGTGATGTAAATGCTTGCCTAGGCCACATTTTCTGTTTCTTGGTGCTCCAGTGTTCTCCCCACAGTCCCCTAAATGCGACCAAACATCTTTTTAATGTCGCGGAATGTGGACCTCAGAGGGTCTGTTGGTGGCAAGAAACACGACTTCCCGTTTGGATGTCATTCCCAAACACGTAGGGGAAGTGTTAGTTTAAAGTGTTATTTTTAAAATTACGTTTAAATGTTAATAAAATCCCATGCTCGCGTTGATCCAAGTATTTAGGACACGTTAAACCTCAATACCTTGCAAGGACAGAAAGAGTCAAAATCCACCAAATAAGCTGAAGAAGCAGGTCTCTGCTCCATTACCCCTGAAAATGCTCCTTTCTGATCAATGAAGAGAAGGCAATTTAAAGTGACTATCCCCCCGCCCCACCACAATATATAAAGTATCATTTACTGTGCCATTGAATTAAAAACAAGGGCTCGCTATGGCAACCATCCTAACAAGAGGCACTATTCACAGGCTATCTTGGAAGCCCGGGGTCCGGGGCGCGTGAAGCACCTTTCTGAAAGCACTTGTGGGCAAGCTGGTGGCATATGTGTGTTTTATAGCATGTACAAGACAGGGCTTGTACCACGAGAGCTTTCTCTGCAATCTGTACTGCTTTTGGAAGGGAAAGGGGAGCTCCAGCAGCTATGTTTTTCTGTAGCTTAGGATTAGTGGAAATTTAATTGAAAATAAAACACAGACCAACACTAGTGGCTACTAAGAGAAAGAACAAAGAGTTCTTCATTGAGCCAGCCCACCACATGGCAGCTGAGGGACTGCTGCGGCCTCATCTGCTCGCTTCAGGGCAGCATCCAGGGCTTGGGAACAATCCACTCTGTTATCACCCGCCGTGCGGCCCCATTTGTGACCCAAGCATTCCTGAAGGAACCAGAGTTTTCTGTAACACGGACAGAGAAGGGTGCGCTTAACGTATACGTTGGTGGGTGTGTCCACTTAAGGTGAATGATTTCTTCTTACCCCAGTACCCTTTTCTTACATTTTCACCCATACTTTCTAGAGCCGCCTTTGTGCCACACAATATCTCTCAAATCTTTATCTCACTGCCTTTTTAGTTTAACCTCAGGGAAAGGAATCTTTCCTCCTCTCTCATGCTCTCTCTCTATTCTCCTTCTCCCTCAGTGAATTTTCAGGAAAACATAGATACTAATTACAACACACTGTAGGCAAAGATTACGTAAGAATTAAGGGCTGAGAACATTTTATCCACCCGGGGAATACAGTTTGTGGTTAATCTGAGTGGCCCTCTTCAAGCTTCCCAGGTGTTAGGGATGAGCATTTTTTCCTGCTGTTTTTTTTTTTTTTTATCCCTTCCTATTCCCCCAATAGCAGCTTCTGTTGTGTTCTGGCATGAACTCCTCCAGTGCTGAGCCTCCATGTGAAGGTGACATCTGGCTAAGTGTCTCTCGCTCTCCTGCTTTCTTCTTTAGATGCCAAAGGTCACCCCTCAGTATTCTCACTGCCTCCTGACCGTAGCTAAAAGTAAAAGTATCCTTCAGCTTGTGATTTCTGGGGAATTCAAGAGGCCAGCTCCTTCCCTAGTTCCTGGGTCAATTATGTTAGCTGCCTTGATTCAAAGTGACTATGTCCAAAGTATGGCTTTTTCATGAATATGATGCTCAATAATTTAAATCCATGCATTCAGGGGTTTTTACCCACTTCAGCTTCCACACCATTCAGAGACTATGTCAGAACCCGGTATGGTGTTTTGTACGTATCCGTGTTAAATAAACGTTTTGCTATGAATGAATGGGCGGATGGGTGGATAGATAGATAAATGGATCGATGAAGAAATGAATGAATACAAGGTTTGTCCTGCATTGGAAAATAGCAATTTGGTTTAGCCTATTTGCAGATGAAAAAAAAAAAAAAAAAGCAGCTTAAAGCACAATTTCCTAAAAGTGCCATCTAACTCTTTTGAGGAGCTTACATGTAAAGAAGACTTTGATTTAATGTATACTTTAAAAATACTTCAATACGGGGAAATAAGCAAAAAGAGCCCAGCGAAGCTTTTCTAATTTTGACAGTTATGTTCTTAGGGAGGGACACAGATTCCATGTGGAATACAGGTCCACAACTCCTTATTCATCATTCCGAAATCCAAAGAGCTGTGACAAATAAAAGTTTTTCATAACTCATTTGGCAGACAACTTCACTTGAACTGATGCGAGGCTATTTACAGGCTTTGTTTATATTTATCCTACCGAGTGAGGCTATTGACACACGCGACTGTGGAAATAATGTTTGATACTAGGGGGCTCCAGATGTCCCTGAGGTGTTAGGTAATAGATGGCATATTCACCATATTTATTCCATCTCTAAAATCTAAAAAATCTTGAATTTCAATACATATGGCTTCCAAGCATTGAGGAAAGGGATCGGGACTCTGCACTAACAAAATGCCGCTTTAGTAGTCCGAGTTTATTCAGTAACTGGAACAGATTGCCAACAAGACAAGACATTCAGAGGTCGTAAATATTGTATATAAAAGATCTTAGTGCTTGAGACCTTACAGCATTATATTTTCAAAGCATGAATTCTTCATACGGCAAACATATCCTGAGCACAGGCCAGGCAGCTTCGTGATTATACAGCAAAGACCTCAGAGGAGACTGCTACCGTGCTTGTTCTCAGAGAGCTCAGTCTCCTGAATAATTTTGTAAGTGGCACAAAAATTGCTTCCTACGTACCGGAGGCTCTAAAACATGCTTCCGTTTTTTTGTTTTTTTTTTAACATTTATTTATTTTGAGACAGAGAGAGACAGAGCATGAACGGGGGAGGGGCAGAGAGAGAGGGAGACACAGAACCGGAAGCAGGCTCCAGGCTCTGAGCCATCAGCCCAGAGCCCGACTCGGGGCTCGAACTCACAGAGCGTGAGATCATGACCTGAGCTGAAGTCGGCCGCTTAACCGACTGAGACACCCAGGCGCCCCATGCTTCCGTTTTTGATCCACTTGAAGCTTTCTTTGTTTCTTTTAATTCTTCTGCATTAAGACCTATGAAAATCACAAAGCGATTTCTTAACTGCAGCCACACTAACCGCTCCCGATTTTGAAAGCATGGGGTGTTTTCTATCCCAACGGGGACTGCCCCAGTGCTTCTTCCGTGACCCAGGGTCTTCTGCGGACAAACAGCACCACTGATCACTCGGCGCACCTTGACTGGGGACAGCAGTTCCTGGTGGGGTTTGGATCAAAGAAACTTTGAAGTGACAGCTCAAGCCCGGATACCAGCTCTGGAAAGATCCATTTCTGCCTCTAAAAAGCATTTACTCCTGAATTTTAAATGAAATGAAATGAAAAATTCACTGACCGACATCAAATCCCAAGTCTCTCTTGCCAACCTGGGTGGGAAAAGAAGCTGGTGAGGGCTTGCCGGGCGGGAGGCCGGCTCAGTCAGCACGTCTCAGACAAAAGTCTTGGTTTTGTCGGCGCAGGGCTCCAGAGCCCAACTTCTCAGTGGCCCCCTTAATGCAAAAGCTACAGATTTCACTGTATCCATAGAAACTGATGTTAAGCAAATTACGTGTCTGGCAGGTGAACACCAAAAGTGGGAGCCTGGGCCACTTCCGTGAGGAAGCCGTGTGGCACTGTGGTGCTTAGAATGTGTGAAGCTTCTAGACGAAGGTGATTTCTGTGCCTGTGTTGGGTCTAAACCATGGAAGAGTTTTGCCATGTATTTAGATATTTTGCTGCACTGTGACTCTGTGATCTTTTAAGGAAGTGCTTCTGCCAGTGTGTTTTCTATGTACTTTCCTTGCAGCAATAAAAAGGCTAGGCAGGGTGAAGAGAACCAAGGACTCATCTAAACTTCCACGTAGGGGACACATTTGGGTCTCCCCGTTGGGTCCCACCAAATCTTTGTTAATGGGCATTTTGTTCCAGTCATGGGACCTTCACAGGCTGCTGGTACTCATATCTCCAGGGGGACAAATTCTATTTCAAGAAAAATAGCACCTCTTCTCTTCCAAGAGATCTGTCACCACTGCAGAGTTGGGAGGTGCTGCTCACAGCCCTGGGTGGGAAGGCGGCTCGCTGAGTCAGCCCTACCGAGTGCGAATGGTGTGCAGTCATTAGGGTGATGACTTCCATGGGAAATGACCTGAAGAATTTCAGTAATGAAATTCCATGCAGGAGTCGTGAACAGCCCGCAAGTACCAATCCATTCTAGAGCCTGGGCTCAGAGCAAACTCTGTCAAGCATGAAGTCGGGTCCTTTCAAAGCATGCTTTGACATGGCTTTAAACAAAGAAGAGCAAGCCTCTGCCTTGGACTTTTATTCATTCACACCAGATCTCAAGAAAGAGGACAGACTAAATTCCTTCGTTGATGCTGTCACAGCATTGGATTTCTG